>NC_092712.1:81072374-81382159 GCF_047496885.1 Scyliorhinus torazame
CTCCAGTCCTCTGGCACTATTCCTGTAGCCAATGATGACATAAAAATCAAAGCCAAAGGCTCAGCAATCTCTTCCCTGGCTTCCCAGAGAATCCTAGGATAAATCCCATCAGGCCCCGGGGCCGTATCTATTTTCAGCCTGTCCAGAATTGCCAACACCTCTTCCCTACGTACCTCAATGCCATCTATTCTAATAGCCTGGGTCTCAGCATTCTCCTCCACAACATTCTCTTGTTCCTGAGTGAATACTGACGAAAAATATTCATTTAGTATCTCGCCTATCTCTTCAGACTCCACGCACAACTTCCCATCCCTGTCCTTGACTGGCCCTACTCTTACCCTGGGGGAAATGTTAAAATTCACACAGCAGCTGCAGTTCACTCACTCGGAGGATTCAGACTTCCCCTATTTATTGCCTAAAAATAATTATAGTAATAAGTTGGTTCCACCTTTAAATACTTCCATCGTTATTACTTACAGATGGCCATTCTTTGCATTTCTGCAGTCTTGTTCTGTTATTGGAGATCATGCTTTTTTTGGAGGAAACTTCAATTCTGCTGGGCATTATTGTGGTTTCATCCTGCTGTGTACTCAGAACTGTCTGCCGAGATAACAGCTGCTTCAGCACGGCCCACATAAACGCCTGCAAATACAAATACAGAATTACACCATAACTGTCATAATGTGAGAACTCCGTCTGTGGCAAGGCCACCACAGGATAAGATCCCGTTTCCAATGACATGCTGATCATTTCAAGCTAGTTCTGTCGGGAGGAGAGGGGGCGGAGGGGGGGGGGGGCGGAAGGCAGGAGACCCTCCCCCAAACAGAAGCTAAGAAGGCAGAGCGTAAGGACCCCAGTTGAGAACCCAACTATTTGCAATTTGTAAAACTGAGGAAACCTTATTGCACTACAGGAGTGATAACACTGACCAATAGGTGTCTTTTATGTGAATTTTTAAAAAAAATTCAATGCAGAATTAGCCCCATCAGCAACAAACAAATAGCATCAATGCTTTTTAAAAAATATTTTTTATTCTCCTCCTTTTTCACATTTTCTCCCAAATGTACACCCACCAACAATAAACAATAATCAGTAACAAACATGTCAATCCCCATATCAATAACAACGATCCCATCCTCCCACCAAACCCCAAACATTAGCCCGCATGTTCACATAAACAAATGACAAAAAGGAATTAGGGATCACCCATAGTCGCCATTAACACACACAGCCCCCCTCCGCCCAACCCTCCCACCCACCCGCCCCAACTAATGTTTGATGTGATCCAGTTGTTGAAAGTGCAGAATGAATAATGCCCATGAATTGTAGAACCCCTCCATCCTTCCCCTCAGTTCAAACTTAACCTTCTCAAGAGTCAAGAATTCCAACAGGTCCCCCCGCCACGCCAGGACACAAGGTGGAGAGGTTGCTCTCCAACCCATCAGGATCCGCCTTCAGGCGATCAATGAGGCGAAGGCTACAACATCTGCCTCCACACCCGTTTCCAACCCTGGCTGCTCTGACACCCTGAATATGGCCTCCCGGGGGCCCGGGTCCAGTTTTACGTGCACCACTTTAGAAATTACCCTAAAAACCTCCTTCCAGTAATCCTCTAGCTTTGGACAGGACCAAAACATATGAACGTGATTAGTGAGGCCCGTCCCACAATGCTCACACACATCTTCTACTCCTTCAAAGAATCGGCTCATCCTCGCCCTCGTGTGTTGTGCTCTGTATATCACCTTCAGCTGTATCAGCCCCAACCTCGCACACGAGGTGGAGGCATTCACTCTCCGGAGGCCCACACCAGAACCCCTCCTCCATATCCTCTTCCAACTCTTCCTCCCACTTTGCTTTGATCCCTTCCAGTGGTGCCTTCTCCTCTTCCAAAATAGCTCCGTAAACCGCCGACACTACCCGCTTCTCCAGTCCGCCTGTCATCAGCACCTCCTCCAGCAATGTGGAGGCTGGATCCACCGGGAAGCTCTGTATCTTTTTTCTGGCAAAATCCTAAACCTGCATGTACCTAAACATTTCCCCCTGTTCCAGCCCATACTTTGCTTCCAGCTCCTTCAATCCTGCAAACCGACCCCTAAGAAACAAATCTTTTAGTGTCTTCATCCCCTTCTCCTCCCATTTCCGAAAATTTCCATACAACTTCCCTGGCTCAAATCTGTGGTTCCCCCGGATCAGCATTTCCCTTGACCCTGCCCCAACACGAAGTGTTGGCGAAACTGCCTCCAAATTCTCAATGAAGCTATTATCACCGGACTCCCTGAGTATTTCCCCGGGGCCATCGGGAGCGGAGCTGTTGCTAGTGCTTTCAATCCCGACCCCCTGCACAAACTCTCCTCCATTCTGACCCACTGGGAATCATCCCCTCTGACCCAGCTCCGCACCTTCTCCACATTCGCCGCCCAGTAGTAATACATCAGGTTCGGAAGACCCAAACCCCCTGCCTGCCTTCCCCTCTGTCGCAGCACCTTTCTCACTCTGGCCACCTTCCCTCCCCATATGAGTGAGGTAATCCTTCCCTCAATTTCTCTGGAAAAAGCCTTTGGCAGGAAAATCGGTAGGCATTGAAAAGTAAACAGAAATCGTGGCAACACGTTCATTTTAACCGCCTGTACCCAACCGCCAGTGGGAGGGAGACCATCCCACCTTGCCAGATCAGCTTTCACTCTCCCCACCAAACTAGAAATGCTGTACCTGCGGAGCACGGTTGGCTTCCCCGCCAAGATATACTGTCCCCTCCCACCCAGTCCCAGAGAAAGAAAAAACAAAAACAACAATACCCACCCATACCATTCACTAAAATAAGGTATAACCGTCGCAACACAGAATGCCAATCAACGCAACCAATAACTTGAACTCTGTAACAATGCAAAGAGAAGTAAATTACAATACACATCAGTAAAAAGAAAGTTATAGCATTTATACATTTTCCAGCTCCCCAATCACAGTCCACAGTCTCTTCCAGCTCCGCTCCTCACGTCTGTCCCAAACCTTCTGCCCTCACGAATGCCTTAGCTGCCTCTGCTGTCTCGAAATAAAGGTTTTTGGCATCATACTTCACCCTCAGTTTCGCTGGGTATACCGTACCAAAACGCACCCCCTGTTTGTACAGTGCCGTCTTCACTCGCCCGAACGGCGCTCGTCTTTTTGCCAACTCCACCGTCAAGTCCTGGTAGATCCGAACTACTTATGGAAGCAGATAATTACTGCTCTTGGCGGCTCATTCACTTTGGGCTTCGGCCTTAATGACCGATGAGCTCAGACCAGCTCATACCGGGAGGGGTTCTCACCCTCACCCATCAACTCCGCCAACTTCTTTGCGAAGTACTCTGTTGGCCTTGGGCCCTCTGTTCCTTCGGCCAAGCCCACAATTCTCAGATTGTGCCGCCTCGAGCGGTTTTCCAAGTCCTCGAGCTTTGCTCGGAGTCCTCTGTTGACCTCCACCACCCTCCGCAGCTCGTCCCCCATCGAGGTGAACTGGTCGCTGTGCTGCGACACGGCCTCCTCCACTTCCTTCATCTTCTCGCCCTGCTCTCTCACCTCGGCCGATGTCTTTGCCACAGCTACCCTCACCGGGGCGATTGCCTCCTCCACCAATGACTTCAATGCGACCGCCATCTCCTTCCTCAAAGCCGCCATGTGCCTCGCAAACTGCTTTTACAGGTCCACCGCCATCATCTTGTTCATCTTCTCCACCGTAAGTTGTACGGCCCCACCATGCGGTCCAGCATCCGCCATCTTGTCAGCGCTTTTGCTGGTCTTCTCATTCAACGGCGAGCCCCCGTTTCCCCCCTTCCTCGACACTGCTTTTCGCATCCTTTAATGACTTATTATTTTTCCTTTTTTGTTTTCCCACCCTTCTTTCCTTATTCAATCTTTTGTTTAATAGAAAAACAAAAAATTCTTCCATCAAAAAAAGAAAAAAAAACTTTCACCAAGTTTCTTTAAAACTTCTTTCTCTTCTTTTTTGTATTCCTCCAGAATTCCCCTGGGACCGGACTTCAGTCTCCTTACAACATTCTAGGCGGGAGCCACCTGATGTGGGACATCTCACCTACATGGCGCCCTGGCTTCGGGCCTGCCGCCTCGACCTCCGTTTAGCTCCGCCCCCACTGCTCCGCCCTCCACGCGCACTGGGCCCGGCGCCTCAGCACCAGCCGCCCGACACCCGCGCGGGGTTCCTCGCCGGTTTTCAAACCGGCCCTGCTTGACGCCCGGGACGGCCCCAAAGGCCGACAATAATCGGGGGGGGGAGAGCGAAGAATCGGGGAAACCCCCGAAAGCGCTGCAAATAGTGGCCACCGGTGGGAGCTCCTCTCGATGCGGCCGACCCGCTTGCAAACGCCACCGGAAGTCCAAATAGCATTAATGTTAACAGCTATAACAGTTCTTGATTAAAAGAGAAAACCTTCACTTATTTCCTAAACCTGCCACTATATTCCAATTAAGCAAACCAATATATTTCAAACAACACTCATGAATACAGGTTAACAACCAGGGTTCTACTTGCTTTTCTCTGTGCAGAATCTTTGGAGAGAGAATCTTTCAGGATCAAATTGAAACATCTCTGTTCAGATGAGAGTTCTAGGACCAACTGATCTTTCAGACCTGGCTCCTCCCATTAACTACTTAATCTGTACCTAAAGCATAAGGTATTCCTTTGTCTCTTCTTACAAAATGCCCTTTGACCTGTTTAGTCAGGAACAAACACGATAACCCTCATAAATTATCTACACTCCAGGGGTCCTTCAAGCGAAACAATATTCCATTAGCTAGCTATTTGTAAACAAATAATGGTTCTCAAGATCTGTTAGCAGAACATTTCACCTGAAAATCAATGATAACCTCACTTTTAGGACATTTTAATCAAAGCTCTAGCCGCCATACTACCTGTATGCATCATTACCCAGGTTTTTAATACTGCAAAAAATATAAAATATGACAATTTCGTACATTAATCACAAGATGAAAGGTCAATGTCGGATGAGCAGCTCGATGCTGTGCCACAAGACGTTCAATGGCCTCACGAGTGGCCAAGGTCAGTGAATGCATCATCACATCCTATTTGCTCACAGTTAAAGCAATGGCCTCAGACACTGTTCCATTCATCACCACATCCTACCAAACAGCTCTCTAAATCGGGTCTCCAAACCTCACAATCACAACTTCACCTCACTCATATATAATTAGCATTGCAGCAAGCCCTGCATTCACATCTCACAGTGTGCACAGACTGCCAGCTAGTCAATCATGACAAACACAAAACTGTTACAGACAGGAGGGGGGGTTTCATTTGAACAGCCCTGATTTCTCCTCTCACCATCCACCCATAAACACAAATATGTTTTGACTTGCCTCCCCCTTTGTAAGCAATGGCATAGTTCCCAACCGCTCATTTTTGGTGTGATCTATTAACTACCATTAATAACCCCACAGAGAACAAGAGATAGGATGAACTCAAAGGGTCAGTTTATTTGTACACACTCAAAACATGGGTGGGGGTGGGGACACCACATAGCCCCCCCTGTGTACTCATAGATTAAAAGAAAGATTTTCAGTGCAAAGACCATCGAGAAAAGAATTATTATTTCACGTGCGTTCAGAGTCCAGAATCAAAGTCCAGTGGTATATTCCTTCACAGAGGTTGGCAGGCTGAAACCAATGCTGGATAATTCACATTTCCAGGAGAGATGTCCTTCACAATGCGACAGGCACACAGAGATTAATCAGTTTTGTAGGCAACGGTGCTGAAGGTACTGTAGGTACATCGTAGATAAGGCCAGATATTCAGCCTGACAGAGACCTTTTGTGGGCTGCTGCTAGGTAGGTGGAAACATGGCAATTTTACTGGCTCCACCAGCTAGGGGTTCAAGTCATTGAATTCCAATCTCTCCATATTGCCTTTGATAAGGGACATGTATCCCTCATCTGAGTCCCCAAGGTGTTTAAATATCTCAACCATTGAAACTTTAAAGGAAGGTTATGGGGCCCGTTGACCTAGCAGATGAGTAGACTTTGGTAAGCCAACCTGGGTTATGAACTACAGTGGCCTTTGTTATAGTTCCCTTTGATTTGGGCTTTGCAGCCCACAGAGGGTTGTTGTAGTCTCTTCAGAGATAATGAGGCCTCAGTTACTGTTAAACTTCTATATTAGCTCTTATTGTTCAAGGGTCAAAGACAGGAATAGCTTTAGCCATCTTAAAAATAATCTTTGTCCAGATTTTAAAATTTTAGAAATTAGCCATGACGTATCTATATATATATATATATATTGTAAAAATATAGAGTGTGAGTTCTTAGTCCCAGACAAAACACAAACACATTGCCCCATACTCACCACGCACTTCCCTCTCTTGCAGAACAAGTGGCCCATAACCAGAGGTAGAAACAGGTAACTGATGGAGGAAAGGTACGGCTCTATGGACCCAATTCCATGAAAGGGGCAGATACAACCACCATTGGTGCAGTCACCACTGAGGCTATGGCCAGCAGAGTGGCTAAAATTAGAGCCTGGTGGTATATTGGTTCCAACTCCAACATTGCTGACAATACGACCATAGTGGGCCGGATCTCGAATAACGATGAGTCCGAATACAGGAGGGAGATAGAGAACCTAATGGAGCGGTGCAGCGACAACAATCTATCCCTCAATGCCAGCAAAACTAAAGAGCTGGTCATTGACTTCAGGAAGCAATGTACTGTACACACCCCTGTCAGCATCAACGGGGCCGAGGTGGAGATGGTTAGCAGCTTCAAGTTCCTCGGGGTACACATCTCCAAAAATCTGTCCTGGTCCACCCTTGTCGATGCTACCACCAAGAAAGCACAACAGCGCCTATACTTCCTCAGGAAACTAAGGAAATTCGGAATGTCCACCTTAACGCTTACCAACTTTTACAGGTGCACCAGAGAAAGCATCCTATTTGGCTGCATCACAGCCTGGTATGGCAACTGCTCGTCCCAAGACAGCAAGAAGCTTCAGAGAGTTGTAAACACAGCCCAGTCCATCACACAAACTTGCCTCCCATCCATTGACTCCATCTACACCTCCCGTGGCCTGGGGAAAGTGGGCTGCATAATCAAAGACCCTCCCACCCAGCTTACTGACTCTTCCAACTTCTTCCATCAGGGAAGAGATACAAAAGTCTGAGAACACGCATGAACAGACTCAAAAACAGCTTCTTCCCCACTGCCAGACTCCTAAATGACCCTCTTATGGACTGACCTCATTAACACAACATCCCTGTATGCTTCACCCGATGCCGGTGTTATGTAGTTACATTGTGGACCTTGTGTTGCCCTATTATGTATTTTCTTTTCTTTTCATGTACTTAATGATCTGTTGAGCTGCTCGCAGTAAAATACTTTTCACTGTACCTCGGTACACGTGACAATAAACAAAATCCATATTCCTACCTAATGCAATTTCCCACGTGCTACTTCGCTTTAACTGTTGATTTACATGCTGCAGATGGTGTAAGGATCCTGTTTTCCTCATCCCAACCACACCCTTGTCCTCTATGCTTTCAGAGACACAGAAAAAGCTGCCTAGTCAGGCAGTGTGTGGGAGACTGAAGACCAAGGAACAAGAGACTAATGAACAAAAATCACTGCCACTCAATCACACATCATGACCAACAGCTCAGATACTGGAGACGTGCATAACATAGTGGAAAGCAGAGAGGTGGGATCAGCTTGTAAGGAGTCACTGAGCACGAATGGCCTAAAGGCTGACCAATGGGTAAGGATAGTGCAAGTGTGAGCTTCCTGCAGGGCAACATGGCACAGGTGTTCTGCTGCAGAGAACCTAAAAAAAAAATTCCAATTAAGAGGAAAGTCAGCGTGGCCAATCCACCTACCCTGCACATCTTTGAGTTGTGGGGGTGAGACCCACGCAGACAAGGGGAGAATGTACAAATTCCACATGGACAGTGACCCAGGGCTGGGATTGAACCTGGGTCCTCCGCGCCTTGAGGCAGCAGTGCTAATCACTGCGTCACCGTGCCGCCCTCGCTGCATAGAACTTTGATAAGACAGGCAAAGGTGCCAACAAGACAGGCACTAAGGGAATGCTGTTATGGGCCAGGGTTTAGAGAACCCCAAAGTGTATCATGGAGTTCACCCTCCCCACAACTTTTAATAGACTGTGGTATGGGGTGCACACGGCCCACTCTATAGGTGTGGTACAGCAGAAATGGAAAAGTATTTTTGAAAGCAAAACGATATTTAGTCTATGAACTCAAGTTAACCTTTTTAAAACATACAGTGAACACCTTAGAACAAAGAACAAAGAACAAAGAAATGTACAGCACAGGAACAGGCCCTTTGGCCCTCCAAGCCCGTGCCGACCATGCTGCCCGACTAAACTACAATCTTCTACACTTCCTGGGTCCGTATCCCTCTATTCCCATCCTATTCATGTATTTGTCAAGATGCCCCTTAAATGTCACTATCATCCCTGCTTCCACCACTTCCTCCGGTAGCGAGTTCCAGGCACCTACTACACTCTGCGTAAAGAAAACTTGCCTCGTACATCTACTCTAAACCTTGCCCCTCTCACCTTAAACCTATGCCCCCTAGTAATTGACCCCTCTACCCTGGGGAAAAGCCTCTGACTATCCACTCTGTCTATGCCCCTCATAATTTTGTATACCTCTATCAGGTCTCCCCTCAACCTCCTTCGTTCCAGTGAGAAAAAACCGAGTTTATTCAACCGCTCCTCATAGCTAATGCCCTCCATCCCAGGCAACATTCTGGTAAATCTCTTCTGCACCCTCTCTAAAGCCTCCACATCCTTCTGGTAGTGTGGCGACCAGAATTGAACACTATACTCCAAGTGTGGCCTAACTAAGATTCTATACAGCTGCAACATGACTTGCCAATTCTTATACTCAATGCCCCGGCCAATGAAGGCAAGCATGCCGTCTCTGAAAGCATAGAGGACAAGGGTGTGGTTGGGATGAGGAAAACAGGATCCTTACACCATCTGCAGCATGTAAATCAACAGTTAAAGTGAAGTAGCACTTGGGAAATTGCATTAGCAACCATCAATTCAAATACAACCCCCAAAGAATACACCACTAAGTAATCCTTAATAACTTTCCAAACAACATCCAGAAGACAAAAGAAACACCTTTTAACAGAAGCACATCAGGTTTGCATTCACTACTGAAAACAATCATAATTCCGAATTCACCAAATGATCAAGAGATAGCCTTTTCATGGCAGAGAGATCAACAGTACACCTGCTTTGTCGGGCTTCAGCTCAAACACTGAAAACGAAACTAAACACACCCTGCAGCAAACAGCCTTAAACAAAAGTAAAAAACTGACAGACAGCCCAGCTCCACCCACACTCTGACATCACTGATAAACACCCATTTCTTAAAGGTACATTTCTTAAACACCCATTTATTTATTTTTAACAAACTATTTTATTGAGGTATTTTAGGCATATAGAAAAATTGACATTGTACAGTACAAACAAAAAAAGAAGTCAAGACACAAATTCCACATTAAACAAACACCCATTTTTTAAAGGTACTCTCACATGACAATGCATAAAAGTGATTCATTGAGCTTTGCATGGAACATTGGATACTTCATTTAAATTCAATTTATAAAATCTGGCATTGAAAACCAGTCTCAGTAATTGTGCCCTATAAACTATCATCGATTGTTTTTTAAACCCATCTGGTTCACTAATGTCTTTCAGAGAAGGAAATCTGCCGTCCGACCTTGTCTGATACCATGTGACTCCACATTAAAGTGGTTGACATTTAACTGCTCTCTGAAATGGCCCAATATGTCACCCTGAACAAGAACAATTAGGGATGGGCAAATGCTGGCCTTGCAGAAGGATTAAAAAAAAGACTAATGGAGATCTTATAATGAAGATCTAGGGTCGTTTTCATGGCAGCCAGCGTTGAATGAGCTGGTTGGAAGATGGATGTGCTGACTCCTCATCTTCCTCTTCAGACCATTCCCAAAGTCCCAGTGATAAGGGCTGTGTTGTCATGTTTGTCAGCTTGTGGAAAATACAGTGGACCACCTGCTCCAGTGAGTACTGGAGGGTTTCTCCAGAGTGGTTGAGACGCGGGACCGTTGGCTTAGCACTGGAATGATCTACGCGATGATGGCTCTTGTGGAATCATGACTCTCATTCTCGCAGTCTGGCCACATAATCTTGGGTTGTAGAGTGGAATCAACGGTAGCACTGTGGTTAGCACTGTTGGTTCGCAGTGCCAGGGTCCCAGGTTTCATTCCCGCATGGGTCACTGTTTATGCGGGGTCTGCACGTTCTCCTCCTGTCTGCGTGGGTTTCCTCCGTGTGCTACGGTTTCCTCCCACAAGTCCTGAAGACATGCTGGTTAGGTGAATTAGATATTCTGAATTCTCCCTCAATGTACCTGAACAGGCGCCGGAATGTGGCGACTAGGGGATTTTTCCAGTAACTTCATTGCAGCGTTACTGTAAGCTTATTTGCGACAATAATAAGATTATTATTATTTTGGCCAGGTGTAGAGTAGATAGTCCTGTTGCCCAGTATTCACCCTCTGCTTTTGACATGGTGGCTGAAAGGTTATGGAATAGCTGCCGCAGGATGAATGCATCATGACTGATGCACAGTAGTGAACTCGCCAACATTGAGGGCATTTAAAAGTTTATTGGATAAACATATGGATGATAATGGTATAGTGTAGGTTAGATGGCTTTTGTTTCGGTGCAACATCGTGGGCTGAAGGGCCTGTACTGCGCTGTATTGTTCTATGTTCTATGTTCTATGACTGCTACCAGCAATAGCGGGCATTCACCAACATGATGCATTGAATGTGGTGTCACCAACTGCACATTTAGCAAGTGGTAACCTTTGCAGATGCAGAATGTCTCAGCGTTGAGTTGTGGCACTTGCAAAGTCATTTGTACATCCTGGAAGGATCACGAAGCTAAGGAATTCAGGGCTATCTCACTTTCACAGTCACTGGCAGCGTGATTCTCAGTCTGCTCTGAGGCTGCCAATCTGGCTGCAAGAGATGGCAGAGTTGTGTGAGCACCTCGCATTAATTGGAGTGGCGAGGTCCAAGACAGCAGCTCAGGCCTCAACTTGGCCTTTGGTGCTAATTGACTTCATGACCTGCCTACTTTGCATATTTGCACCCCATGTGCCCGAGGTCTGCGTTAATTGCCTCACTAGGATGGCGTTAGGTATGGACCATGCCGGAAGTGAGCATATGTGGGGCAGATGCCATTTTGGTACAAAAGCAGCAGTCATAGCAGTAAAACTCTTAGCACCATGAAGCCAAATTATGTAGCATTAGAATTTTCAGTTGAAAAAATAATCCACATTGCCATCTGCTGGCCTGACATGAAGAGGCAGATTCGACCCAATGTTATTCGGAGGAAAATATTATCAAGAGGGAATCGCAGAGAATCACAGGCCTTGTGACTGAAAAAACAGTGAAGGACTAAATGGGAAGACTCCATTCCCGTACCAGCCCCCCCGAACAGGTGCCGGGATGTGGCGACTAGGGGCTTTTCACAGTCACTTCATTGAAGCCTACTTGTGACAATAAGCGATTATTATTATTATATTACAGCGCCACCTTAAGAAATCACAGGGATGTGGGATGGACAATTATGTCCCACCCCAGGAATTGGAGATGGAGATGGCATAAAATTGGGTAAGGCGACAGGAGCTGCTAAGCCCGATGCTTCCCCACCCCACCTACATTTTGGCCTTAAGTAATCAATGAATGGCCTCTAACTGTTATTGCTTGAATTTATCTATGGTAAGGAAACACTTTTTCACCTGGTGAGGCTGCCCAGTAAAAAATAACAGCCTTCCTCAGGGCTTGGGGTCTAGTGGTTGGTGGGTAATCCTAATTGGTCACTCTGTGATGGTCCATGGATGGCCCCCAGAGGCAAGGACCACCCCCACTGAAAGACTTCCCTGCCCTTGCAGTTGACCCCGCCATTCCTCCCCACCCCCCCCCCCCCACCCCCACCATACCAACAGCATGGTAGCCCAGTGGCTAGCACGGTTGCTTCACAGCGCTAGGGTTCCAGGTTCGATTCCCGGCTTGGGTCACTGTCTGTGCGGAGTCTGCACCTCCTCCCCGTGTGTGCGTGGGTTTCCTCCGGGTGCTCCGGTTTCCTCCCACAGTGCAAAGATGTGCAGGTTAGGTGGATTGCCATGATAAATTGCCCTTAGTGTCCAAAAAGGTTAGGTGGGGTTACTGGGTTATGGGGATAGGGTGGAGGTGTGGGCTTAAGTAGGGTGCTCTTTCCAAGAGCCGGTGCAGACTCGATGGGCTGAATGGCCTCCTTCTGCACTGTAAATACTATGAAAACCCGCATGCACCTCATTGAGCCCAGCAAAACCCGATCACATTAACCCGCACTCTGGTCCTCCTTGACAGTGGCTGGACCAGGGTCAGCTACAGAAACATGGACAAATGGAGCATAATGTCCAATATAAGGGCAAGTCCCTCACCTTGACCATTATCACAATGAGAAAATCAATGTTAATGATTGGTTTCACAAGCTGATGTTATACTGGAATCATGGGCTGGATTCTCCGCCGGCGGGATGCTCCGTTTTGCCAGCAGCCCGGGGGTTTCCCGACGGCATGGGGCTGCCCCACAAGGGGGAACCCCATTGACCAGCCGGCGTATTGGAGCATCCTGCCGGCGTGCTGAAACAGAAATGTGGCGTGGCGGGACGGAGATTCCAGCCTCCTCTGCTTCATCGGCAGCGCACTCACGCCTGCAGATTTCCCGACAGCATGGGGTTCCCACAATGGGAAACCCCATTGGCTGGCTGCCGGGACGGTGAATCCCACTGCTGCATCAGAAAACGGGTGCGGCGGGACGGAAGATCCACCCCATGTCTTTAAGGTGGAGGTGACCAAGATCAGTTATTGAATAGCTACAGCAACATTCTCAAGGACCGTTATGAAGACAAAATCAGTGTGAAAGCGCATCCCTGAATCAGGCCTGATGCGAGACCTCTATATTGCAAGGCTGGGCCAGTTCCTTATGCTCTCCGAACACAAGTTGAGGAGGAATTAAAGAAACTAGAGGGAAAGGGTGTGCTGGTGAAAACTGACTACAGTGGTTAGGCAACAGCAACTGTGATAATGCCCAAGTCAGACAAAACAATGAGATTATGTGGGGAGTGCAAAATCATAATCAACCAGAAGTTGTCCATTCCTGACTTTCCAGGATTGTGTACAGTGTTAGCAGAATTCAAGATACTCACAAAGTTGGTTTTGACTCATTGTTAATGTGGATCAAGAGAGTCAACAGTATCTCACAATAAACACAAACATGCAGTTATACTCCTATATGAAGTTGTCCTATGGTGTGAAAGTTTCTCCAAAAATCTTCTGAATTACAAAGGATAAGATTTTGGAAGCAGTGCTGCATTGCATGTTGATGTGTTGAGCAAGACTGCAGCAGAGGAAGAGGATCGTCAAGTATTTGATGAAATGTTAGAAAGGCTTGATGATCACAATGTGAAGTTGTAAAGGAGCAAGTGTGGTTTTGTACAATCCGAGGTAGTGCACCTTGGCCTCCAAATCAATGCAACGGGCCTATAGCTAACAAAGAGTAGATAGAGGCTTTAGTCGATGTCCCAAAGGCAAAAGGTGTGTCTGAGTTTAGTTTCCAGGCAAGGTCCAACACAGATGGAGGCTGAGCAACCTTCACAATAGGGGTAGTTAATGATCACTTTTTAATCACAGCAACTGAAGTGGAAGTAGAACTCAGAATGACTCAGTGTTGAAAAGAGTCTACAAACATATTGAATGGTTGGACAGAGTTTTACCACTGAGTTGTTATGTGAATAGGACAGCACGGTAGCATTGGGGGCAGCACGGTAGCATTGTGGATAGCACAATTGCTTCACAGCTCCAGGGTCCCAGGTTCGATTCCGGCTTGGGTCACTGTCTGTGCGGAGTCTGCACATCCTCCCCGTGTGTGCGTGGGTTTCCTCCGGGTGCTCCGGTTTCCTCCCACAGTCCAAAGATGTGCAGGTTAGGTAGATTGGCCATGCTAAATTGCCCTTAGTGTCCAAAATTGCCCTTAGTGTTGGGTGGGTTTACTGGGTTATGGGGATAGGGTGGAGATGTTGACCTTGGGTAAGGTGCTCTTTCCAAGAGCCGGTGCAGACTCGATGGGCCGAATGGCCTCCTTCTGCACTGTAAATTCTATGATATGACTGCCTCAATTGGGATCACAGAGTTCTGGTACCTGGTTCTTTGGGAGATAGAATTCTGGAAGAACTCTATACTGAACACACAAAATTAGTTGGTATGAAATCCGTAACAAGGAAGGTTGTTTTTTTAAATTTTTTTTAATAAAATATTTTATTAAAAATTTTTGGTCAACCAACACAGTACATTGTGCATCCTTTACACAATATTATTACAACACAAATAACAATGACCTATTTTATAAACAAAAAATGAATATATAATAAATAACAAAAATGAAAACTAACCCTAATTGGCAACTGCCTTATCACAAGTAACACTCTCCAAAAATATAATTTAACAGTCCAATATATAATTATCTGTCGCAACGACCTATACATATTATACAGTATATATTAACAACCCTGAGAGTCCTTCTGGTTCCTCCTCCTCCCCCTCCCCCCCCCCCGCCCCCCCCCCCCCCCCCCCCCCACCCCCCCGCCGATCCTGGGCTGCTGCTGCTGCCTTCTTTTTTCCCCATTCCATCTATCTTTCTGCGAGGTATTCGACGAACGATTGCCACCGCCTGGTGAACCCTTGAGCCGACCCCCTTAGAACGAACTTAATCCGCTCTAGCTTTATAAACCCTGCCATGTCATTTATCCAGGTCTCCACCCCCGGGGGCTTGGCTTCTTTCCACATTAGCAATATCCTGCGCCGGGCTACTAGGGACGCAAAGGCCAAAACATCGGCCTCTCTCGCCTCCTGCACTCCCGGCTCTTGTGCAACCCCAAATATAGCCAACCCCCAGCTTGGTTCGACCCGGACCCCCACTACTTTTGAAAGCACCTTTGTCACCCCCATCCAAAACCCCTGTAGTGCCGGGCATGACCAAAACATATGGGTATGATTCGCTGGGCTTCTCGAGCACCTCGCACACCTATCCTCCACCCCAAAAAATTTACTGAGCCGTGCTCCAGTCATATGCGCCCTGTGTAATACCTTAAACTGAATCAGGCTTAGCCTGGCACACGAGGACGACGAGTTTACCCTGCTTAGGGCATCTGCCCACAGCCCCTCCTCGATCTCCTCCCCCAGCTCTTCTTCCCATTTCCCTTTTAGTTCATCTACCATAGTCTCCCCTTCGTCCCTCATTTCCCTATATATATCTGACACCTTACCATCCCCCACCCATGTCTTTGAGATCACTCTGTCCTGCACCTCTTGTGTCGGGAGCTGCGGGAATTCTCTCACCTGTTGCCTCGCAAAAGCCCTCAGTTGCATATACCTGAATGCATTCCCTTGGGGCAACCCATATTTCTCGGTCAGCGCTCCCAGACTCACGAACTTCCCATCCACAAACAGATCTTGCAGTTGCGTTATCCTGCTCTTTGCCACATTCCATATCCCCCATCCATTCCCCCGGGGCAAACCTATGGTTGTTTCTTATCGGGGACCCCCCCAAGGCTCCAGTCTTTCCCCTATGCCGTCTCCACTGTCCCCGAATCTTCAGTGTAGCCACCACCACTGGGCTTGTGGTGTAGTTCCTCGGTGAGAACGGCAATGGGGCTGTCACCATAGCCTGTAGGCTAGTCCCCCTACAGGACGCCCTCTCTAATCTCTTCCACGCCGCTCCCTCCTCCTCTCCCATCCACTTACTCAACATTGAAATATTAGCAGCCCAATAAAACTCACTTAGGCTCGGTAGTGCCAGCACCCCCCTATCCCTGCTACGCTGTAAGAATCCCTTCCTCACTCTCGGGGTCTTCCCGGCCCACACAAAACCCATGATGCTCTTTTCAATCCTTTTAAAAAAAGCCTTCGTGATCACCACCGTGAGGCACTGAAACACAAAGAGGAATATCGGGAGGACCACCATCTTAACCGCCTGCACCCTCCCTGCCAGTGACAGGGATACCATATCCCATCTCTTGAAATCCTCCTCCATTTGTTCCATCAACCGCGTTAAATTTAACCTATGCAATGTGCCCCAATTCTTGGCTATCTGGATCCCCAGGTAACGAAAGTCCCTTGTTACCTTCCTCAACGGTAGGTCCTCTATTTCTCTACTCTGCTCCCCTGGATGCACCACAAACAACTCACTTTTCCCCATGTTCAATTTATACCCTGAAAAATCCCCAAACTCCCCAAGTATCCGCATTATTTATGGCATCCCCTCCGCCGGGTCTGCCACATATAGTAACAAATCGTCCGCATACAAAGATACCCAGTGTTCTTCTCCTCCTCTAAGTACTCCCCTCCACTTCTTGGAACCCCTCAACGCTATCGCCAGGGGCTCAATCGCCAGTGCAAACAATAATGGGGACAGAGAGCATACCTGCCTTGTCCCTCTATGGAGCCGAAAATATGCAGATCCCCATCCATTCGTGACCACGCTCGCCATCGGGGCCCTATACAACAGCTGCACCCATCTAACATACCCCTCTCCAAAACCAAATCTCCTCAACACCTCCCACAAATAATCCCACTCCACTCTATCAAATGCTTTCTCGGCATCCATCGCCACTACTATCTCCGTTTCCCCCTCTGGTGGGGGCATCATCATTACCCCTAACAGCCTCTGTATATTCGTGTCCAGCTGTCTCCCCTTCACAAACCCAGTTTGGTCCTCGTGGACCACCCCCGGGACACATTCCTCTATTCTCATTGCCATTACGTTGGCCAAGACCTTGGCATCTACATTTAGGAGGGAAATAGGTCTATAGGACCCGCATTGTAGCGGGTCCTTTTCCTTCTTTAAGAGAAGCGATATCTTTGCTTCAGACATAGTCGGAGGCAGTTGTCCCCTTTCCTTTGCCTCATTAAAGGTCCTCGTCAATACCGGGGCCAGCAAGTCCACATATTTTCTATAGAATTCGACTGGGAATCCATCCGGTCCCGGGGCCTTTCCCGCCTGCATGCTCCTAATTCCTTTCACCACTTCTTCTACCTCGATCTGTGCTCCCAGTCCCACCCTTTCCTGTTCTTCCACCTTGGGAAATTCCAGCCGATCCAAAAAGCCCATCATTCTCTCCCTCCCATCCGGGGGTTGAGCTTCATATAATTTTTTATAAAATGTCTTGAACACTCCATTCACTCTCTCCGCTCCCCGCTCCATCTTTCCTTCCTCATCCCTCACTCCCCCTATTTCCCTCGCTGCTCCCCTTTTCCTCAATTGGTGTGCCAGCAACCTGCTCGCCTTCTCCCCATATTCGTACTGTACACCCTGTGCCTTCCTCCATTGTGCCTCTGCAGTGCCCGTAGTCAGCAAGTCAAATTCTACATGTAGCCTTTGCCTTTCCCTGTACAGTCCCTCCTCCGGTGCTTCCGCATATTGTCTGTCCACCCTCAAAAGTTCTTGCAGCAACCGCTCCCGTTCCTTACTCTCCTGCTTCCCTTTATGTGCCCTTATTGATATCAGCTCCCCTCTAACCACCGCCTTCAGCGCCTCCCAGACCACTCCCACCTGGACCTCCCCATTATCATTGAGTTCCAAGTACTTTTCAATGCACCCCCTCACACTTAGACACACCCCCTCATCTGCCATTAGTCCCATGTCCATTCTCCAGGGTGGGTTCCCTCCTGTTTCCTCCCCTATCTCCAAGTCTACCCAGTGTGGAGCGTGATCCGAAATGGCTATAGCCGTATACTCCGTTCCCCTCACCTTCGGGATCAACGCCCTTCCCAGCACAAAAAAGTCTATTCGCGAGTATACTTTATGGACATAGGAGAAAAACGAGAACTCCTTACTCCTAGGTCTGCTAAATCTCCACGGGTCTACACCTCCCATCTGCTCCATAAAATCTTTAAGTACCTTGGCTGCTGCCGGCCTCCTTCCAGTCCTGGACTTCGACCTATCCAGCTCTGGTTCCAACACCATATTAAAATCTCCCCCCATTATCAGCTTTCCCATCTCTAGGTCCGGAATGCGTCCTAGCATCCGCCTCATAAAATTGGCATCATCCCAGTTCGGGGCATATACGTTTACCAAAACCACCGTCTCCTCCTGTAGTTTGCCACTCACCATCACGTATCTGCCCCCGTTATCCGCCACTATAGTCTTTGCCTCGAACATTACCCGCTTCCCCACTAATATAGCCACCCCCGTTTTTCGCATCTAGCCCCGAATGGAACACCTGCCCCACCCATCCTTTGCGTAGCCTAACCTGGTCTATCAGTTTCAGGTGCGTTTCCTGTAACATAACCACATCTGCCTTAAGTTTCTTAAGGTGTGCGAGTACCCGTGCCCTCTTTATCGGCCCGTTCAGCCCTCTCACGTTCCACGTGATCAGCCGGGTTGGGGGGCTTCCTACCCCCCCCTTGTCGATTAGCCATCCCCTTTTTCCAGCTCCTCACCCGGTTCCCACGCAGCTGTATCTCCCCCAGGCGGTGCCCCCCCGCCCATCCCCTCCCATACCAGCTCCCCCCTCTCCCCAGCAGCAGCAACCCAATAATTCCCCCCTCCCACCCCCCCCGCTAGATCCCCCGCTAGCGTAATTACTCCCCCCGTGTTGCTCCCAGAAGTCAGCAAACTCTGGCCGACCTCGGCTTCCCCCCGTGACCTCGGCTCGCACCGTGCGACGCCCCCTCCTTCCTGCTTCTCTATTCCCGCCATGATTATCATAGCGCGGGAACCAAGCCCGCGCTTCTCCCTTGGCCCCGCCCCCAATGGCCAACGCCCCATCTCCTCCACCTCCTCTCCTCCCCCCATCACCACCTGTGGAAGAGAGAAAAGTTACCACATCGCAGGATTAGTACATAAAACTCCTCTTTCCTCCCTTTTTAACCCCCCTCTTCGCCCCCCACATTCGCCCCACCACTTTGTTCAAACGTTCTTTTTAATAACCCACTCATTCCAGCTTTTCTTCCACAATAAAAGTCCACGCTTCATCCGCCGTCTCAAAGTAGTGGTGCCTCCCTCGATATGTGACCCACAGTCTTGCCGGTTGCAGCATTCCAAATTTTATCTTCTTTTTATGAAGCACCGCCTTGGCCCGATTAAAGCTCGTCCTCCTTCTCGCCACCTCCGCACTCCAGTCTTGATAAACGCGGATCACCGCGTTCTCCCATTTACTGCTCCGAGTTTTCTTTGCCCATCTAAGGACCATTTCTCTATCCTTAAAACGGAGGAATCTCACCACTATGGCTCTGGGAATTTCTCCTGCTCTCGGTCCTCGCGCCATCACTCGGTATGCTCCCTCCACCTCCAACGGACCCGCCGGGGCCTCCGCTCCCATTAACGAGTGCAGCATCGTGCTCACATATGCCCCGACGTCCGCTCCCTCCGCACCTTCAGGAAGACCAAGAATCCTCAAGTTGTTCCTCCTTGCGTTGTTCTCCAGTGCCTCCAACCTTTCCACACATCATTTCTGATGTGCCTCATGCATCTCCGTCTTCACCACCAGGCCCTGTATGTCGTCCTCATTCTCGGCTGCCTTTGCCTTCACGACCCGAAGCTCCCGCTCCTGGGTCTTTTGTTCCTCCTTTAGCCCTTCGATCGCCTGTAGTATCGGGGCCAACAGCTCTTTCTTCATTTCCCTTTTGAGCGCTTCCACACAGCATTTCAAGAACTCTTGTTGTTCAGGGCCCCATGTTAAACTGCCACCTTCCGACGCCATCTTGGTTTTTGCTTGCCTTCCTTGCCGCTGTTCTAAAGGATCCACTGCAATCCGGCCACTTTCTCCTCCTTTTTTCATCCGTATCCAGGGGGGATTCCCTTCTGGTTTACCGCACAGTGTTTTTAGCCGTCAAAATTGCCGTTGGGGCTCCTATCAAGAGCCCAAAAGTCCGTTTCACCGGGAGCTGCCGAAACGTGCGACTCAGCTGGTCATCGCCGCACCCGGAAGTCGTTCTCTTTCCCTTATTCGAAGGTTGTTTCTTATCTAGACAGTGATCAAATCTACTGTCTTCCAAAACTATAGAAATAAATGGCTAAAAACCCATGATCATGGACGACTCATCCATTTCAAAGAGTTCATCTCGACTTTTGTGAAAATGAAAATAACAATTTCTTAGTATTCAGAAATAGTCACTTGAAGTGGATCAAAGTAAAGCACATGGGTCAAACCACCAATGCTAAATGAACAATAGATGAGTTATGTTTTATTTTTGCTCGTTATGGATACCCGAGGATATTGTCTCAGATAACTGCTTTCAGTTTTGTTTTGCTCCATTCCAAAATCTCATGAAGCAAACAGTATCAAACATTCCCTCATTCCTCCTTACCATCCGGCAGAAATGGAGCAGCTGAAAGATCCATTAGGATAATTAATAAACAATGCTGCTTGGGTGTTCAAAACTCCGTATGAAGCAATGGTTGGCTAGTTTTCAGATGAAGTAGAGAACAATTCCACTGTCCACTTGCTGAGCTTTCGCTGAAGAAAATCTTTGTTTTTTTTATAAATATTTTATTGAAAATTTTTGGTCAACCAACACAGTACATTGTGCATCCTTTACACAATATTATAACAACACAAATAACAATGACCTATTTTATAAACAAAAAATGAATATATAATAAATAACAAAAATGAAAACTAACCCTAATTGGCAACTGCCTTATCACAAGTAACACTCTCCAAAAATATAATTTAACAGTCCAATATATAATTATCTGTCGCAACGACCTATACATATTATACAGTATATATTAACAACCCTGAGAGTCCTTCTGGTTCCTCCTCCCGCCCCCCCCCCGATCCTGGGCTGCTGCTGCTGCCTTCTTTTTCCATTCCATCTATCTTTCTGCGAGGTATTCGACGAACGGTTGCCACCGCCTGGTGAACCCTTGAGCCGACCCCCTTAGAACGAACTTAATCCGCTCTAGCTTTATAAACCCTGCCATGTCATTTATCCAGGTCTCCACCCCCGGGGGGCTTGGCTTCTTTCCACATTAGCAATATCCTGCGTCGGGCTACTAGGGACGCAAAGGCCAAAACATCGGCCTCTCTCGCCTCCTGCACTCCCGGCTCTTGTGCAACCCCAAATATAGCCAACCCCCAGCTTGGTTCGACCCGGACCCCCACTACTTTTGAAAGCACCTTTGTCACCCCCATCCAAAACCCCTGTAGTGCCGGGCATGACCAAAACATATGGGTATGATTCGCTGGGCTTCTCGAGCATCTCGCACACCTATCCTCCACCCCAGAAAATTTACTGAGCCGTGCTCCAGTCATATGCGCCCTGTGTAATACCTTAAACTGAATCAGGCTTAGCCTGGCACACGAGGACGACGAGTTTACCCTGCTTAGGGCATCTGCCCACAGCCCCTCCTCGATCTCCTCCCCCAGCTCTTCTTCCCATTTCCCTTTTAGTTCATCTACCATAGTCTCCCCTTCGTCCCTCATTTCCCTATATATATCTGACACCTTACCATCCCCCACCCATGTCTTTGAGATCACTCTGTCCTGCACCTCTTGTGTCGGGAGCTGCGGGAATTCCCTCACCTGTTGCCTCGCAAAAGCCCTCAGTTGCATATACCTGAATGCATTCCCTTGGGGCAACCCATATTTCTCGGTCAGCGCTCCCAGACTCGCAAACTTCCCATCCACAAACTGATCTTTCAGTTGCGTTATTCCTGCTCTTTGCCACATTCCATATCCCCCATCCATTCCCCCCGGGGCAAACCTATGGTTGTTTCTTATCGGGGACCCCCCCAAGGCTCCAGTCTTTCCCCTATGCCGTCTCCACTGTCCCCAAATCTTCAGTGTAGCCACCACCACCGGGCTTGTGGTGTAGTTCCTCGGTGAGAACGGCAATGGGGCTGTCACCATAGCCTGTAGGCTAGTCCCCTTACAGGACGCCCTCTCTAATCTCTTCCACGCCGCTCCCTCCTCCTCTCCCATCCACTTACTCACCATTGAAATATTAGCAGCCCAATAATACTCACTTAGGCTCGGTAGTGCCAGCCCCCCCCCCTATCCCTGCTACGCTGTAAGAATCCCTTCCTCACTCTCGGGGTCTTCCCGGCCCACACAAAACCCATGATGCTCTTTTCAATCCTTTTAAAAAAAGCCTTCGTGATCACCACCGGGAGGCACTGAAACACAAAGAGGAATCTTGGGATGACCACCATCTTAACCGCCTGCACCCTCCCTGCCAGTGACAGGGATACCATATCCCATCTCTTGAAATCCTCCTCCATTTGTTCCACCAACCGCGTTAAGTTTAACCTATGCAATGTGCCCCAATTCTTGGCTATCTGGATCCCCAGGTAACGAAAGTCCCTTGTTACCTTCCTCAACGGTAGGTCCTCTATTTCTCTACTCTGCTCCCCTGGATGCACCACAAACAACTCACTTTTCCCCATGTTCAATTTATACCCTGAAAAATCCCCAAACTCCCCAAGTATCCGCATTATTTCTGGCATCCCCTCCGCCGGGTCTCCCACGTATAGTAGCAAATCGTCCGCATACAAAGATACCCGGTGCTCTTCTCCTCCTCTAAGTACTCCCCTCCACTTCTTGGAACCCCTCAACACTATCGCCAGGGGCTCAATCGCCAGTGCAAACAATAATGGGGACAGAGGGCATCCCTGCCTTGTCCCTCTATGGAGCCGAAAATATGCAGATCCCCGTCCATTCGTGACCACGCTCGCCATCGGGGCCCTATACAACAGCTGCACCCATCTAACATACCCCTCTCCAAAACCAAATCTCCTCAACACCTCCCACAAATAATCCCACTCCACTCTATCAAATGCTTTCTCGGCATCCATCGCCACTATTATCTCCGTTTCCTCCTCTGGTGGGGCCATCATCATTACCCCTAACAGCCTCCGTATATTCGTGTTCAGCTGTCTCCCCTTCACAAACCCAGTTTGGTCCTCGTGGACCACCCCCGGGACACATTCCTCTATTCTCATTGCCATTACTTTGGCCAGGATCTTGGCATCTACATTTAGGAGGGAAATAGGTCTATAGGACCCGCATTGTAGCGGGTCCTTTTCCTTCTTTAAGAGAAGCGATATCTTTGCTTCAGACATAGTCGGAGGCAGTTGTCCCCTTTCCTTTGCCTCATTAAAGGTCCTCGTCAATACCGGGGCGAGCCAGTCCACATATTTTCTGTAGAATTCGACTGGGAATCCATCCGGTCCCGGGGCCTTTCCCGCCTGCATGCTCCTAATTCCTTTCACCACTTCTTCTACCTCGATCTGTGCTCCCAGTCCCACCCTTTCCTGCTCTTCCACCTTGGGAAATTCCAGCCGATCCAAGAAGCCCATCATTCTCTCCCTCCCATCCGGGGGTTGAGCTTCATATAATTTTTTATAAAATGTCTTGAACACTCCATTCACTCTCTCCGCTCCCCGCTCCATCTCTCCTTCCTCATCCCTCACTCCCCCTATTTCCCTCGCTGCTCCCCTTTTCCTCAATTGGTGTTCCAGAAACCTGCTCGCCTTCTCCCCATATTCGTACTGTACACCCTGTGCCTTCCTCCATTGTGCCTCTGCAGTGCCCGTAGTCAGCAAGTCAAATTCTACATGTAGCCTTTGCCTTTCCCTGTACAGTCCCTCCTCCGGTGCTTCCGCATATTGTCTGTCCACCCTCAAAAGTTCTTGCAGCAACCGCTCCCGTTACTTACTCTCCTGCTTCCCTTTATGTGCCCTTATTAAAATCAGCTCCCACCTAACCACCGCCTTCAACGCCTCCCAGGCCACTCCCACCTGGACCTCCCCATTATCATTGAGTTCCAAGTACTTTTCAATGCACCCCCTCACCCTTAGACACACCCCCTCATCTGCCATTAGTCCCATGTCCATTCTCCAGGGTGGGCGCCCTCCTGTTTCCTCCACTATCTCCAAGTCTACCGAGTGTGGAGCGTGATCCTAAATGGCTATAGCCATATACTCCGTTCCCCTCATCTTTGGGATCAACGCCCCTCCCAGCACAAAAAAGTCTATTCGCGAGTAGACTTTATGGACATAGGAGAAAAACGAGAACTCCTTACTCCTAGGTCTGCTAAATCTCCACGGGTCTACACCTCCCATCTGCTCCATAAAATCTTTAAGTACCTTGGCTGCTGCCGGCCTCCTTCCAGTCCTGGACTTCGACCTATCCAGCTCTGGTTCCAACACCATATTAAAATCTCCCCCCATTATCAGCTTTCCCATCTCTAGGTCCGGAATGCGTCCTAGCATCCGCCTCATAAAATTGGCATCATCCCAGTTCGGGGCATATACGTTTACCAAAACCACCACTCCCCCTGTAGTTTGCCACTCACCATCACGTATCTGCCCCCGTTATCCGCCACTATAGTCTTTGCCTCGAACATTGCCCGCTTCCCCACTAATATAGCCACCCCCCTGTTTTTCGCATCTAGCCCCGAATGGAACACCTGCCCCACCCATCCTTTGCGTAGCCTAACCTGGTCTATCAGTTTCAGGTGCATTTCCTGTAATATAACCACATCTGCCTTAAGTTTCTTAAGGTGTGCGAGTACCCGTGCCCTCTTTATCGGCCCGTTCAGCCCTCTCATGTTCCACGTGATCAGCCGGGTTGGGGGGCTTCCTACCCCCCCCCCTTGTCGATTAGCCATCCCCTTTTTCCAGCTCCTCACCCGGTTCCCACGCAGCTGTATCTCCCCCAGGTGGTGCCCCCCCGCCCATCCCCTCCCATACCAGCTCCCCCCTCTCCCCAGCAGCAGCAACCCAGTAAGTCCCCCCTCCCACCCCCCCCCGCTAGATCCCCCGCTAGCGTAATTACTCCCCCCATGTTGCTCCCAGAAGTCAGCAAATTCTGGCCGAACCGGCTTCCCCCCGTGACCTCGGCTCGCACCGTGCGACGCCCCCTCCTTCCTGCTTCTCTATTCCCGCCATGATTATCATAGCGCGGGAACCAAGCCCGCGCTTCTCCCTTGGCCCCGCCCCCAATGGCCAACGCCCCATCTCCTCCACCTCCCCTCCTCCCCCCATCACCACCTGTGGGAGAGAGAAAAGTTACCACATCGCAGGATTAGTACATAAAACTCCTGTTTCCCCCCTTTTTAACCCCCCTCTTCGCCCCCCACATTCGCCCCACCACCTTGTTCAAACGTTCTTTTTAATAACCCACTCATTCCAGTTTTTCTTCCACAATAAAAGTCCACGCTTCATCCGCCGTCTCAAAGTAGTGGTGCCTCCCTCGATATGTGACCCACAGTCTTTCCGGTTGCAGCATTCCAAATTTTATCTTCTTTTTATGAAGCACCGCCTTGACCCGATTAAAGCTCGCCCTCCTTCTTGCCACCTCCGCACTCCAGTCTTGATAAACGCGGATCACCGCGTTCTCCCATTTACTGCTCCGAGTTTTCTTTGCCCATCTAAGGACCATTTCTCTATCCTTAAAATGGAGGAATCTCACCACTATGGCTCTGGGAATTTCTCCTGCTCTCGGTCCTCGCGCCATCACTCGGTATGCTCCCTCCACCTCCAACGGACCCGCCGGGGCCTCCGCTCCCATTAACGAGTGCAGCATCGTGATCACATATGCCCCGACGTCCGCTCCCTCCGCACCTTCAGGAAGACCAAGAATCCTCAGGTTGTTCCTCCTTGCGTTGTTCTCCAGTGCCTCCAACCTTTCCACACATCGTTTCTGATGTGCCTCATGCGTCTCCGTCTTCACCACCAGGCCCTGTATGTCGTCCTCATTCTCGGCTGCCTTTGCCTTCACGACCCGAAGCTCCCGCTCCTGGGTCTTTTGTTCCTCCTTTAGCCCTTCGATCGCCTGTAGTATCGGGGCCAACAGCTCTTTCTTCATTTCCTTTTTGAGCTCTTCCACACAGCATTTCAAGAACTCTTGTTGTTCAGGGCCCCATGTTAAACTGCCACCTTCCGACGCCATCTTGGTTTTTGCTTGCCTTCCTTGCCGCTGTTTTAAAGGATCCACTGCAATCCGGCCACTTTCTCCTCCTTTTTTCATCCGTATCCAGGGGGGATTCCCTTCTGGTTTACCGCACAGTGTTTTTAGCCGTCAAAATTGCCGTTGGGGCTCCTATCAAGAGCCCAAAAGTCCGTTTCACCGGGAGCTGCCGAAACGTGTGACTCAGCTGGTCATCGCCGCACCCGGAAGTCCCGCTGAAGAGAATGTTAAGGACACATTTGAGTTTGGTTCTCCCAAACTTGACTGTTAAAGTTTAACCCAAACAGTCTAATCAAAAATGCCAGAGTGACACAAACAAAATGGAACCCGCTTTCAGGAAAGGTCAGCATGTTTGTGTTCTGATGACTCCTCACATGTCACACAATTGGGATGTGGGAAGTATAGAAGTTTGTGGAACTAAAAGATATCTGGTTGAAATTCACAGAAAGGTGAGAAAAGTCCATGTTCATTGCATGATCCCTGGGAAGGGGGAACCAAAACATGTGCACAATCTGCTTGATAATGAGATGGTGCCAGAGTGGGAACCCATTAGGGTTCAGTGTCTGTAATACCAGCTTCTGAGAAAGAAACACGTTTTTCTGTGAGTACTGGACTGAAGCCAAAAGGTAAAACCTGACTACACCAAAACCTGTGTGGAGATCAGGAAGGCTTCATAAAGTAGGTGCTAAACTTGATTCGTAGATATAGGTGAAAGATTCAGTTGTAATCATGCCAATTGTGAATATTCACAAAGATTTGTTTAATTGCTTTTCACTGTTGCATAGCCAGTGAGACAGGAAATAGTTTATTTTTATAAGTGAGTAATGCAGTATTTTTAAAATTTATTTTTAAAAATAAATTTAGAGTACCCAATTATTTTTTTCCAATTAAGGGGCAATTTCACATGGCCAATCCACCTAACCTGCACATTTTTGGGTTGTGGGGGTGAAACCCACGCAGTCACGGGGAGAATATGCAAACTCAACACAGACGGTGACCCCGGGCTGGTATCGAACCCGAGTCCTCAGTGCCGTAGGCAGCAGTGCTAACCACTGCGCCAGCGTGCCGCCCAATGCAATATATTAATACGTCATGAGCATTTGCAGTTATTAAACATGTGAACTGGTGATTATAACATTGCAAAATGGAATAGCAAACATCAACAAAATGCTGACTTAAATATGTGCCCAAAAATTCTTACAATTGGAAGTAAGGCTTTATTGTTAATTCCTTACTCTATAAGAAGTAGATGTGTCAACTAATGGAGTTACTTAAAGATTCAAAAAGGGGTCGACAATGCAGAAGTACACTTTAGACAGGATGTGTGCAGGCCACTTTGGTAGTGGAGCTTATGCCTAAATCTGCACTTAGCATCCGCCAGCAGCACGTAGAGCAGACAGATCATGATGCAAATCAGTTACTATTATTGGATTTTACATCTGTTGGACAGCTAGGTGCACCCATTAATGTTAAAGCAGGTGGAAAGCAGATATTTTGGAGAAATGTCCAAAAATACTGGATGAAAACTTGCCACCAACACAACTGTCGGTTCAAACTGGAGAAGCAATCGGTGAACTGAAGGTGTTCTGCCCCCAGATACCTTCAGCAAACTTTGTATATAGAATTGAAAATACAAAGTCAGGGCTGAACCCCACTTAACTGCTGACAAAACATTTATTTAACTTTCCGGAACTCCTCCATTGACTTGTGATAAAAATGATCCATTCTTTTTTAACCACAGTACCATGCATTTAAATATGTGCACCAAGAGCGTCACTTTATGTTGCAGGTGTTGTCTATTTGACGAATATTACAACTGCACACAATAGATAAATCTACAGACCCATGAGTTAAAATACCGAGGAGCAAATGATTAGAATCAAAGGTCTTCTCGGCCTATTTCCACCCAACTAAAACAATTGTTGCCATGAAGCTTTTTGCTTTTGTCTCTCTCCGAGTTGTTTTGTGGAGGAAATTTCAGGCAGATGCATATCTTTGCGCCTTTACACAGAAGGGGAAGTCAATAGGTATTATAAATAACAGACAGGAAACTGTCTAAAACTGCAACAGCAGCTTTCCCCCAGATAAGGTGTCCATCAGCAATTGCAATGGTGGCGTCTTTAAAGAAACTTCAACTGATAATTTAGCTTAACCTCAGGTTGTTAAATTTGCGGAAATATATTTGACAGTCTTTCGAACAAGTGTACTTTTTCAGGAGGGCTTAAATCCTTGTTGAAATAGTTCCTGATTGTAAAAGCCTTATCAGAGCTGAATAGAAAGGGTTGAAGCAAAGTGGAAAATCCCCAGTAACTGATATACTGGAATGAGGTGCATCGAATTTGTTAGGTATTCCCCATTCCTCCACCCACACACAATTTATTAAGATTTTTATCTGTTCTGTTCTCTGAATTGCCTTTTAATGAAGGACTTGAAGGAAAAGCCATATTCATGACTTCTGCATTCGAGCATTTCCGCCCAATCAAGATAAACTCACTGGGCCTCAGTCACATGAACAAATTATATCTATTCTTCTGCAGAGATCAGGAAAGGGCTTCCTCCTTAATGTAAAGGATGCTGTACTTTCATGCAGTGTTCAACATTTAGCCATGATACTGTGGAGTGGAAATGTGTACTCCGGAGTAATTAAATGAGCAGGGAACAATTGCTCTGAAAGTAAAATCTTTTGTTGCAGTTATTAGTGCCATAAGGCAGCTTCACTGGAGGAGGAACACAATGAGGTGAGCAAACAATTCTTTTCTCCTCCTAAATTTCTCCCCCACTAAGGGGTTTGTTTATTTGTTGGGATAGAGTTTCATATGCAACAGGCACTCCACAAGTCAGTCTTGATAGTGACTTTAAAGGGGGCAATAAACATACGACTGAGCTGAAACTTGTCTTTATCTCTGTCTGGATTTTACCAGCAGCCAAGTAGTCCCATTGTCAGGTCCAAATTCAGCCCCTAATGTCCATACACATATACCCAGCACCTGAGCAGGAACTCCTGTTTCATCAATTCCCCCATGTTGTTGTTACGGACAGGAGGCGGGTTAATTTAAACAGCACTAATGTTTCCCCTGACCACCTGCCTGTGAACAGAAAGGAGTTTTGATTTGCTTCCCCCTCTCCAAGTGGCCAATGCCCTCTGGTTTGGTGTGATCCAGTTTCTATAGATAACCCCACAGCAAACACGAGATAGGATGAACTCAAAGGGTTGGCTTATTTGCACGTGCTCAAAATGCAGAAGGAGGATTACAATGTTGTCTCCTTTGCATTCATACTGTAAAAGTGGGAGAGGGAAAAGAAAGATTTGCAATGCAGAGACCACAGAGAAAATAAATATTGTTTCATGTGCGCACCAGAGTCTAGAATTTTTAAAAATGATTCTTTCAAGGGATGTGGGCATCGCTGGCAAGGCCAGCATTTGTTGCCCATCCCTAATTGCCCTTGAATGGTATCATCATTTAAGGGGCAGTTAGCAGTCGGCCACATTGTTGTGGATCGGAATCAGATGTAGGCCAGAGCAGGTAAGGACGGCAGATTTCCTTCCCTAAAGGACATTTGTGACCTGGATTGGTTTTTATAACAGTCAACAATGGTTTCATGGCTACCATTACTGAAGTTAGCATCTCAATTCCAGACTAATTGAATTTAAATTCCACAGCTGCCTTGGTGGGATTTGAACCCTTTGCCCAGAACATTAACCTGGGCCTCTGGATTACAAGTCCAGTGACGTTATCAGTAGACCACCATCTCCCATCTTTGGTTATGGACCATCACAGTATCCTTGGATATAGGAAGGGCAAGGTCATAGAGGGGCTCGGAAACAAGGGTGCAAATGAAAGGTTACTCAACAGCAGGATCAATGTAGCGTAGGCACAGACAAAGCTATCATCTCTCAGGGCCATGGAACATCTTGAGCCATCTCTCTGATTCTAAGTGGCAGTAACTATGCTGGAAAGTAGGCAAGCCCCCACAGCAGAGGATGTTCAAAACCAATGGTAGAGTTAAGCATTGTCTTACCACAATCGCAAGAGGATGCGACAGACACCCAGCAACTTGATGTCTCATTTAATCGTAGCAGAGGTTGAACACTAAATAAAGCATATGCAATATAGCATTTTGTAATCTACGTATAAATGAAAAAATGAAACTGATAGTTTTGCAGTTCAAATTTTCCATTCTAAATTGTAAACCACATGCTCTAGAATTGGGGAAATAAAATTTTTTAGGTCGATGCTTACTGCAGTGTTAATATTGATGTATTGTTTCTGGACCAGCTCGTCAATTTCCCTCATTGCTGTTTATAGTTACAGTTTATTGATTATATGCTTATTAAAGTGGCACTTCACATTGAAATGGAGAATTTCAATTTTATTTGTTTTTTAATTTAGAGTACCCAATTTATTGCTTCTAATTAAGGGGCCAATTCACCTAGCATGCGCATCTTTGGGTTGTGGGGGCGAAACCCACGCAAACACGCGGAGAATGTGCAAACTCCACACGGACAGTGACCCAGAGCCGGGATCGAACCTGGGACCTCGGCGCCGTGAGGCAGCAGTGGCAACCACTGCGCCACCGTGCTGCTCTGAATTTCAATGTTATAAGCCAATTTTAATTCAGCCTTCATTTACCATGTTGTTCAGTAACCTAGAATGTAAATAAAAATAAATGATCTCCAACTCCCCTCACATACACACAAACAGGGAATATTTCAGCAGATGTTACACATTCCCACTGCTGGGAAGATTTGGCATTGTATTAATGATTTGATGAATCTATTGTCATGCCAAGAAGACTTGTCAAAAAATATATATAAATATCTATATCATCCTGGCTACATTGTAAAATTATGAAAACATATATAATGGGCAAGGGCTTTGAAGCCATGACTGGCTATGACTCACGCAAAAGGGGTTTCTAGCCTTCAAAAAACCACAGCAACCTCGTTATCTCTAAAGAAGTGCTAATGTCCCCTGTGACCACAGAACTCCAATTTCCAACGAAATGCACAAAGGCCACTTTATATTTCTGAAGCTAAAGACTGGCTAATGGGGATGATCCATCTGTGAAGATAAAGGAACTTGACTCCTTTGGTAAACTTACTACTGAATGAAGCGTTAACCATCTCAAGAATCCAGATCAGGAATACATATCCTTTGTCCAAACTAAGCAAAAGAAGTGGGAATTATGTCACTTGACCCCACTCTCACCCCACAGCATGCTACAATATGTAATATCGCCTTGTGAAGCTAAAGGAGATGGTTTGCCATCTTACACTAACAAAGGTTCAGGTTTAAATTGCCTGGCCCTCATCTACTCTGTTCCGACTGGAATGTCTGAACATCTGTACCAGTGTCTACAGCAAGACCAATTCATCTCTACATCTTTCTCCCATTGTGGAAGTCATGCTACTGGAAAATTGGATCTTTCCACATTAGCTTCAGCCTGCTAATCTCTCTGAGGGAATGCACAATTGGACTGTTGAGCCCAGACTCTGGACCCACCTGAAGCAATAGTTATTATTTATGCCTGTGGTCTGTGCCGTGAACCTCTTTTTTTCCCTTTCTCTCTTTTATTGTGTGAATGTACTGGGGGCTACGTAGTGATACCCACACTCCGCATTTGAGTGTGTGTAAAATAAACCAAGCCTCCGATTATATCCTATCTCAAAACTGAAGAGTTAGGGAAAATCAAAAATACCTTTCTGTTTACGGACGGGCGGAGAGGAGAGTAGTCGGAACTTTGTTTTAAATTAAACCCCCTCCTGTCAGTAAGACTATTCTAAACTTGATTGGTCCAGGTCCCACAGAACACGTTGATGGGTCTTTACTGGTAGAATGGTTCTGACCTATGTGAGTGCCAATAATCCACTTTCAAACCAGGCTTTCTACTTTCTCGAACGCTCTTTATGCTGCTAGTGTACCGGTGACTGGAACTGTGGGGTAACCTTTCGATTTACCACCCACACATAAATTGGTATTGTGTGCCACCTTCCCTGAGGAGGCTAGAGAACAGGCTGCCAATGATTTGCCCACTGGTTTCAGGACCGCACCATCAGGACCAATGGGGATTTTGAGCCCGCACGTGTCGGGATCCAGAACAGAGAAGCAAATTTCCTGGAGGCAGACTCCTAATTGGTCACCTCCAAGTTTGCCCAATCACAGGGGTGGCGGCTCTAGAGCCTGGGAAGCCCCACCGAGTGAGGTTGGAGCTGCTGAGGCAGGTGGGGAAACATGACAGCACACCAATATGGAGCATTCCTCAGAGGAGTGAAATCATTAAATTATTTGCAGAGGGACCAAGCCGGCAGGCCCCTCTGATCAGAGAAGAAACCCCTCCGTCACCACCGTTTGGGCAATGAATATAGAGCAGGATTCTCCGACCATCCGCCGGGCCAGAGAATCGGTGGGGGGGGGGGGGCGGCGTGAATCCCGCCCTGCCGCCCCGACGCTGGCTGCCGGATTCTCCGCCGTCGGTTTTTCGGCGCGGGCGGGAATCACGTCGTGCTGGTCAGGGGCTGTTGGCAGCGGCCCCTCCGCCGATTCTCCGCCCCACGATGGGCCAAGTGGCCGTCCGTTTTCGGCCCGCCCTGCCGGTTAGGGGAGAATCCCACCCATAGTCTCGGCTGCAGACAGCTCCTTCCTTGGAGGATGAACCCTCTGCCTCGGATAACCTTTCAGTATGCCACAGGGAGGCTAACTCCATTCCATGCAGTGTGGCCTTTCCAGCCTCCACTCCTGCCACCCGGGAACAGGCAGATTTTCCCATTGGGTCCTAAGGCTCATGGTTAGTTGCCTGAAAAGACAACTGAACAAAGAACGCTGCAGCTGTGTCCAGATTCTGAGGAAAGTCTCTAAGGATGTATGGCAATGGGTGTGATTCATAAGTCTCCAGCTCTCATTTGTAGCAATACCAGGGAAGCTTTCTCTTTACTGAACTCACCTATGGAACGTATTGGGACTTTATTGGAATCTGTAGCAGATGCCAAAAAGTAGCCATGGGGTTGTCGGTATCTCCACCTCCAAATGAAAACACAAACCGCAGATCTAGTGTCAATGGAGGAGAGGGTAAACGGCATCTTATAAAGCTGCTTTCAAGACCAGGGTGCCACCTTTCTGGATCTAATAGTGATCTTTAGATAAACCATCCTGCTGATCAATGGAGGTAGAGATTCAGGGTCTAATGGCATAGCAGTGCCTGAAACTGCTACCTCTCAGGATGACAGAAAATCCCACCTTCTGGCTGTGATGATGTGCATCACTGTAAATACACAAGGGGTAATGTAAATACATGTAGGCTAGCTAGACACTAGAGGGAGCACCAGAGACATCACACACACACAATCAACCAATAGATCAGTTAGATAGGACACGACCAATGGACATTCACGATACATACAGAGGTGACACGACCACAGGAAAACTAACACCAAAACCCCTTCCACCCCCCGCACCTCAACAATGCCACATTGAAACATAAAAAACAATACCCCTACCCAAAATCTACAGTCAACAAAAAATAACTAACTATACTCTCTAGTATAGAGGCCAGGGAAGAGATTGCTGGACCTTTGGCTTTGATTTTTATGTCATCATTGGCTACAGGAATAGTGCCAGAGGACTGGAGGACAGCAAATGTGGTCCCTTTGTTCAAAAAGGGGAGCAGAGACAACCCCGGCAACTATAGACCGGTGAGCCTCACGTCTGTAGTGGGTAAAGTCTTGGAGGGGATTATAAGAGACAAGATTTATAATCATCTAGATAGGAATAATATGATCAGGGATAGTCAGCATGGCTTTGTGAAGGGTAGGTCGTGCCTCACAAACCTTATTGAGTTATTTGAGAAGGTGACTGAACAGGTAGACGAGGGTAGAGCAGTTGATGTGGTGTATATGGATTTCAGCAAAGCGTTTGATAAGGTTCCCCACGGTAGGCTATTGCAAAAAATACGGAGGCTGGGGATTGAGGGTGATTTAGAGATGTGGATCAGAAATTGGCTAGCTGAAAGAAGACAGAGGGTGGTGGTTGATGGGAAATGTTCAGAATGGAGTACAGTCACAAGTGGAGTACCACAAGGATCTGTTCTGGGGCCGTTGCTGTTTGTCATTTTTATCAATGACCTAGAGGAAGGCGCAGAAGGGTGGGTGAGTAAATTTGCAGACGATACTAAAGTCGGTGGTGTTGTCGATAGTGTGGAAGGATGTAGCAGGTTACAGAGGGATATAGATAAGCTGCAGAGCTGGGCTGAGAGGTGGCAAATGGAGTTTAATGTAGAGAAGTGTGAGGTGATTCACTTTGGAAGGAATAACAGGAATGCGGAATATTTGGCTAATGGTAAAGTTCTTGAAAGTGTGGATGAGCAGAGGGATCTAGGTGTCCACGTACATAGATCCCTGAAAGTTGCCACCCAGGTTGATAGGGTTGTAAAGAAGGCCTATGGAGTGTTGGCCTTTATTGGTAGAGGGATTGAGTTCCGGTGTCGGGAGGTCATGTTGCAGCTGTACAGAACTCTGGTACGGCCGCATTTGGAGTATTGCGTACAGTTCTGGTCACCGCATTATAGGAAGGACGTGGAGGCTTTGGAGCGGGTGCAGAGGAGATTTACCAGGATGTTGCCTGGTATGGAGGGAAAATCTTATGAGGAAAGGCTGATGGACTTGATGTTGTTTTCGTTGGAGAGAAGAAGGTTAAGGGGAGACTTAATAGAGGCATACAAAATGATCAGGGGGTTGGATAGGGTGGACAGTGAGAGCCTTCTCCCGCGGATGGATATGGCTGGCACGAGGGGACATAACTTTAAACTGAGGGGTAATAGATATAGGACAGAGGTCAGAGGTAGGTTCTTTACGCAAAGAGTAGTGAGGCCGTGGAATGCCCTACCTGCTACAGTAGTGAACTCGCCAACATTGAGGGCATTTAAAAGTTTATTGGATAAACATATGGATGATAATGGCATAGTGTAGGTTAGATGGCTTTTGTTTCGGTGCAACATCGTGGGCCGAAGGGCCTGTACTGCGCTGTATTGTTCTATGTTCTATGTTCTATGTTCTAAGTTCATTCTCACAGACTATTGTGAAGAGCTGCAGAAAACCCTCTATCTCTGCTTCTGTTATTTAACCCCTTTGTTAGCAGGGAGACTCCCGACTGAAAAATAAAACCTTACCTAGTTTACAACATCACATTAGTGTTCAATTATCACTCCCAACAACAATGGTGAAAAGAGGAAGGGAACAATAAACTGATTTAAAAAAAGAAAGACTGAATAACAGAAAACCTTCAAATTTAAACAAAGGTGTTGCGAGCACATCCACACCCCAAACATGAAAAACATGAGGCAGGATTCTCCGACCCCCTGCTGGGTCGGAGAATCCCCAGGGGGCGGCGCGAATCCCGCCCCGCCACCCAGACGCCGGCTGCCATATTCTCCGGCACTGTTTTTCTGGCGGGGGCACCATTCACACCACGGCGGTCGGGGGCCGTTGGCAGCGGGCCCCCAGACAATTCTCCGGACCACGATGGGCTGAGCGGCCGTCCGTTTTTGGCCAGTCCTGCTGGCGTGGGTTACACGTGGTCCCACACGGCAGGACCTGGCAGGTAAGTCAGCTGGGGCGGTCCTCAGGGAGGTGCAGGGGGTCCAACCCCTGGGGGGGCCCCCCACGGTGGCCTGGCCCGCGATCGGGGCCCACCGATCTGCGGGTGGGCCTGTGCCGTGGCGGCACTCCTTCCTTCCGCGCTGGCCCCTGTAGGGCTCCGCCATGGCCGACGCGGAGAAGGGAACCGCATGCGCCAAAACACGCCGGCGGTTCCGCGCATGCGTGAGATCACGCCGGCCCTTCGGCGTGTGCACGAACTCGCGCTGTCCCTTTGGCGTTGGCTGGAGGGGCGCCAACTACCCTGGCGTCCACCTAGCCCCTGAGACAGGTGAGAATTCCTCACCTTGGTGGCCTGTTGACGCCGGAGCCGTTGGCGCTGTTTTTCCCACCGGCGTGGGGAAAGGAAAATCCCGCCTATAAAGTACGAAGAGCCGGATTCTCCATTCCTGAGGCTAAGTGTTGACGCTGGGCCAGGATTAGTGGATTTCTACAACAGCAAAACTGGTGCCGCCCCAGCACAATTCGCCAACCATTAAGGGTTAGCACCGGCGCCGCGTGGAACATGATCAACTCCAATGGGAAATGGTGCCGTGTTTGGAATTGACAATCAGGAAGCTGACAAGCTACAGCTTCATATACACACTGCACTCCTCACACACACCATCCCGGCCAACAAGATGGCAACAAGGTGAGCGGCAGCTGAACTGGAGACTCTGCTAGATGCTGTGGAGGAGAGTTGGGTGACCCTGTACCCCAGGGTGGGAAGCAGGCTGCCAGCTGCCGCCGTTAGCCATGCCTCGACGCAGATAGCAGAGGTCGTGAGCAGCGTGGGTAACACAATAAGGACCGACCAGCAGTGCAGTAAAATCTGCATGACCTCCTCAGGGCGGCCAGGGTGAGTAGGCAGCACTGTGCCTCTGGCACCAACCCCCATCCAACTGTTGCTAACTTGCTTTGTCTTTTAATTTGGCTCTGTTTAATTACGTTTGCTCAAGAGTCGCCTGGTACCTTTTGACACCGCCACAAGGTTCAAAACCGAATACTGATCAATGACTCGATACACCAGTTAGTAAGTTCAAAGCAATGCTCATTTATTTACACACAGTCAAATCTACTCATGCATAAACTCTACAACCTAAACTATCACTATTACTAAACTTAGCTTCGGGTGCCCACTCAGCCAGAGGAACAATGGCCGTTGCTTGCTTCTGAAGCTGCTGGGTTGAGCTGTTTACAGGGTAGCAACTAGGAGCGTCTATCTCGTGGCGTGCATTGACTTGGAACTTACTTGGTCTGGTGTAGCTTTGGCGGGTCTCTACTCGCTGAGAGCCAAAGCCAAGAGAGCGATCCTCTCTTGGGGAATCCTTTTTATATCCCAAAAAGGCTTTGCGCACTTTTGGGCGGGCCTTGAACTTGGCCCCATTTAATTGGCCCATTTCCCAATTGTTCTCATCGACTTTCCTCCAATAGAAGGGTGGGTTGCTGGGTTGCTGGGCGTGTCCTAGGTGGCCGTTGGGCTGCTTTGTTTTAGTCTCCTCTGGGGCCAGGATGTCTGGCTTAGCATTGTTTATCTAACTGTTGCCTTTTGTTCCCGGGGATGGCTCATTAGTATGTAGATGGTTCTGCAGTACCGGTCCTAACGGAGAGCTAAGGCTCTAGCAACAGATAGACCTTGCACCTGCTTGCTTTTTCGGTAGTGTCCAATATTCCCTGCATTCTTTGCAAGTGTCCATTTTGTAATCGGGACGTGACCACCCCAGATGGCTACACAACACACTCCTAACCCTATCCCCTCCCATTCGGAGGGCGGGCGAATCCCCACCCTGCAGCACATGCCGGCACCCATACCGGCCACCACGGCTAGGTGTCCTGGCCACTGAAGCCACCAGCTAACCACCCTCTGGGCTGCATGTTTCAGACTGTCTAACACTGTGCGTTTTATGTTGCCCCCCCAGGTGAAGGCAACTCATAATTCCCATGAGAGGGAGTGGAATGGAGGTGGAGCGCCAGACCTACAGACCCTAACCACAGTGGAAGAGAGGGTCCTGGATGTGGTCGGTGGGCCCGGAGAGAGGGCAGTCGCCGAGCCGGAGGTCGGCATCAGGTGAGGAAGTGAGACTCCGCTGAGTTGCAATTCCCCATGGCACGTGTGTCATCCCCATCACCGTCACCCACACTACTCCTCCACCCCTCCCTCCACTACCATCTCCCCCCGCACACAGCCCTACCCGCACACACTGCCACCCCTACTCTCCCCCTCCCCCCTCACCCCCACGCGACCCGCAATGCAATCATGTGTCTTGCCTTGTGTTTTGCAGGAGCTGCTAATGATGGTGTGGGCCCTTCTGGGTATCCCCTGCCTCCAACCCCAACCAGAACCACAAGTGGAGAGCAGAGAGGATGAGGACATGGACAGCAACAGGAGCCCATGACTCACATCCCGTGACACCCTGGAGCTCGAGTCCGGGGAAGACACCGTTTTCCGTCACAGCTGTCTCCAACACCCTCTACCATCCCAGCGACATTCATCTCAGTTGGGCACTTTAGTGAAGAGGCTCCTGGCCTCACACATGTGCGCACCACACACATGCTCCAGTACATCAGGTGGACCGTTCAGATGGGTTTCGGGTTTCTGGAACGGCTGGTCTCATCTATTGTGGAGATACAGTCACAGAAACAGGGATTACATTAGGGGTTGTTGGCAACCATCCAGCGCCTGCAGATGCAGTTGCAGGAGCAGGAGATTGTGCCGACCATGCGTTCCAACACCACATGGGTGGCGCCTGCTGTGGAGGCCTTGGAGGCAAAGGTTTTGGCCATGGGGCTTTCTGTGCAGGCGGTGCCGAGGCCCAGGAGAGTGCTGCCCTTTGTCATGTGACAATACCTTCAAGAAATGGGTGTTTAAGAATTGTACCTTTAAGAAATGGGTGTTTATCAGTGATGTTAGAGTGTGGGTGGAGCTGGGCTTTCTGTCAGCTTTTTACTTTTGTTTTAGGCTGTTTACTGCAGGGTGTGTTTTAGTTTTGTTTTCAGAACTGGATAGCTGCAGTCACAGCCAGACCAGAAGATATAATAGTCTCTTTCTCTGTAATCGAAAGACTGTAAATCGATTCTTTGGTGATTTAAAACTAATAACTGCTCTCAGTAGTGACTTTAACCTGATGTGCTTCTGTTAAAAGTTTTTTTTTAAAGTCTTATGGATGTTAAAAGGACAGCTTAAGGATTACATAGTGTTGTATTCTTTGGGGGTTATATTTGAATTGATGGTTGCTAAGATGTTCACTGTATGTTTTAAAAAGGTTAACTTGAGTTCATAGAATAAACATTGTTTTGCTTTTAAAAATATTTTACCATTTCTGCTGAACCACACCTGTAGAGTGGTGCCGTGTGCTCCCCATACCACAATCTATTAAAGGTTGTGGGTCAGGTGAACTCCATGATAAACTTTGGGGTTCTCTAAACCCTGGCCCATAACAAATTGGGGGCTCGAGGGGGATAAAAGTCTATCTATTGGATTGGCTTAGTGAACTTAAAGACAGTGAGGGGTGATCATATTGTGGTTGCTTTTCAGGTGTGGTATTTTAGTTTAAGTAGGGAGTGTGTTGTGGACAATGGCTCTTTCAGATGCTCTGAGGTTTGTGGGGGCCGAGACGGTCACACAGAGTACCTTACAGACAGAGACTAAAAGAAGACTATTAGATTTGACAAAAACATTGCAGTTAACATTACCTGACAAAATGCGGAAAGGTGAGGTACTTACCGCGGTAGCTGAGCATTTAAAATTGCCTGAGATACAGTCTGACTCATTGGAAATGGCAAAGATCCAGTTGCAGATTAAGCAACTTGAACATGAAAAAGAATTAAAGCAGCTTGAATATGCAATGAGAGAAAAAGAACGAGAAAGGGAGATACAGATCAGGGAAAAAGAAAAGGAGAGAGAAGAAAGAAACAAAGAAAGAATAGCCCTAGCAGAACAAAAAGAAAGAGATAGAGAGGAAAGGGAAAATGGCTATGAAACATAACAGTCAGTTAAAATTGGCAGACGTAAAGGGACACGTACAGTTGGATGATAGTGATGAGGATAGTGAGATAGTGCGTCATAGTCAAAGGCTTGGTGGGGATCTATTTAAATATGTCCAAGCATTGCCAAGGTTTGATGAGAAGGAGGTGGAAGCATTTTTCATTTCATTTGAGAAGGTAGCTAAACAAGTGAAATGGCCACAGGACATGTGGGTATTACTGATTCAAACAAAGCTGATAGGTAGGGCTAGTGAAGTGTTTGCATCATTACCGAAGAAGGTATCTGGGACAACTGAGGAGGTGAAAAAATCCATCTTAGATGCATATGAACTAGTGCCTGAAGCCTACAGATAAAGGTTTAGAAATTTAAGGAAAGAATTTGGTCAAACATACATGGAGTTTGAAAGGATCAAACAGAGTAATTTTGATAGGTGGATAAGGGCTTTGAAAATAGACCAAACGTATGAAGCTCTCAGAGAAATTATACTTTTGGAGGAGTTTAAAAATTCAATTCTTGCTGTAGTGAGAACTCATGTGTAAGAGCAGAGGGTTAAAGCTGCGAGATTAGCAGTAGAAATGGCAGGTGATTATGAATTAGTTCATAAATCAAAGCTTGGTTTCCGACATCAGTTTCAGCCTGTGAGGGATAGAAGCCGGGGACATGAGAAATACTCAAGTGGTAAAGGGAAAGGTGACCTGATGGGAGATAATAAGGAGCGTGTACCTCAGATTAAAAAAGAAATCCAGGAGGGTGGAAGAGAAATTAAAAGTTTCAAATGTTTTCACTGTAATAAACTAGGCCATGTAAAGTCACAGTGTTGGAGGTTGAAGAAAAGCACTGGGAAGGCTGATGTTGTAAAACAGGAGAAGACAGTGGGGTTTGTTAAAGTGGTAACGGAAAGCCCAAGTGAAGCGAAGGAGCTGCAAAAGATTGTACAGCCAGATCAAGAGGTGATTGATAAGAAGGTGTTAGATGCCTTTAAAGAATTTACTTGTGTGGGTAAAGTTTACTCATGTGTATCAGGAGGAGCAGGTAAAGGAGTCACAATTTTAAGAGATACAGGAGCTAGTCAATCTTTAATGGTAAGAGGTGAGGAGTTCTGTAGTTTGGGAAGAATGTTGCCAGAAAAGGTGGTAATATGTGGAATTCAGGGTGAGAGGCGTAGTGTTCAATTATATAAGGTAAGGTTGGAAAGTCCAGTGAAGAGTGGCGAAGTGATAGTAGGAGTAATAGAGAAACTCTCTTGTCCATGAATACAGTTTATCTTGGGTAATGATATAGCTGGATCGGAGGTGGGAGTTTCGTTTTCAGTGTTGGAGCTGAAGCCAGACTAAGCAGGTGTACTCCTGTTCTCTCTGCCATCAAAAGACTATCTCTTGATAATTTGGTGAATTCAGAATTATAATTGATCTCAGAAGTGAATGTAAACCTAATGTGCTTCTGTTTAAAGGTTTTTTTAAAGTCTTCTGGATGTTAAAAGGACAGCTTATGGATTACTTAGTGTTGCATTCTTTGGGAGTTGTATTTGAATTAATGGTTGCTAAGACGGTCACTGTTTGTTTCAAAAAGGTTAACTTGAGTTCATAGAATAAACATTGTTTTGCTTTAAAAATTACTTTTCCATTTCTGCTGTACCACACCTGTAGAGTGGGCCATGTGCTCCCCATACCACAATCTATTAAAAGTTGTGGGTCAGGTGAACTCCATGATACACTTTGGGGTTCTCTAAACCCTGGCCCACAACCCTGGCCACAGGCAGCCATTCACCAGAGCCACCTGGACATTGCAGCAGCACTCCTGAGTGTGGCCCATTCACAGCGGGTCCTAATTGAGACCGGCGGCGGCATTGCCTGGGCACTGGCCACATGGCACAGACACAGAGGGAGGTGGCCCAGTCCCAGAGGGAGATGTGCAATCACTGGCTGATATGGCACAAATCCAAAAGTTGGTGGCACTGTCACAGCATGATGTGGCGGAGTTCCAGAGGGCCAAGGTGGGTAGTGAGTGGCATGCGCAGCAAGATTGCTGCCCTGCAGACCAAGGCAATGGCGGTCTGTGCCTGGACACCCTGCCCGTCCCATGGTGGGGTCACCCCGGCCCCGTGGCCCGTTCTCTGGTCACCCCGTTCTCGTCCCGCCTCACTGTCCTGCTTCCTCTGCAGTGGTGCAGCTCTTCTGAGGGGTGCCAACCCCTGGTGAACTCCGAATGGAGCTTGGTCCTTGCTGATACAGCTGGGGTATGGGGGTGTCCAGAGAGACTGCCTGTGTAGGCTCCCAGATGACCAGAGGCCTTCTGAGAATTTAGAAGACACAGTCAGAGCTCAGCAGTGTGAGCAGCCAGGAGGATGTAAGTAGCACTAAAGCTAAACACATTTAAATGCTTGCAAATGCTGGTTTTGCATGCCACTGCCGGCGCAGGGCGCAAACCTCGTTATCGCCACCAGGGAGAAACAGGAGCATGGCGCGGACCTTGATTTTTGCCGGATGCCCGATTCTCCACCTGATTGCAGTTCACGTTTTCAGCGTCGCTATGCGGAGAATGTCGCCAGGACCATCATTTTTTTTAAAACTGGACTTTTGATAAATTCTTTTTTTATAAGTTTAGGGTGCCCAATTATTTTCTTTTTTCAATTAAGGGGCAATTTTGCGTGGCCAATCCACCTAACTTGTACATCTTTGGGTTGTGGGGGTGAAACCCATGCAGACACGGGGAGAATGTGCAAACTCCACACGGACAGTGACCCAGGGCCGGGATCGAACCCGGGCCCTCGGCACTGCAGGCAGCAGACCTTTGAGAAACTTAAAGGTTGGAGCGTACACATAGGGTGAAGTTGGGAGCTGAAATATTCTGAAAAAAATCTTATTTTATTTTGCTGCAAATATTTAGCTTTAAAATCCACTAATTAATCATTGTCGCATTCCATGATTATAAAATTATCTTTTCAGAGCCAGTTCTGTTGCTTATCAAATGTAGTTCATCACATTGCCATTAAAAACCCAGTTACACCTGATTGAGCAAGATGTCACTCTTTCAGAGGTTTCTAACAGTGATGTGCAAACGGGAAGATTGAAATTTAGGGGGAGTGGGGTCCACGTGCTGCCCATGCTGTAACCCTGAGAGATGGAGCAGAGCTTTAGAATTTCCACACTAATCTGTGAAAACTTGCCATCCTGCACTTGTGGTCCGCCTCCAACTGCGGCCCCCACCCATAAACTCCGATCTTTTTGCTTTAGCGACCTGGGTAAATTAACACACACTACCTGGTGTAATTCAGTCTCCTAGTCAGCAGAGGGCACTGTCCAGCAGTGGAATCAAACTAATTAGATTCCGTACAATTACCTATAATGTACAGGATAGAAACAGACCCGATAATGATGTTTTAATATTTATATTCACATGCGCTGCCTCCCTCTCTAATTACCTCGCCTCAGCCTGGCCCCCTATCCCTCGACTCCCTTCTCCCTCATATCTGCATCAATGATGTCCTTAAATGTATCAATAAACGGCTTCAACCGCACAATGTGTCACATTTTCACTACTCTATATAAAGAAATTCCTCTTAATTCCTTTCTTTTTTTTAAATAATCTCTTTGTCGCAAGTAGGCTAACATTAACACTGCAACAAAGCCACCATGAAAAGCCCCTTTGATCCATTAATGGTTATCTGACATTACTTGTTCTGGAGTCACCCACACATTAAAACAATTTTGCCACATCCATCCCATCAAATGCTTTCATAATTGTAAACCTCCAGAGAAAACAGCCCCACCCACTCTTTCCTGATCGTTTGCAACTCTCAATTCTGCTAATGTTCTTCATGGAAATAGTTTCTGCACTTTCTCCAATACTTCAATGTCTCTTTTGTAACATGAAGACCACAAGTACACTCAGTACTCTCAATGCGATCTAAACAAGGATATATATACATTTTGTTCCTGCTTTTATATTCTATTTCTTCATAAATAAGACCATAAGACCATGAGAAATAGGAAGAGGAGTAGGCTATTCAGCCCTTCGAGCCTGCCCCACCAGTTAAAAGATCATGGCTGATCTAACACTTACTAAATCCACTTTCGTGCTTTATCTCCGTAACCCTTAATCTCCGACGATTAAAAACCTATCGATTTGAAAAGACTTCCTGGGGTAAAGAATTCCAAAGATTCATCACTCTTTGAGAGAATAAATTCTTCCTCAAATCCATTTTATATGAGCATCTCCTTATTCTGTGGCTATGGGCTCTAATCCTGCACCTCCCGCTGCCTCAGGAAGGCAGACAGCATTATCAGAGAACCCTCCCACACAGGCATTGCCTTCTTCCAGACCCTTCCATCAGGCAGAAGGTACAGAAGTCTGAAGACCAGTACATCCAGACATAGGAACAGCTTCTTCCCCACAGCTACAAGACTCCTCTTCGACTTCCCCTCGGACTGATCTGTTCCCTATAAGAACACTATTCATGACATCCTATGCTGCTCTTGATTATGTATTTGTTTTGTTTGGCCCCTTGTTCCGCACTGTAACCAATCATTGTCGATCTACCATTTGTCAATGTTCTCTGTTGATTATTCTTTTTGTCTACTATGTACGTACTTTGTCCGTTCCCTTGACCACAGAAGAATACTTTTCACTGTACTTCGGTACATGTGACAATAAATCAAATTTTTTTTTAAATGAGGGGAACATCCTCCCAACATTTTCCCTGTCTCGCACCCTAAGAATCCTATATGTAATATCTTATATTATAAGAATCTTATATCTTATACAAATCATATCACCTGTCATTCTCCTGAACTCCAAGGAGTACAGACCCAACTTATTTAATATTTTCTCGTAGGGCAATCCCTCCATACCTGGGATTATTCAGTATACCTCCTCTGTAATTGCTTTCAATGTCATTATATCTTTCCTTAAATAAGTGGATCACAAATTGTAAACAGTCTTCTAAATGAGGCCTCACTAGTACCTTGTGCGCAACACCTCTTCCCTTTTAGACTCCAGCCCCTTTTAATAGAACGGCCAGATTTCCATTTGCCTTCCCTATTACCTTCTGCACCTGTATGCTAACTTTCTGGGTTCCATGAACAAGGGCCTCCAAGTCCCTTTGTGCTACAGCTTTCTGCAGTCTCTCTCCATTTACATAATAATCCACCTTCTCATTGTTTCTTCCAAAATGAACAATCTCACTTTTTCCCACATGGAATTCCATTTGCCAATTTTCTGCCCACTCACTTAACCTGTCAACATCTCTCTGTAAACTATTTATATCCTGCTTACAACCTGCCTTTCCTCCCACCTTCGTATCATCCATAAATTTGGCCACAGTACACTCTCTGTTCCTTTCTCTAAATCAATGATAAATATTGTGAAGAGCTGCGAACCCAGCACTGACCCCTGTGGCATTGGTCTGGTTCCTGCCCTCCAACCTGAGAAAGTGACCCTTATCGCTGCTCGATGCTTCCTCTTAGATAGCCAATCTTCTATCCATGCCAGAATATTGCCTCCAATATCACGAGCTCCTATCGTGCATTATGTGACACCAATGGCCATCTCAGAGGCCCAGAGAGGCCTGGGCCACTTCCAGCTTTTTGAGGCCCCAGCCATAATAAAAAAATGAAGATACATGAAAACAAAATAGGGCGCCCAAAAAGTGAGAATCATTTATAAATGGTTTTCTCATATTTTTCTGTGCAAGTGCACTAATTATTGGGGGAAAATCTAGCTTTTGTGCAATGTCACAGTTTATATTAAACATAGTGAGACGATTCAAATGCTCGCCCAAAAATTGAATGGTGGTAATTTTTTACCTGCTTCAACACATTGAAAGTGCATTCACCTGAGGGCAGCATTGTGGCGCAGTGGGTAGCACTGCTGCCTGACAGCGCTGAGGTCCCAGGTTCGATCCCGGCTCTGGGTCACTGTCCGTGTGGAGTTTGCACATTCTCCCCGTGTTTGCATGGGTTTCACCCCCACAACCCAAAGATGTGCAGGGTAGGTGGATTGGCCATGCTAAATTGGCCCTTAATTGGAAAAATGAATTGGGTACTTTAAATGTATTTTTTAAAAAGGAAGTGCATACACCTGAAGAAACTGATGCAGGCAAACAGACAAAAATATACAATTAAATTGTGGCCCTCTACCCCCCCCCCCCCCCCCCCACCGCCCCCCCCCCCCCCCCCCCCCCCATTTGGTCTTGGTCCTGGTGGCACCTTATCACAGGCCTTTGGAAAATCCAAATGTACAACATCGACTGGTTCTCCTCTATCTACTCTGCCTGATACCTCCTCACAGAACTCTAGTAAATTTGTCAGACACAATTTCCCCTTTATGAAACCATGCCGACACTGATCAGATCCTGGGACGAAATTCTCCCCCAACGGCGCGATGTCCGCCGACTGGCGCCAAAGACGGCGCCAATCAGACGGGCATCGCGGCGGCCCAAAGGTGCGGAATGCTCCGCATCTTTGGCGGCCTAGCCCCAACATTGAGGGGCTAGGCCGACGCCGGAGGGATTTCCGCCCCGCCAGCTGGCGGAAATGGCGTTTGTTGCCCCGCCAGCTGGCGCGGAAATGCGGCGCATGCGCAGGAGCGTCAGCGGCCGCTGTCAGTTTCCCGGCGCATGCGCGGGAGCATCAGCGGCCGCTGTCAGTTTCCCGCGCATGCGCAGTGGGGAGAGTCTCTTCCGCCTCCGCCATGCTGGAGGCCGTGGCGGAGGCGGAAGGGAAAGAGTGCCCCCACGGCACAGGCCCGCCCGTGGATCGGTGGGCCCCGATCGCGGGCCAGGCCACCATGGGGGCACCCCCCGGGGTCAGATCGCCCCGCGCCCCCCCCCCCAGGACCCCGGAGGCCGCCCACGCCGCCTGGTCCCGCCGGTAAATACCAGGTTTGATTTACGCCGGCGGGACAGGCAATTTCTGGGCGGGACTTCGGCCCATCCGGGCCGGAGAATCCAGCGGGGGGTCCCGCCAACCGGCACGGCCCGATTCCCGCCCCCGCCCAATCTCCGGTACCGGAGACTTCGGCGGGGGCGGGGGCGGGATTTACGGCGGCCAACGGCCATTCTCCGACCCGGCGGGGGGTCGGAGAATGACGCCCCTGATTTTCCAAATGCACTGCTATTTTCTACTTAAAAATCGATTCTAATATTTTTACAATAACTGAAGTTAGGGTAACTGTTGTTGTATTTTTCTCCACTTTTCCTTCCACCGATCCCATCTCTAGGATCAATAGTGCCGCTGTTTGTTATTGGCCCTTTATTCCCACGTCTTCCTCTTTTGCTTTCACTTTTACTACCATTTGTTTCTAACCCACTTTTCACCTCCTCTAACTCCCTGCTCAGGTACCCATCCTCCTACCATACTAGTTTAAAGCCTACCCAACAGTGCTAGCAAACACCCTTTGCAAGGATATTGGTTCTGTTTTTATTGGGGTAGTTTGTACATGTCCCACCTTCCCTGTGCCAGTCCCAGTGCCTCAGGAATCTGGAACCCATCCTCCTCCACCACCCCTCTAGCCAAGCGATCATCCTACCTATCCTCCTACGTCCGCCTGCTCGTGGCACTGGGAATAATCCTGAGATTGCTACCTTTGAGTTCCAGCTTCTTAATGTATCACCTAACTCCCTTTATTCAGCTTTCAGTACCTCCTCCCTTGTTTTACCTATGCCATTGTATCGATGTGTATCACTACCACTGGCTCTTCGCCCTCCCCCTCCAAAATGTTCTGCAGCTGCCCTGTGGCATCTTAGACCCTAGGACCAGGAGGCAGTATACCATCCTAGAGTCGCTTTTATGGCCACCGAAACATCCATCTGTTCCCTTTACAATTGAATTCCCTGTCACGATAGTCCTACCCCGCGTTTTCCTCCCCGTCTGCGCAGTTGAACCAAACATGGTGTCACGGACTTTGCTTTCACTGCATTCCCCTGAAATGTAATTGCCCGCAATAGTATCCAATACAAAATATCGGTTTGAGAGGGGTGTGGCCCCAGGGGACTCCTGCACTATCTGCCTACGCCTACTCTGCCTGGCAATCACCCATTCACTTTCTGTCTATGAAGACTGAGCATGAGGTGTAACCACCTCTCTAAACGTGCTATCCATGAAGATAACCTCATAGTTGCTCCAGAGTGACTCCAGCTGCCACACCAGCCGCCAGAGCTCTGATAAACAGATTTCCAGTAGCTGCAGATGGAGACACTTCCTGGACACGTGTTCATCCTGGGCACTGGAGGTGTCAGCTTGTTACAGCTTCAAGAAAAAAATCAATTGAATTCCAAATTGTCATCTAAACCAATCAGATCAACGAGAAAGCAGAATTTAAAAAAAAAAATTAAATATATTTAGAGGACCCAATTATTTTTTTCCCCAATTAAGGGGCAATTTATTGTCGCCAATCAACTTAATCTGCACATCTTTGAGTTGTGGGGGTAAAACCCACGCAGACACAGGGTGCAAACTCCACACAGACACAGGGTGCAAACTCCACACAGACAGTGACCCGGGTCTGGAATCGAACCAGGGTCCTCAGCGCCGTAGGCAGCAATGTAGAAAGCAGAATTGAAGTCGATCACAAACACTGAAAACAGCTGGAGGATGACTCTAGAAATTTCTGCACAGAAGGAATTTGCAGAATTATTGTGAAAGAGCAAGATGAATTGGATAATGTAGCAATGAGCCGCATGACCAATCACATTGGTTGTGGAATGGGGTGGAGCCTTTCAGAAGTACCCAACAGGGTGTACTGTCCTCCACACAAATGTGAGACAGGAGGTTTTGAAGCTATCAGTTGCATAATAATTTGTTGCCAAATAAATTGTTTATAATGAAAATGCAGTTTTCTTGTGTGTGTTTGTGAGTGCAGTGTACATTAATATCCTTTATAACAATTTCTGGTGTCACCCTTTAAAAACAGCTATTGCCTTATTATAGAATCCACAGCACACATGGGGGCCATTCAGCCCATCAAGTCTGCACCAGACCTTGGAAAGAGCACCCCACTTAAGCCACCCCTCCACCCTATCCCCATGTGGTGAACGAATTGTACCAACCATTCACCACTGTATCACATTGTGTATCACATTGTATTATGCTGTTTCCCAAGTGGGCTCCACCTATGGACCATTGTACTGTACTACACGGAATGTATCATGTTGGTGCCCTTGTGGGCTCCGCCCCTGGCTCTGCCACATTGAGGGGAGGTTTAAAGAGCAGCTGCCCTGTAGGCGGCTCTCACTAGCAGAGAAGTCGCAGGCAGGGACTGTTCTCGTCGATTAAAGCCACAGTTCACTTCCACTCACTGTCTCGCGTGAATTGATGGACGCATCACCCCATAACCCCACCTAACCATTTGGACACTAAGGGGCAATTTAGCATGGCCAATCCACCGAACCTGCACATCTTTGGACTGTGGGAGGAAACCGGAGCACGTGGAGGAAACCCACGCAGACAAGGGGAGAATGTTCAAACTGCACACAGTCACCCGAGGCCGGAATTGAAACCAGGTCCCTGGGGCTGTGGTGCAGCAGTGCTAACCACTGTGCCACCCATTTATGTGGAGGCTTATTTTCTGCAAAGATACTTGTAGCTGCTTTTGAGCAATGCTGAATTTAGTTTGGAGGGAATACATTAACTGGCTTTATTTGACCATCTCTCCTGTTGAATTACAAGTGTTTGAAAATAAAATAGGGACAGAGTGGGGCTGAGTATGTTTATTCTTTCACGGGATATGAGCATTGCTGACAAGACCAGCATTTGTTTCCCATCCTTAATTGCACTTTCAACTGAGTGGCTTGTCACACCATTTCAGAGGGGAGTTAAAAGTCAACTGCATTGTACTTTACATTAGTATACCTAATTTAAAAGATTACATTGAGATTTTCATACTTTATATTGCAGTATGCAACTATGATACTGACTGTTGGCTGTTTTGCTTATGTATGTATGTGCGTGTGGGCGTGCAGAGTCCATCAATGTCCTTTAATTTTGTAAGCTGATCTAACAGCAGCTTCTGAAAAAGATGTCCTGCTTCCTTAAAAGCAAATCCTACACACTTTAATCACGCCTTCTTATTTTCCTTAATATATCCATGTTGTTTTTCATTAATTCATGGGAAGTGGATATGACTGGTTAGGCCGGCATTAATTGCTCATCCCTAATTGCCCTTGAAGGTGGTGTGGTCTGCTGTATTCTTGAGCCCCTGCAGGCCATGTGGTGTAACTACACCCACAGTGCTGTTGGTGAGGGAGTTCCAGGATTTTGACCCAGTGACAATGAACCAGTGATAGAGAAGGAATGGCAATATATTTCCAAGTCAGGATATTGAGTGGCTTGGAAAGAAACGCCCAGCTGGTGATGTTCCAACATGTCTCTTGCCCTTGTCCTTCTAGATGGCAGTGGTTGTGAGTTTGAAAGGTGCAGTTGAAGGAACCTTGGTGAGTTCCTGCAGTGCGTCTTATAGTTGGTACATACTGCTGTCACTGTGCCCCAGTCGTGGAGAGATAGAATGTTTGTGGAAGGTATACAAATCAAGCAGGCTGCTTTGTCCTGGGTGGTGTCAAACGTCTTGAGTGTTATTGGAGCTGCACTCATCCAGGCAAGGGGAGGGTATTCCATCAGATTGGACGGGCTTTGAGAAGTCAGGAGGTGAGTAACTCTGGCCTGCTCTAGTATCAACAGGAACCCATTATGGCCGACGCAACAACCAATCATCTCTTGCGGTACTGATTTTCCTGGGTAGATATTCATCCTCCCCCACCCTAGTCTGGTCTGCACATGCTTCCAATCCACACTAAAGAATGGAGTTGATTATTGATGTCCTCTGGGTGATTAGAGACGGGCCACTGTTGCCCACATTTATATATATATATTTAAAACGAAAATCGGCATTTAACAGTTTGCCAGAACAATGTTTATTGTGGGATTACATTGAAATGTTTGGATTTTGCTTAACTTTCATTGAGAGACTTTAGGCTTATCCTTGATTAGCCATTTTGTTTGATTATTTGCATTATTATGCAAATTGTACACGGACTTCTGAAGACATTGGCTCTGATGGGCTGCATGCTTTTATTTCTTCCCTGATTTTATGAAGGAAACTAGCTGACATCCTGACCATCATTTCCAGAGAAACGTTCAAGATAAATGCTTTGAAACCTGCACAAAGATCCTCTGTTGAGTTCCAATCTTCAGGAGTGAAGCCACTGAACACTAATAAACAACTGGTTGGAATTCTAATTAATAATGGCTAATTATTAACACAAGGAAAGGTCAGACCTGTTGGGGAAGTGTAAAAGCCACCTATTAATAGCAGCTGGCATCTGATTACTTACTTAACAATTTCTCTGAATTTCTCTCTGTCCATCCAATAAATCATTCCTTTGTTTGATCAATAAATGTTCCATGTGCTGATGGCAGGTGTTAGGAAAACTGAAGAGGCAACGGATGAGCGTCAACAAGCCCCTAAAATAAGGAGAAGAGTTCAAAGCGAACATTCATGTACTAATGGCAATGAACCATTTTATCACGGGATTTGTACTGGTTAGTTATGAACTAAGGTAGACCATCAGCTTTTTCGACCCTGGAAATGATTTCTCTTTGCCTGGCTATGGTTCTACAGACGTCCCAAAATATTCATAACTTGAGGGTGAGTGTGCACAAATTGCCCGCCTGAAGGAATGTTATAGCCAACTCTTGCTCTCCTCACCAGCCATCCAATTGTTCGCTATCAATGGATGACACGGCGGCGCAGCGGCTAGCACTGCTGCCTTACAGCGATTCCGACCTCGGGTGACCATGTGGAGTTTACACTTTCTCCCCTGTGTCTGTGACTCAGGGTCCTTCGGTTTCCTCCCACAGTCCAAAGATGTGCAGGTTGGGTGGGTGAGTCTGAAAAATTACTCCGGAGAGTTTAGGGATGTGCAGGTTCAGTTACTGGGATGGGGTGGGTGGGATAGTACACGGACCTAGGTTGAGTGCAGATTCGATGGGCCAAATGGCCTCCTTCTGCACGTTAGGGATTCTTTGAACACAATCAGAAATGGAAACCCTAACTGATTTCCCCCTCTCAAATCCAGAGACATGAGCATCAATTGTGATACAGAAAGTTCATTCTGAAATGATTTTCGTTTTGCCCCATTGCCATCCCCAATTTTGCACTGAGTATTTTTTTGGGATTCTTAAATCCTCGCAATAAAATAATCGTTGGGTTTTTAACTTTTTGTATGAAGTTGGTTGAAAACTGTTGGGAATAGTTCCTCACTCTATTCACATCTATAGATCTGGAAGGGGCTCGATCAGTGCCCTTGACTATGTGATAAAGAGTTAACCAATGCATTGTGCATACAGCATTCTGCTCTGCCAGAAAACTTTCTCATCGGTTAGTTTTAAAATTAACACTGAGTTAGCAAACAGGCTGTTTGTCCATTTGTGCCACATGCTTTGCTCCCAAGGTTTTGAAGCTAGCGAAACGATTGAATTTGGAACAGTATCAGGAGAGAAAAGCACCTCTCAAATGTTGCTATTTCTGAGCAGTCAAACTTGGTGCTCGTTGAAATGTGATTACTGGTCATTTGCAAACCATTGATTTAAGTGGCTTAGTGGCAATGTCACTGAGCTAGTTACCCAGAGGCCCATGCTGATGCTCTTGGGACATGAGTCCAAACCCCATCACAACTGTTAGTGGAATTTAAATTCGGTTAAATCAATCTGGAATATAAAGCTTGTCTCAGTGACCATACAGCTATCGCTGATTGTTGTAAAAACCTGTCGGGTTCGTTAATGTTCTTCAGGGAAGGAAATCTGCTGTCATTGTCCGGTCTGTCTTATATGTGTCTTCAGATGCACAGTAAAATCTGGATGACTCTTAACTGCCCTCGGAAAAGGCCCAGCAAGCTACTCAGTTAAAGGGCAATTAGGGACGGTCAAGAAATTCTGGCCTTGCCAGCGACATCCACATCCCATAAATGAATGGACCTTTAAAAAGTGCATAAGGGTTGATGTAGGAGGTTGGTTAGCTCAGTTGGCTGGACGGCTGGTTTGTCAATGCAGAGCAATGCCAAAAGGGGGTTCAATTACTGTACTGGCTGCGGTTATCATGAACAAAGAACAAGACAGCACAGGAACAGGCCCTTTGGCCCTCCAAGCCTGTGCCGAAATGAAAGCCCCACCTTTTCAAACATGTCCCTCTGTGGCTCTCTGGGACTATGGCGACTTTCACTTTTCACTTTCAACGGGTGACATTGTCCTGATGGTTTCAATTAATAAATGCACTACCCAGTGTGGAACGGAGCTATTGGTATGGGCCAGGGTTTAGAGAACCCCAAAGTGTATCATGGAGTTCACCTGACCCACAACCTTTAATAGATTGTGGTATGGGGAGCACACGGCCCACTCTACAGGTGTGGTACAGCAGAAATGAAAAGTATTTTTTACAGCAAAACAATGTTTATGCTATGAACTCAAGTTAATCTTTTTAAACCATACCGTGAACATCTTAGCAACCATCAATTCAAATACAACCCCCAAAGAATACAACACTAAGTAATCCTTGAGCTTTCCTTTTAACATCCATAAGACTTAAAGCAAAACCTTTTAACACAAGCACCTCAGCTTTAAATTCACTACTGAGAACAGTTACCACGTTGAAATCAGCAAATGGACATTTATAAGCTTGCAGAGATTCACACACATCCTGCTGTGACTGCAGCTTCTCCAAAACTAAAATGAAACCAAACCCACCCTGCAGCAAAAAGCCTAAAGCGAAAGTAAAAAGCTGACAGACAGCCCAGCTCCACCCACTCTCTAACATCACTGCAGTAATAAACACCCATTTCTTAAAGGTACTCTCACGACAGATATTTTTATACACACCCATTTATAAACACCCATTTCTTAAAGGTACTCCCATATGACACTATACAGGATGGGAAGGCCGAGAATTGGTCACTTGTCTAAACTCAGCTGTAACACTACAATTGTGTTCAGCACCCCTCTGAACCTCTTCAGCACCTTTCAGTCGCTTCTTAACATCTACCTCCTTGACCAAGCTTAAGGCTACATTTAATTATACCTTATTTGCTCAAATTCTATTGCATAACATTCCTTTCAAGCATCATAGGAATGTTTTACTGTGGCTAAAGGTTCCATATAAATACAAGCAGTTGTTGTTGAGGAGAGGAGAAAAATAATCATCCTGATTCTATTCTGTAGCTCCTGCTGGGAAGTGGGCATGTGGGTGAGTTAGATTTTGGGCTCCAGTATGAATCACCCACGGAGAGCAGCCTGCCAGCACCCATTACTGAAAATAAGAAGTGGAAGCAGAGGTCGGCAATTCAGCCCCTCAAGCCTGTTCCGCTATTCAGTATGATCATGGCTGATCTCATCTTGGCCTCATTTCCATTGCAATGGGAATCGCGTTGGAGCAGTTGGCGGGATTCTCACTGGTATTCCGCCCAAAATGACATTTAGTCATTTTTGGGGAGAATCGCCCCCTGAGTTTCAGACCTGTGAACGGTCATCAGAAATGACTTTCAAACATCGAGTGGAATCTTCCCCTCTTGTCAGCGGTGGGATTCGGAGAGGGAAGGCCGGGTTTCCAACGTTTGGTGTGAGGCAAAAAATTAGTCTGCTGTCGTCGGGAATTTGGAATTTTTGTTCTCATCACTTTCATGGTGAGTTAAAGGCAGGTCAAGTATCCCGCTGATCTACATCGGCAACCAATTTGCATTTCTTGAATGCTCATGAAAAGACATGAAGGGGGAAAAGGCAGGAAAACTCAAAGGGGGATAAAAGATGCAAAGGGGCGGGTGGAAGCTGTGCCCTCCTCAGCCTGATCTGCTTGAGGTAGTGGGGTCACTGGCAAAGGGGAGGTGGAATGGCCAGGCACAATGGAGGAGGCCAATCTTGCCCTTGACACCGGCATAGTCTCTGCCCTCCCTGCCAGTTCTGCAGTCTGATGCTCAAAATAGATTAGGTTACTCAGTTCTGGGTTTGGCCCCCATCCTCCCTCTCTCCCTCCTGTTGTGCACTATTTTCTCCTGCATAAGAACAGGTGAAGAGTGAGAACTGTGGATGAAAGAGCCGTTCGGATGCTTGAAACTTGGTGGAGAATCACTCACCTGCTGACTCCCCGATGCCTGTCCATCATCTACAAGGCAGAGTTCAGGAGTGTGATGGAATACTCTCCACTTGCCTGTATGAGTGCAGCTACAACAATGAAGAAGCTCCACACCATCCAGGGCAAAGCAGCCCGTTAGATTGGCATCCCTCCCACAAACATTCACTCCATCCACCACCGACGCACAGTCACATCCGTGTGTACCCTCTACAAGATGCACTGCAGAAACTCACCAAGGGTCGTTAGGCAGCACCATCCAAACACATGACTGCTACCATCTAGATGGGCAAGGGCAGCAGATGCCTGGGAACACCACCACCTGGAGGTTCCCCTCCAAGTCACTCACCATCCTGACTTGGAACTGCATCACTGTCCCTTCACTGTTGCTGGGTCACAATCCTGGAACTCCCTCCTTCATAGCACTGTGGGGTACCTACACCTCAGAGTTTCAGCAGTTCAAGAAGGTGGCTCACCACCACCTCCACAAGGGAAATTAGGGATGGACAATAGATGCTGGCCTAGTCAGCAAAGCCCACATCCCAAGACAGGATGGCAAAACCGTTTCACCTTCATTTGGGTCCAACTTGTAATCTTTCAGGCAAAAAAAATATTTTTAAGTTTTGTTTTGTTTGTAACTGTATGCTGAAATGACAGAAATCACATTAAACCCTGTTGTAACATGAGGTGCACAAAACACGATTGTGACTAAATTGAATCTAAATTCTTCCATCTTGTTTCCCCTCATATGAAGAGCAGGATTGAACCAGGGAAGTTTGCCAGTGAAATTTGTCAAATACACGTCACGATCGCACTCTCATCCCTTCCGACCAAACAATCAAGAAGCCCAGTGGTAGTAGCCACGCTCCAAACATGGTACCAAATGAGAAAAGAGACAACACTTCGGCCTAACCGAAATGTTCACTCTGGCCCCCATGGGATGTGGGTGGCGCGGTAGCATAGTGGTCAGCACTGTTGCTTCACAGCTCCAGGGTCCCAGGTTTGATTCCCGGCTTGGGTCACTGTCTGTGCGGAGTCTACACGTTCTCCCTGTGTCTGCGTGGGTTTCATCCGCGTGCTCCGGTTTCCTCCCACAAGTCCAGAAAGACGTGCTGTTCGGTAATTTGGACATTCTGAATTCTCCCTGTGCGTACCCAAACAGGCGCTAGAATGTGGCGATGAGGGGATTTTCACAGTAACTTCATTGCAGTGTTAATGTAAGCCTACTTGAGACAATAAAGATTATTTTTTTTAAACTTGTAACAACCGCAGGTTCACACCCGCAACAATGGACGCCACCTTCAAAAAGGTGGAGACAGGACAAGAGGACACTGATGGTTCGTGACATGTACACAGACGACAGATTAGCGACCATGGAGAAACTCACGGAGTGGGTTCAACTACCTAAAGGGAACAAAATGAGGTGTTCACAGGTCAGAAACTTCCTCCGTAGGGAAACAACGATACACCCGCGGACACCTGGACACTCGCTAATTGAGGAAATGTTGAACGTGGGCAAGCAAGTGAAGGGGACCTGTATGGGCGAAGTTGGAAGAGGTAAGCTCCCCCTGGATGAGACAAGGAAAAAAATGGGAGGAAGAACTGGGCACAGAAGTAGGGGGGACCTCTAGAAAGAAGCACTACACAGGATGAACTCCACCTCCACATGTGCAAGTCTCAGCCTAACACAGCTAAAGGTGGTGCACAGAGCACACCTAACCAGAAACCAAATGAACAGGTTCTTCCCGGAGGTGGAGGACAAATGCAAATGGTGCCAGGGGGGCTCGGCCAACCACACCCACAGGTTCTGGGCCTGCCAACCTGGACAACCTCCCTTGAGTCCATGTCCAAGGTTGTGGGGGTGAGGCCAAAAGGTTGCGGTCTGTTTTTTTAATTCATTCCATTGGGTGTGGACGTGGACATCGCTGGCGGGGCTAGCATTTATTGCTCATCCCTGAGGGTATTTAAGAGTCAACCACATTGCTGTGGATCTGGAGTCACATGTGCTCCAGACCAGGTAAGGTTGACAGATTTCCTTCCCTAAAGGACATTAGTTAACCAGATAGGTTTTTATGATAATTGGCAATGATTTCATGGTCACCTTTAGATTTTCCATTCCAGATTTTATTGGATTCAAATTTCACCATCTGCCATGGCGGGATTCGAACCCAGGTGCCCTGAGCATGACTCTGGGTCTCTGGATTACTAGTCCAGCGACAGTACCACTGAGCCACTGCCTCCCCTTCAGGGTGTCAGAGCAGCAAGTATTCTTTATGGGGGGGAGAGGGGCCGACGCCCTAGCCTTTGCCACCCTAATTGCCCGCCGAAGAATCCTGCTCGGATGGTGAACGGCAGCACATCCAAAAGCTGCAGACTGGCTGTCCGACCTGTCAGTATTCCTCCAAGTGGAATAGATAAATATTGCCATTCTTGGGCACTGTAGCACAGTGGCTAGCACAGTTGCTAAAAAAGAACACGGGACACAAGGTGCATAGCCTCAGGTGACATGCCCGAAGGCAGGCGGAAAACCAAAGGGAGCAGCAATACGCCGGGTAATACACGCAAGGGCCAACACTAGGTAGGGCAACTGAGGCAGATCAACCAAATGGGGTCCACAGCCACGGGGCGTGGTGGTGGTGGGGAGAGGGGGCGGGAAACATGTGGATGTAAATATTTATAGTGATATTTGTTTGTTTGTGTTTTCCTTCTCATTCTTTGGTTTATCTCTCTTTTGTAATTTCAATCTTTCCTTGGTTGCTTTGCTTGGTACTCTGCACGGTTATGAAACTTTTAAGTTAATGTACATACTGAAATGTGTAACATAAAAGTGTGAAAACTGGGCATCGCGGTGACGCAGTGGTTATCACTGCTGCCTCACGGCGCCGAGGTCCCAGGTTCGATCCCGGCTCTGGGTCACTGTCCGTGTGGAGTTTGCACATTCTCACCGTGTTTGCGACGGTTTCGCCCCCACAACCCAAAGATGTGCAGGGTAGGTGGATTGAACACGCTAAATTGCCCCTTAATTAGAAAAAAATGAATTGTATACCCTAAATTTATAAAATTAAATAAAAATGCGAAAACCAATAAAAATATGGTTTTTTTGAAAGGTGTTTGAACCTATAGGCGAGGGAAGGGGAGAATGGAATTGTAGCCCAATAAGAGTCGACTCTTCACAAAAAGGCGAGGAGACCATGAAATGCTGCAAGTGTCTTCAAGAGAGGAGGCCAGAAAAGTGAAGCAATAAAGGGCATATTTGCCTGAAATTCTCATCTTCAGCCAAAAGCCAGAAACACTCCAGCTCTTTATTGAATACAAGCCTTTCAGAAAATCACAACGTAATCCACACCTTTACTTCTCATGAATTATACTTGCATTTTTCCACTGTGTGAAGATAAATGAATAATGGAGCATGGCATTTTCATGCATTTCCAACTGGCAATGCTTAATGAATGAAGGCATGGGATTCCTTACATAATGACACATATCGTAGACAGGGAGCACCATGCATTTTGTCACAATGTGCCTTTGCAGACATTTCGGAACCAGGATACAATGTCTGTCATCAAATTGGAGAGACGGTGAAACTTGTCAGTGTTGAGCCATGAGTGTGTGAGGAAGTACCCTGGAGTAAGGTGGGCAACAGTTTCTGGGGTTTAGAAGGGGAATCAAGTGAAATGGAGAGCAGGCAGACAAATGGGGTTGGCAGAAGATCAGCCATGAGCATATTGAATGGTGGAGCAGGCACGAGGGACCGGATGATCTACTTATATTCCTATTTCTCATGTTCTTATGGGAGAAGTAACCATTCCATGCATAGCTGGGTGCAGTGCAAGGTGGACACCTGCTTTATATTACACATGGCTAATTCTTTAATGGAGCTACAATGGTCCCGGATTTCTTCGAAAGATTCAGTGTAAGAGCATTCTTTCTCTCCCCCAGGAAACTTGCTCCAAACGATAGTCTTACGTTGAAAAGTCACAACAGAAATATCCTCACTTGCTCCACGTCAGAAACGTGTCTGCTTTCGATCACGGCCCTAGGTCACTGTCTATGTGGAGTTTGCACATTCTCCCCGTGTTTGCTTGGGTTTCACCCCAACAACACAAAGACGTGCAGGTTAGGTGGAATGGCCACACTAAATTGCCCCTTAATTGGAAAAAATGAATTGGGTACTCGAAATTTATATTTAAAAAAAGTAATGTGTCTGCTAAAACTCTTTTACAGCTCCATGCAAAAGACCAGAATTTCCTGGACTCACATAAATAATTAATTGCCTAGATTTACACACAAAGATTTCGGCACAGAAACCCGTTATCAGTATAACAGATTTCTGAGCAGCGATTTTCTTATTTTTTTATTTTAATTCTTACTGACCAGAACTATACAGAACTGAAATATTGTCAGTCTCAGTACATTTGAAAATTTACACCCCCCTCTCCCCCATTTCCTAACCCCAGTAACTGGAATGTCCTTCCCAATGGGTATATCCCTATGCTGCATAATAACCAGAGAGGAGCAAGAGCAATAGCTCTGAGAGTGACACTCAAAAGAAGGAGATACGGCGCACTCGCTTTACTCCTGCTGGTGGGGTTATATTTCTGGTAGTTCTAAAATGGTTTTATCATTCTGGTGTAGGTAAATGGGGCGGGATTCTCTGATCCTGAGGCTAAGTGTTGACTCCGTCGTAAACGCCGTTGCATTTCTCGACGGCGTCAACATGCCCTCAGGAGCAGAAATTCTGGCCCCTACAGGGGGCCAGCGCGGCACTGGAGCGACCCACTCCGCTCCAGCTGACGATCCCCAGCGGGTCTGCGCATGCGCAGTGGGACCGGCGCCAATGCGCGCATGCGCAGTGGCTACCTTCTCAGCGCCGGCCCCGATGCAACATGGCGTAGGGCTACAGGGGCCGGCGCGGAACAAAAGAGGCCCCCAGCCCGAGAGGCCGGCCCACCGATCGGTAGGCCCCGATCCCGGGCCAGGCCACAGCGGAGGCCCCCCCGGGGTCGGACCAATATATGAATTATACTATTGACCCTAATTTTGAGTGACTCGTGCACTTTTACATGTGGCGGATGGACCAATTGGCCCGTTTTTCACATTTTTTCACCATTCCCGATCCAGAGCTGGGTAAAATATTTGGGATGAAAATGTCTGAGGATTGAGTTGTCATGAGTTATGTTGCCGGTCACTTGATTCTGCATGATAAGAGTTTGCAGCATTGTTTTGCTGCGAATGTCATTGAAACAATACTGCCGCTCCCTGAGACAGCAGTCAGCCTCCGCAGAGCTCAGTGGAAACGCCTGCCTGTACCCTCACTTCTCTTGGCTCCCACCCTCTTCCTGCCCTCGCTGGCCGGGCTCAGCCTTTTAGAGCCTGCGTTTCGCATTGGCTGATCCTGCGTGTGACCGACAGGTGGAACATTCTGGCCATAGTCTCCTAATTACTGTTTATTTTTGTCAGCACTCCCAGGAAAATCCAGACATCTAGGATTCGCAAAGCACAAATAAAAGGGAAGTAAGCTTTCTGACCATTGCATGAACTGGAGTCCTGACAAACATCAAGCTCTCCGATAGTTCACTGGATACTGCAAAGGCAATGGGTCTCGACAATATTCCGGCAATGTTTCCAAAGACTTGTGCTCCAGAACTTGCTGCGTCCCTAGCCAAATTGTTCCAGTACAGCTACAATGCTGGCATCTACCCGGCAATGTGGAAAATTGCCCAGGTATGACCTGTGCACAAAAACAAGACAAATCCAACCCAGTCAATTACTGCCCCGTCTGCCTACACTCTATCATCAGCAAAGTGATGGAAAATGTAATCGACAGTGCTTTGAGCGGCATTTACTCAGCAAAACCTGCTCAGTTTGGGCTCTGTCAGGGCCACTCACTTCCTGACCTCATTAGAGCTGAGAGAGGTGAACTCAAGAGGTGAGGTGAGAGTGACTGCCTTTGACACCCTCACTTCTCTCGCACCGCCTCCCACTGCCAAGAAACACATGGATGGGAGACCGGAGAATCCCGCTCATTGTTTCTCCATATACTTCGTACCGAAATGCATCATCTAACACTCCCCCGCATTGAACTTCATCTGCCACCTATCTGTCCACTCCACCAACTTGTCTATGAGCTTTTGAAGTTCTGCACTGTCCTCTCCACATTTTACAGTATTTTCAAGTTTTGTGTCATCTTTGAAACTATCCCCTACACACCAAGATCTAGATCATTTATATATATCAGGAAAAGCTGATCCCTGGGGATCATGACTATAAACCTTCCTCCAGTCCCCAAAATTTCCATTGACTATTACTGCTTCCTATTATTCAGCTAATCTCTGCGCATGACCCAAAAGGCAGCTTAGAAACCAGCAGACTGGCAAGTGAAGTGATGGTTGGGATTGTCAGGATTTGTCCGTGGTGGGACTCGTTGTGAGCAAGAACGGAAAATTTGGCGTTCCAGCCAAAACTCCATTCACTGTCAACGGCGCTGGAAAACACCAGCCAAAGAGGAGGATGATAGATTCCGGCCTATTTGTTTGCAACTTGCGAGGCCTTGCGTTTTTCTATAAAGAAGCTCTGGTACTTTTAACATTCCTGTCTGTAACTTAAGGCTACAATCTAACAATGGAGGTGGGAACAGTGCATAGCAGGACTGGGGCTCAACTGATTCTTTTTTGTACTACTGCTGCAAATTGACTGAAGAACTTTAGTAGTCATAGAATCATAGAATTTACAGTGCAGAAGGAAGCCATTCAGCCCATCGAGTCTGCACCGGCCCTTGGTTAAGCCCACACCTATACCCTATCCCTGTAACCCAGTAACCCCACCTAACCTTTTTTGAACACGAAGGGCCATCATGGCCAATCCACCTAACCTGCACATCTTTGGATTGTGGGAGGAAACCGGTGCACCCGGAGGAAAGCCACGCAGACACGGGGAGAACGTGCAGGCTCCGCACAGACAGTGACCCAAGCCAGGAATCAAACCTTGGACCCTGCAGCGGTGATGCAACTGTGCTAACCACTGTGCTACCGTGCTGTCCCGTGATCTATAAAACACAGATATGGGAAAGGAGAACAGGGGCTGGATTCTCCAAAAATGGGGCTATGTCCCCACGCCGGCGTATAAACATTGGCGTTTCACTCGTGACTTTCCTTAAAAAAGTCAAGAGTGATTCTCCTACTGCAGGGGGCTGGCAGGGCCCCAGAGAGCCTCTCGCAGCTCTGACTGCGGATATGGACACTTCCGGTCAGGAGTCCGCGTATGCGCATGGCCGCGGCCTGCAACGCCCGTGTCATGCACCATGGCGGACTCGTACCGCGGACCGACATCGACAATGTAGGCCCCCCCCGGGATGTGTGTGCCCGCGGATCCGAGCCCCCCGATCGCTGCCCCGGCCGCCCATGAAACACCGGCGCTTGATCCCCCCGCCCTCCCCAGGGCGGCCGCGGACTAAGTCTGCAGCTACCATCCGAGGTTCCCGACCGGCGATACGTGATTAGAACCACGCCGTCGGGAACATGGCCAGTTTTGCCCAGAGAATCGCTGGGAGGGCCTCTGTCAATGGCCCCCCAGACACGTAATCCGCGCGCGAACGATTCTCCGGGGACCGAAGAATTCCGGGAGCGGCACCGGGCACGATTCCCGGGTAAACATCGATTCAAATGCGATTTCAGCGCGGACTTGTGGAGAATCCAGTCCTTGGTGTCAGTTGACATTTCAAGGTGTCTGCAACTTACCATTGCCATAGCACCGTTCTGTTGGCCAGCTCCTGTATGATTAACCACGTAGGCAAATGAAAGCTTGCAGACGTCAATAGCAGTAGCAGTACAGCTCAATTTTAGCACAGAGCTCCTGTTGTAGAACCAGAATTCTGGTCTTCGTTTAATCATACTGAGCTAGATTCGGCATTTCAACGAGTTTATATCACAATGGAAAATAAGTCAGGATGTTAGCAAGTTCAGAGCAGATATCATTCAAATTATCATTTGCTCATAATGCAGAACTGGTTACAGTGCCAGAAAGTGATCTGTTAATGTGTCAAACAAAGAGTTGTTTTCACAGACACAGCATAGACAGATCAGAATGAGTTCATTAATTAAAAGGGACAGTAAAAGCAGATTGTTCATCCCCTGAGATCTACAACCTGCCAAAAAATAAATCAAGGAGGCATTCAAACCTGGGCAAGTAACAATCTTATTATGACAGAGTCTTCTATCCACCTGAACTTGTGGTGTATCTCATCCATGCATGGTACACCTATTGTGCACTTTAGGCCATATGCATTACAGCTTGATGCCAGGCACCCTAGCAGTGCCACCCAGACACATTAGCAGTGCTCCTGTGCCAGGCTGGCAGTGCCAAGGTGTCAGGTGCCAGGTTGCCATCCTGCCCTGTCCCCGACCACCCGTGGTCTCCAACCGTTACGACTATTCCGCGTATGTGTGCGCCAGTACTAAACGATGCCCTGATGAGGTCTCCCAGATGCGACCGGTGAGTCCCAGGTACCAGGTGAATCCAGCGTCCAGCTATGTAAATAAGGCTCATTTAAATATGTTGATCTTGGTCTCGCCCAGTGTTGGCGAGATCCAGATTACATAGGCTGGAGTGAGTCCGGTGACTCCTGCGAGGTTTAATGCGGGGTGTGGGGAGGGGGGGGGGGGGGGGGGGGGGGTGGCGGGGGGGGGGGGGGGGTGGCGGGGGGGGGGGGGGGGTCTCTCCTTTGGTGGAGGTCACTGTGCCAATCAGGAGTACCTCCAATATGGAACTCTGACACTTTGTGCCTCCTTCCCTGCCCTCTCGAACATGATCCAAAGATGTGCAGGTTTGGTGATCTGGCCATGCTATAATTATCCCCTAGTGTCCAGGGATGTGCAGGTTCGGTTATGGGGTTATGGAGTAGGGCGGGTGGATGGGGGAGTGGACAAGGGTAGAGCGCTCTTTCGATGGGCCGGTGCAGACTCTTTTTTAAAAATAAATTTAGAGTACACAGTTATTTTTTTTTTCCAATTAATGGGCAACTTAGCCTGACACATCCACCTAACCTGCACATCTTTGGGTTGTAGGAGTGAAACCCACACAGACATGGGGAGAATGTGCAAACTCCACACGGACAGTGACCCAAGGCCAGGATTCGAACCCGGGTCCTCAGCGCCGCAGTCCCAGTGCTAACCACTGTGTCACTTGCCGCCCCTATCGGTGCAGACTCGATGGGCTGATTTTACTATAGGGATTCTCTAATTCTATGATCCCCCAACCCCCTTGTGAAATTGTGCCCACCAAAAATCCCTCGACTCACCTTATGTCCAGGAGACACCTTCAGCTCTTCTTGAGACCCCTTATGCTCTGGTGCTGCTGGGACTATAGAGCTGCCAGTCAATCAGAGCTCCTGGAATTAGCTCCTGGAGCTCCTCCAAACTCAATAGCCTTGGCCTCGGCTCCTCCCTCTGCGACTGGATCCTGAACTTTCGAACCCACAGGCCACAATCAGTAAAGATAGGCAACAACACCTCCTCCATGATCAACCTCAACACCGGTGCCCCACAAGGCTGTGTCCTCAGCCCCCTGCTATACTCCTTATACACCTATGACTGTGGCCAAATTCCCCTCCAACTCGTTTTTCAAATTTGCTGATGACACTACCGTAGTGGGTCAGATTTCAAACAATGACGAGACAGAGTACAGGAATGAGATAGAGAATCTGGTGAACTGGTGCGACGACAATAATCTCTCCCTCAATGTCAACAAAACGAAGGAGATTGTCATCGACTTCAGGAAGCATAGTGGAGAACATGCCCCTGTCTACATCAATGGGAACGAAGTAGAAAGGGTCAAGAGCTTCATGTTTTTAGGTGTCCAGATCACCAACAACCTGTCCTGGTTCCCCCATGTCGACACTATAGTTAAGAAAGCCCACCAACGACTCTACTTTCTCAGAAGACGAAGGAAATTTGGCATGTCAGCTACGACTCTCACCAACGTCTACAGATGCACCATAGAAAGCATTCTTTCAGGTTGTATCACAGCTTGGTATGGATCCTGCTCTGCCCACGACCGCAGGAAACTACAAAAGGTCGTGAATGTAGCCCAGTCCATCACTCAAACCAGCCTCCCATCCATTGACTCTGTCTACAATTCCCGCTGCCTCAGAAAGGCAGCCAGCATAATTAAGGACTCCACGCACCCCGGACATACTCTCTTCCACCTTCTTCCGTCAGGAAAAAGATACCAAAGTTTGAAGTCATGTACCAACCGACTCAAGAACAGCTTCTTCCCACTGCCATCAGACTTTTGTACAGCATTCAAGAAACAATACTTTTCACTGTATACTAATACATGTGACAATAATAAATCAAATCAAATCAAATAAGGTTATGTAGTGATATCATGGTTGTGTTGTAATTCACCGACTAACCACTGGAATCTCATTAGTAGAGAAATTAATGTAATAATAATCTTTAGTATCGCAAGTAGGCTTACATTAACACTGCAATGAAGTTACTGTGAAAATCCTCTAGTCGCCACATTCCGGTGCCTGTTCGGGTACACGGAGGGAGAATTCAAAATGTCCAAATTACCTAACAGCACGTCTTTCAGAACTTTGGGAGGAAACTGGATCTGAGAGATTATAACGGTTCAAGCATTAAACGGTATGGTGCTTGTGACCTGAGTGTGGTGGTGAAGAACACAATTTATTCTGTCCCATTCTGTATTGTATCCGAGGGCTTGGATTCATTAATAGGTGATCAGTCCTGTGAAGAATTAGGTCCAGTGTAGTTGGTATATAGCAACCACAAAGGATTGGATCAATGATTCTGAGAACATTATCAGCAAATTCAGTGATGTGTTCACAGGTTTTGGTACACCTACAAGATACAACTCAAAGAGGATGCAAAACCTGTGATACAGGCACCAAGAAGAGTACCTGCACCTCTTCGGGATCACCTCAAAAAGGAGCTAGACAGAATGACAAAATTAAAAGTAATCTGAAAGATGGAAGAACCTATCGATTGGGCGAGCTCCATGGTTTCTGTAATGAAAAAGAATGGTGATTTATTTGCATATGCATGGAACCAAATGCTGAAATGGGCTGCAACACAACAAGCAAAAGTGCCAATTTGGAGTAACTGAGGTCACATTCCTCGGTGACAAGCTCTCATCGCATGGCATCGAACCTGACAAGGACAAAATCCAAGCAATTCTCAACATGCCAAAACCACACAAGAAAGCTATCTTAAGAGTGATGGGTATGATCAATTTTAGAGGGAAATTCTTTCCCAACCTGTCAGCAAAAACAACACATCTACGTGATCTCCTGCACAAGACAACGGATTTCACTTGGATTGAGCAACATGAGCAGGAGTGGAAGAAGCTCAAGACTTCACGAACCACCACGCCAGTTCTCACATTTTGTGACCCATCTAAGCAGATTAAAGTGTCAACAGACTCACCCAAAGGTGGGCTAGGAGCAGTCTTTCTGCAACTGAAGCATGACGATTGGAAGCCAGTTGCATATGCATCACGATCCATGACAACAACAGAGCAGAGGTATGCTCAAATCAAAAAGAATGCCTGGGTTTTGTAGTAGCCTTGGAGAAATTCCACGGCTACGTTTATGGGCTTCCAATTTTCACAGTTGAGACAGATCATCACCCTTTGGTTAACATCAAAAAAGTCTCAACCAGATGGCTCCGCACATTCAAAGATTGATGATGAAGTTACAACGCTATGACTTCAATCTCATCTACACACAGGCAAATACTTGTTCTTAGCAGATGCATTATCGCCGATACAAAATATTAGTAGTGAAATTGCTGCAGATATAGATCTGCATGTCAATCGTATTTCCACACTACTATCAGTATCAGATACGAAACTATGTGAGATCCAAGAAGAGACCAGGAAGGATCGTGCAGACTCCGGCTGGGTCACTGTCTGTGCGGAGTCTGCACGTTCTCCCCATGTCTGCGTGTGTTTCCTCCAGGTACTCCGGTTTCTTCCCACAGTCCAAAGATGTGCAGGTTAGGTGGATTGGCCATGATAAATTGCCCTTAGTGCCCAAAAAGGTTAAGTGGGCGTGACTGGATTACGGGAATAGGGTAGATACGTGGGCTTGAGTAGGGTGCCCTTTGTCAGGGCTGGTGCAAACTCGAGGGGCCGAATGGCCTCCTTCTGCACAGTAAATTCTATGGTCTATGATCAAACTCTTCAAGAGTTGATCAGGAACATCAATTCACACTGGCTCAGAGGTCAATGTATGGAGTTCTACAATATAAGATCTGAACTCAGTATCATTAATGGAGTGTGTAGCCACTTAAAATGGCCAGCACCCGATTCAAAATGGAGAACGGCAAAGGCTGATGGGAAAGTCAGCCAACAAGACAAAAGCCAGTAGCTGCAGGTTGGCTGTGTATTTACCTCTGGAAAGGCTAGACAGTATCGATACCAGCAACCATCAGCATAACAAAACACCAGCCATCTGCATACTAATGAGCAAACCCTGGGAACAATAAGCAACATTTAGACACACAAAGCAAAACCAGACTCTACGGCGCCAGCAGGAGTCTACACAAAAGGAGGTGAACGACCACCTCAATACCGCCCATCGATCAGGGAACCGCTCCAGTATTGGAGAAAATCGAACCAAGCGATTGGGACAAAGTCCAATCACTTAGGACCAGGTACAGGGTCCGCCCCAAAAGGCGGGAAGCCCCTGGGGACTATAAGAATTGAGCCCCAAGTTCAGATCGCTCTCTTCTTCTCCGCCTCTTCTTCACTCTTCACCTCTTCCTGCCCGGGTCACCCAGCAAAAGGAACCAACATTGACCGTGACCGACGCAGTGACTCCAGTGATCATCAAAATCGTAAGTCTTAATTCAACGCTCGCTACGAGATAGGCGCTCCTAGCTACCAATCCATACCAACTTCGAATCCCGCAGACTCAGAACCCGAACGAAAGGCCATTTGTTCCCCTGACATGGTGGGCCAGTCCAAAGTTAAGTATAGGCCTGTTAGTTGTAGAAGTAGCTTAGACGTAGAATTTGTGCATGAGTAGCGATTACTGTGTATAATAAATGTGCTTTGATTTAAATCTCACTAATCGGTGTATTGGATTATTGATCATTACTCGGACCTGGCGACTCGAGAGCAAAGGTAACAAAACAGAGCAATTGAACCAAGGAGAAAATCAGCAACAAGTGGTACTTCGTTTGGACACTATAGTTATACCTCAATCTCTTCGCAAGGATGGGGGTGGCACGGTAGCACAGTGGTTAGCACTGTTGCTTCACAGCACCAGAGTCCCAGGTTCGATTCCGGCTTGGGTCACTATCTGTGTGGAGTCTGCACGTTCTCTCTGTGTCTGCATGGGTTTCCTCCAGGTGCTCCAGTTTCCTCCCACATGTCGCGAAAGGTGTGCTGTTAGGTGAATTGGACATTCTGAATTCTCCCTCTGTGTATCCGAACAGGCGCCGGAATGTGGCAATTATGGGCTTTTCACAGTAACTTCATTGCAGTGTTAATGTAAGCCTACTTGTGACACTTGTAAAGATTATTATTATTTACTAAAGAGGATACTTGAAGGACATCTCGGGATTGAGAAATTTAAATGGAAAGCTCATGACTTGGTGTACTGGCCAGGTATAAATTAGGATATTGACAGGATGGTCAGTTGTTGTGACACATGCCACAAGCATCATTGCAAGCAAACAAGAGAGCCTATGCAAATACCTGATTTACAGGCGGCACCATGGCAGAAAGTAGCTATGGATCTCTTTCAATTACGAGGGAAAGATTATTTAATGATCATAGACTATTTTTCAAACGATCCCGAAACGGCTCTACTGTCAAGCGTAACGGCAAGCAGTGTCATACTCAACGGCGTTCACGACGGCGCGGCCACTTCGGCGTAGGAGTGGAGAATCCCGCCCAGAATTCCTCAAGTCGTAGTGAGTGACAACCATCCTTGTTTTAGTTGTAAAGAATGGCAACACTTTGCAATTAGGTATGATTTCAGTCACGTCACGTCGAGTCCGTTGTACCCACAAGCCAATAGAAAAGCCCAAAAAGGTGCACATATTGTTAAGCAATTGTTGGGCTATGAGGAGACTGCACGTTCTCCCCTTGTCTGCATTAGGCAATGGACAGCCAATCTGATCCATATCTTGTACTATTGAGTTACAGAGCGTCATCATTGTCATATGATAGATCGCCAGCGGAGTTACTCACGAATAGAAGGTTGCATATCACACTTCCATACTTGGCAAAGAAGGAGAGAATGCAGTGGTACTGCAGGAAATGCAAAACGTCATAGCAAAACAAGAGCAGCTCTAAGATAGTGTCTACAACATTACCACCTCTGAGTAGTGATGACATTGTGAGAGTAGAACTTTTGGGCAATTGGTCGAGAAAAGCTATTGTACTTGAAGAAGTAGCACCTTGTTCCCACAATGTACAGATAGAGGAAGGGTTGGTTTTAATAAAAAATCGACAAACACTCTTGAAAACCAGAGAAGACTTTCACAACAACATGATGGATGTCGAATCTAGTGTCAGAATCAACTTCCGCTGCTGTGACAGATAGTTCAGCTGTTCCTGAGCATGAGAATCATAGAATCATTTAATTTACAGTGCAGAAGGAGGCCATTCGACCCATCGAGTCTGCACTGGCCATTGGAAAGGGCGCCCCACTTAAGGCCACACCTCCATCCTATCCCCATAACCCAGTAACCCCACCTAACTTTTTTGGACACTAAGGGCAATTTAGCATGGCCAATCCACCTAACCTGCTCATCTTTGGACTGTGGGAGGAAACCGGAACACCCGGAGGAAACCCACGCAGACACGGGGAGAACGTGGAGACTCGGCACAGACAGTGACCCAAGCTGGGAACTGAACCTGGGACCGTGGATGTCATGGAGAACGTTGAATCTTCAAGTTCTGAGCAGCAAGGTCAAATTTTGAGAAAATCAACCAGGGTCAGAAGAAAACTGATCAACTCAATTTGTAGATTTCGACTATTTGTATATACTATGCTTGCTGTTCTTGTACATATATGTATGTATATATTTGTTAAACCAGTTTTTAAAATTAAAAAAAAAATAATGCTGTTAGATTCACAGACTAATGATATCACATAAATATACTGATGATAATGTATTAATTTATTCCTTCAAAGGAAAGGGGATGTAGTGATATCACGGTTGTTTTGTAATTCACTGACTGACCACTAGGAGTCTCATTCGTATATAAGCGTATTTTAGTGTCAGGTGACCTCAGGTTGCCTGTGCATGATCATACTGTTGTTTTGTATATAGTTTACCCACAGTTAATGTTAATAAATCATTTATAGCTTAAGCAACAAGTATTCTTGTAATATAAATCAGGCCATCTGACAAGAACATTATAGGTAAGTCCAGGGATTTCAAGACAGGCAGCTCTTGAGGGCAGGATTTTCTGTCCGTGTGGGGTTGTAGTCCCACTCGAGTAATTAAAGCTGCCCTCAGCGAACCATTGCTGTAGGAAAGCAAAATTTAAAGTCAGTGAGGCCGATTGACTTTTAACTCAGTGGGGTGGGGAGGTTAATCCATCTGCTGTAAGATCCATCCTTTGGTGCCATATTAGACCCTTCCAATTCTATATTCACACTATCAGTAAGACCCCTTGTTTCCACCTCGATGACATCGCCCAATTTCACCTCTGCCTCTGCTCTTTTCCTGCCGAAATTCTGTGTTTGTTAACACAAGACTGGACTATTCTGAACTCCTGGCTTGTCTCCCATGGATGCTGACCTCCTTAAATGTCAGGTCATTCAAAACCCTGCTGCCCACTCACAACAAGTCCCGTTCACCTCTGACCCCTGTGACTGCTGACCTACATTGGCTCCCGGTCCAGCAGCTTCTTGATTTTAAAATAAATTCTCATTCTTGTTTGCTAATCCCTCCACGGCCTCTTCCCCTCCCTATATCCGTAATCCTCTCCTGCCCCACAATCCTCTGAGAAAACTACACTCCTCTAATTATGTCTGATTTTAATCACTTCACAATTGGTGTCTGTGCCTTCGGCTGGATGGGCCCCTATCTCCGGAATACTCTACCCACAGCTCCCTGCCTCTCAACCTGTCTTTCCTCTTTTAAGAAGGGCCTTATAGATATGATATATAGATATAGATATAAAACATACAGTGCAGAAGAAGGCCAATCGGCCCATTGAGTCTGCACCGACCCACTTAAGCCATCACTTCCACCCTATCCCCGTCACCCAATACCCCCTCCTAACCTTTTTAGACACTAGGGGCATTTTATCATGGCCAACCCACCTAACCTGCACATGTTTGTGACAGTGGGAGGAAACCGGAGCACCCGGAGGAAACCCACACAGACACGGGAGAAAGTGCAGATTTCGCACAGACGGTGACCCAGCAGGGAATCGAACCTGGGACCGCGGGGCTGCGAAGCCACAGTGCTATCCACTTGTGCTACCGTGCTGCCTTAATACTCTCCCCCTTTTACTAACCTCTTGCTTACTTGATCTATTCTCTCCTTATGTGGCGTGTTCTTCTACTTTATAATGAAGTGCCTTGGAATATTTCATTGCAGTAAATGTACGATACAAATAAATGTTATTAGCGTTCTTCGGAGTGTCAGAAGTCCCGGGAGTCCAGGGGGCCGACAGAGGCCGATGTCTTGGCCTTTGCCTCCCTGGTGGCCCAGAGACGGATATTGTTGGAGTGGAGGGACTTGTAGCTCCCAAAACCAGGGGGGGAGGGGATGTGGGTGAGCGACCTAACAGAGTTTCCCAGGGGGGGTGGGGGGGTTAAAATGAGGAGGCAGGGGAGTTGGAAAGTGGGGGGTGGGATGGTGGGGTATTTTGCTGAGTTTGTTATTTGTTGCTCGGTTTGTGATTATGTTGGTTGTGTGAGGGGCAGTATGGTGGCGCAGTGGGTTAGCCCTGATGCCTCACGGTGCCGAGATCTCAGGTTCGATCCCGGCTCTAGGACACTGTCCATGTGGAGTTTCCACATTCTCCCCATGCTTGCGTGGATTTCGCTCCCACAACACAAAGATGTGCAGGGTAGGTGGATTGGCCACGCTAAATTGCCCCTTAATTGGCAAAAATTAATTTGGGTACTCTAAATTAATTTTTTTTAATGTTGGTTGTGTGAATCTATAAATACCTCAATGAATTATTTTTCAAAAAAAAATGTTAGTGTTGTAGACCCACATGATCCATTGCGCCATATGGGGGTTCAATTTAAAGTTGCATCAAAAGACAACGTGCAGGGCCGCAATGGTTAGCACTGCTGCCTCACGGCACCGAGGTCACAGTTTCAATCCCATGTGGAGTTTGCACATTCTCCCCCTGTTTGCATGGGTTTCGCCCCCACAACCCAAAGATGTACAGTGTAGGTGGATTGGCCATGGAAAAATGAATTGGGTACTCTAAAAAATGTTTCAAAGACAGCATGCAACTGAGTGCAGAGGACCCTCACTATGCTGCATTGGAGTGTCAGCTTAGGTTTTGTATTCGAGTCTCTTGCATGGATCTTGATCCCACGACTTTCTGACTCCGGGTGAAATGTTCCGGTTCACAACCAGCCAAATGCGCACGACCAAAGAGCAAAATCATAGCAAACGTCAAAATTTCAGGAAAGGAAGAGATTTACAGGAATGGGAATATTTTCTGTGGAGGTCAGAACTGATAGCCCTTCCTTCAACACACTGCCACTCACTTCAAGAGATCTGTGTTTCTATATTCATTTCAAAGCGTACATTCCATCTAATGCTAGCTAAAGCCCCCTTTAAGTCCTGAGGAGAATTCCAGAAAATATCACACTGAGCCCTGCCACATCTATCTCTCACACAGATACTTGTAACCCTTTGATATGCCTATACATCCTGATTTATTATCATTTACAACAGACATTGCTTTATCCTTGTTGAGCTCCTTCAGCCTCCAGGGTTGCACGAGCTTTTCCAGCCACCCTGCCCTAAACTTTACACTGACTGCTTGTGGGTGAATCCCTGTGTCTACATAACTCAAAAGTGTGTTACAATGCTGCCTGTGAGAAGGGCATCCATGTGTGACAACATGCTCTGCATTTTAATTTTCATTTAAGGGGAAATATTTGACAAATCTGTTGGCATGGAGAGAAAAGGCAGGAAGTCATTCATATCGTAATAATGGTCTGTGCAAGTCTGCAACAATGCTTTTTTTTAATGTTCTCTTTTCTTTCTCCTTATTGTCTCACCTTGTTGAAAGTAGCAGGGGTAAAGCTTCCAAAGGCATGACCAACCCTTCTGTATCTTAGGGCTGTTGAATCAGTGACGAATAAAACTTGCACTTATCATTTGTTCAATTGCCAACTTTGTTGGCTGGGGGCAGCAAGGTGGTGCAGTGGTTAGCCCTGCTGCCTCAAGGCGCCGAGGTCCCAGGTTCGATCCCGGCCCTGGGTCACTGTCCATGCGGAATTTGCACATTATCCCTGTGTTTGCGTGGGTTTAGCCCCTACAACCCAAAGATGTGCAGGGTAGGTGAATTGGCCACGCTAAATTTCCCCTTAATTGAAAAAAATTAATTAGGTACTCTAAAAAAATTTGTTTTAGCTTCGTTGGCTGCTGGCAGGAGGGGTGGGGTGGGGGTGGGGGTGGGGGGTGGGGGGTGGGGGGGTGAAGGTAAAGAGCTTAGTTCCAAGACGATATAAAACGTGAATTGTGAAAACGCGACACCGAATCATCAAATGTTCTGGAAGATGACGGCCAGGTTTTGGAGGCTCACAAAGAAGCACAGCCACCTTAACAATCACAGAGCTAACTAGTAGTCATTGAGTCTTTACAACACACGATGAAAGCCATTCAGCCTATAGAATCCACGCTGGCTTCTAGAACAATCCAACCAGTCACATTCCCTGGCTTTATGTCCGTAATCCAAAGAGCATGTTTCTCTTAAGTGCCCATTCAATTTGATTTGAAATCATAGAATTTACAGTGCAGAAGGAGGCCATTCGGCCCATTAAGTCTGCACCGGCCCTTGGAAAGAGCACCCTACTTAAGCCCATACCTCCAACCTATCCCTGTAACCCAGTAACCCCACCTAACCTTTTTTGGACAATAAGGGGCAATTTATCATGGGCAATCCCTAGCCTGCACATCTTTGGACTGTGGGAGGAAACCGGAGCACCTGGAGGAAACCCATGCAGATACGGGGAGAAAGTTCAAACTCCACACTGTCACCCTAGGCCATAATTGAATCCGGGACCCTGGAGCTGTTAGGCAGTAGTGATAACCACTGCGCCACCATGCCAAGTAAGAGGTATTAATGAAATATTTCATTATCTCTGCCACCACCACTCCTGTAGGCCATGACGGTCCTGATTACTGCCACTGCTTTTTTGAAAGTGGAAGAAATTTTTTAAGAAAAGCGCCACCAAATATTTCCATTCATATCATTTAAACTCCATTTAGTGCCTGTACATAGTGAATGTTGTGACATTATACTTGCTGATAAATACATTTATCACCTCCTTGTCTGGAAATAAAAGTCACTTTCCATTCTCATGCTGTATTTTTATAACTCCACCTTCCTCTTCCCTTTCCCATGAGTGGCCTTGCATTGAGTCTTTCACACAGCCCCCAGCAACCACAATGGTACTTGGCCCAAGTATGTACACTCCTGATGATGTGGAATGGATGCTTAAAAGGTAACATATTCATGAGAATACAGTGAAAGAAAAAGACTTAGCATGCTGGTGCCGGAAAATGTTCTTACTCCCAAATGTCCCACAAATATTTAACAGTGAGCTGGACAGTTGCTGAAATCCAAACAGTGCTTCGGTACGCCACAAGGGGGCAAATGTGCTCCACACTGAAGGAAGTGTGACAGTCAGACATTGGAGTGGTCAGTCAGGTCTTCAACATCAGACTAATCCAATGAACTTCATTGTTTATTCATAAGCACTTTGGGGCTTGTTTATTAATTATTATATGCAACGCATATTTATAGAGGATATTCCAGTTATGGCTGGAAACTTTGTTTCAAGTAGGCATCTTCCCAAAGCCGAACTGTAGACACATTATACAGGAAATAATATAGGTACTATGGAAATCAAGGTGATTTCATCTGGTACTCACTTCCTATTATAGATACATTGTTAAGTGTGCAAACTGCATATGATGATCAATGTACCATTGAAACACCTAAATTGTTAGAACAGATTGCAATCTGGTAGCTGACATTCGATGTCTGGATATGGATTTTGATCCCCTGATTTTAATCGCTCCCCCATTGGTTGCCACACACTCAGTTGTCCAGGCCCCAAACTCTTGAATTCCTGCTCCACACCTCTTCTCTTCACGCTCCTCCTTCAGGACACTCATTAACCAAACTATATGACCAAGGCTTTAGATATCAGAGCTGGTATATCTCCTTATGGCGGCTGGGTGTCATATTGTGTTTTATAATAGTACGGTGAAGCACCTTGGCTCGTTTTATTACATTAAAGGTGCTCTATGAGGGCAGCACGATGGCGCAGTGGTTAGCACTGCTGCGGCATGGCGCCAAAGACCCGGGTTCGATACGGGCCCTGGGTCACTGCTCGTGTGGAGTTTGCACATTCTCCACGTGTGGGTCTCACCCCCACAACACAAAGATATGCAGGGTAGGTGGGTTGGCCACGCTAAATTGTCCCTTAATTGGGAAAAAAAGAATTGGATACTCTAAATTTATTTTTTTAAATGGTGCTTTAAGAATTGAAGTTGTTGTTGAGGCAAGATGGTTGCCTTGGGCTGCTGAACAGAATCTTAGGGTAGATCATAGATCATAGAATTTACAGTTCAGAAGGAGGTCATTCAGCCCATCGAGTCTACACCAGCCCCTGGAAAGAGCATGCCACCTCCACCCTATCCTCATAATCCAATAACCCCACCTAACCTTTTTGGACATTAAGGGCAATTTAGCATGACCAACCCACCTAACCTGCACATCTTTGGACTGTGGGAGGAAACCGGAGCATCCGGGGGAAACCCACGCACACACGGGGAGAACGTGCAGACTTCACACAGACAATGACACAAGCCAGCAATCCAACCTGGGACCCTGGAGCTGTGAAGCAACTGGGCTAACCACTGTCCTATCATGCCGCCTTCTACTCTGCTACCGTGCCGAGCTGTGAAGCAACTGTGCTAACCACTGGGCAACTGTGCTGCCCACTATTGACATTTTGTTGTGATTGGGTTGGGGCCAGGTTTTCATTGTGACACATGCCCTTGGAGATGCTGCAATTGTCAGACAATTTTTTAAAAATGTACATAGTGCATCTCCCAACAATGGACGAATATGTTTCAATGTTGTGATACTGAGCCGAATTCCCCAGTTAGCTTTCAGCTGGAGGCTGCGTTGTGCAACAAAGTCAGCTTTAGTAATTAGCATTTGAAAGCAAAGTCTCGTCATTTGCAAAGATGGCCTGATAGTTAAGTTGAACAATGACAGCCTGGTGTGGAACTGTGCCTTGTGCACACAGAAATGTCCTAGATTTGATCTCTGGTCCGTACAGAGGTAGATTTCAGAAAACGACTACATTTCTGGTGCCCGGGAGGAGAAAAGTGGCTAGGTTCCTGCTTCTGATCGTCACTTGCTGCAGGAAAGCACATACTGTCGGATGTTAGGTGAATTGGGATCACCAGCGACGCCCTAAATGGTTGTGCTCTGTATACATACTGATCATCTAGAATAAAGTTGCAGAAGGTCTAGTGGGCAGCATTGTGTGCTTACTGCATTGCATGACAGTTGAGGCAGGCACATGTACCTTTCTGAGATGAACTTTGGGAAGTAAATTATGTGATTTTAATTCACATTTTGGAAAGACGAACAAGTTATCCAGCGACCCAGAATTGGGACAAGAAAAGCTGAACCGGTTTAAATACGTTTAATGGACAATCAAAAATTCATACATGTCTGTCGCTATTTGTTTGCACTGGAATGTTAGCAGAGACAATTAAAATTAAAGAAAGAGATGATGAGAAGGAGAAGAAAGAATGAAGAGGAAAACCAACAGAAGTGTGCATGAAGCACCCAGCAATTTGCAGGATTAAAATGGGAAACATTTCCTTCTCCTGAATATCACAATAATCCTGCAACGGTAGTGCCATGTCCAAGGCATCACTTGTCTCCGCTTTGGCAAGTTCACTGTTGGAGCTACTTATTGGGGAAAACCGATTGCTGTCTTCTTGTCCCTTATCAACTAGTTTAGCACAGTGGGCTAAACAGCTGGCTTGCAATGCAGAACAATGCCAGCAGTGTGGGTTCAATTCCCGTACCGGCCTCCCAGAACAAGCGCCGGAATATGGCGACTAAGGGCTGATGCTCAATCAAAAACTCCTGAGACGAGATTGGAGACAATTGAAGGCTTTATTGCACTAGATGTTTCCCCCAGCAGCGGAGGTACAGAATGCAGCTGCTGGGGAGACACAGGCTCTTATACTCCGCCTTACTGGGTGGAACCAGCAGGCAGGCTTCACCAATGAAAATAGCAGTCTCAGGTACCTCCCACACCAATGGTCTTACAGCGTTATTCAGGGTACCGTAATACCCCTAATACTGACTACCACATTCAACCCATGTTACAAAAAAGAGGCCGGCGGGGGTGGTGGTCTCGCGTTATACAGTGGTAGAGGTGTAGGCTATGGTGGTACCCGGTATACATTAGCACAGTGTTTTGCCTCGTTACATGTCACAATTATTTACAGTATTTATTTATAGTCAGAGTGAAGCAATTAGTCGATCAGGGCCCTGGTCGTCCTCTGCGATCGTCGCAGTTTCGGCGGTGGTGCAGGCGCTGGCTCGGGCATCCGTGGCTCTGGGAGCGTGGCTTTGGCTTCTTCAGCAGCTTCATCATCCCTAGATAGGACCAGTGGAAGGACCGATCCACCTGGGAAGGGTGCGGCTGTGGGGTGCGCCAGTGGGAGGGAGGATGGGGTTGGTAGTGGAGGAGTGGGTGGGGATCCAGCGGGCGCCAGGTACAGTAGGGAGACCGTATCCTGTCGGCCGACGGGGTATGCCACATAGGCGTATTGAGGGTTAGCGTGCAGGAGGTGGACCCTCTCGGCCAATGGGTCCGATTTGTGCGCCCGCACGTGTTTGCGGAGCAGGATGTGTCCAGGAGCTGCCAGCCATGTTGGGAGCGAGGACCCGGAGGAGGACTTCCTAGGGAAGACAAGGAGACGTTCGTGAGGGATTTGGTTGGTTGTGGTACACAGTAGTGATCGGATGGAGTGGAGAGCATCCGGGAGGACCTCCTGCCAGCGGGAGACTGGGAGACTCCTGGACTGTAGGGGCAGTAGGACGGTCTTCCAGACCGTTCCGTTCTCTCTCTCCCTCGACCCGTTTCCCGGAGGTTGTAACTGGTCGTCCTGGTCGAGGCAATGACCTTGCTGAGCAGGAATTGACGCAGCTCGTCGCTCATGAAGGAGGACCCCCTACCGCTGTGTATGTAGGCGGGGAAACCAAACAGCGTGAAGATACTGTGGAGGGCTTTTATGGCGGTGGCTGCGGTCATGTCGGGGCAGGGGATGGCGAATGGGAACCGGGAGTACTCATCAATTATGTTCAGGAAGTATGTGTTGCGGTCGGTGGAGGGGAGGGGCCCTTTGAAGTCCATACTGAGGCGTTTAAAGGGACGGGAAGCCTTTATCAGGTGCGCTTTCTCTGGCCGGTAGAAGTGCGGCTTGCACTCCGCACAGATTTGGCAGTTCCTGGTAGCGGTCCTGACCTCCTCGATGGAGTAGGGCAGGTTTCGGGTCTTAATGAAATGGAAGAATTGAGTGACCCCTGGGTGGCAGAGGTCCTCGTGGAGGGCCCGGAGGCGGTCCACTTGTGCGTTGGCACATGTGCCACGGGATAGGGCATCAGGAGGCTCGTTTAGCTTCCCGGGACGATACAAGATCTCATAGTTGTAGGTGGAGAGCTCGATCCTCCACCGTAAGATCTCGTCGTTCTTTATCTTGCCCCGCTGTGCATTATCGAACATGAAAGCAACCGACCGTTGGTCATTGAGGAGAATGAATCTCCTGCCGGCCAGGTAATGCCTCCAGTGCCGCACAGCTTCTACTATGGCCTGGGCCTCCTTTTCAACTGAGGAATGGCGGATTTCTGAAGCATGGAGGGTGAGAAGAAGAAGGCCACAGGTCTGCCCGCTTGATTGAGGGTAGCCGCCAGGGCTAGGTCGGACGCATCGCTCTCGACTTGGAAGGGGGTGGATTCGTCGATTGCGTGCATCGTGGCCTTTGCGATGTCCGCTTTGATGCGGCTGAAGGCCTGGCGAGCCTCTGCCGACAGGGGAAAAACTGTGGATTGAATTAGTGGCCGGGCCTTGTACCATAGTTGGGGACCCACTGGGCAGAACACGAAAAAAATCCCAGGCAGCGTTTCAGGGCCTTGGAGCAGTGGGATCTCCATGAGGGGGCGCATGCTTTCGGGATCTGGGCCTATAACTCCATCATGCACTATGTAGCCGAGGATGGCTAGACGGTCGGTGCTGAACACGCATTTGTCCTTGTTATATGTTAGATTAAGGATTTTTGCGGTATGGAGGAACTTTCGGAGGTTGGTGTCGTGGTCCTGCTGGTCGTGGCCGCAGATGGTGACGTTATCGAGGTACGGAAACGTGGCCCTCAAACCGTACCGGTCAACCATTCGGTCCATCTCCCGTTGGAAGACCAAGACTCCACTTGTGACACCGAACGGAACCCTTAGGAAGTGGTAGAGCTGCCCATCTGCTTCGAATGCAGTGTATTTGCGGTCGCTAGGGCAGATGGGGAGCTGGTGGTAGTCGGATTTTAGATCCACCGTGGAAAAGACCTTGTATTGTGCAATCTGATTGACCAGATCAGATATGCGGGGGAGAGGGTAAGCATCGAGCTGCGTATACCTGTTGATGGTCTGACTATAATCGATGACCATCCTATGCTTCTCCCCGGTCTTTACAACCTCTACTTGAGCTCTCCAGGGACTGTTGCTAGCCTCAATAATACCTTCCTTCAGTAACCGCTGGGCTTCCGACCTAATGAAGGTCCGTTACTGGGCACTGTACCGTCTGTTCCTGGTGGCAACGGGTTTGCAATCCGGGGTGAGGTTCGCAAACAGGGAAGGCGGATCGACTCTGAGGGACGCGAGGCTGCAGACAGTGAATTTAAAGGTTAAGCTCTGGAGGTTACATTGGAAGTCTAACCCTAGGAGCGTGGCAGTGCAGAGGTGAGGAAGGACGTAGAGCCGGTAATTTTTAAACTCCCTTCCCTGCACTGTGAGGTTCACTATGCAGAACCCTTTGATTTCTACCGAGTGAGACCCGGAGGCCAGGGAGATTTTTTGGTTGACTGGGTGGATGGGAAGAGAAAAGCGCCTTACCGTATTGGGGTGTATGAAGCTCTCTGTGCTCCCGGAGTCGATCAGGCAGGATGTTTTATGCCCGTTGATGAGCACGGTCGTCGTCACAGTCAAGAGTGTTCGGGGCCGAGACTGGTCCAGGGTCACCGAGGCAAGTCGTGGTGAAATTTGGATGTTTTCCTCGGGCGGTGTTTGGTCATCCGAGTCGGGGTCCGGAGAGTCCATCCAATATGGCGGCGCCCACTAGTCGCACATGGCTGGAGGTGTACAAGATGGCGGCGCCCATCTGTTGCACGTGGTCCCCGGGGGACAAGATGGCGGCGCCCGGAGGCCGCACATGGCCCTGGAGATATCTTCAAAGAATTTACTTGTGTGGGTAAAGTTTACTCATGTGTATCAGGAGGAGCAGGTAAAGACGTCACAAGTATAAGAGATACGGGTGCTAGTCAATCTTTAATGGTAAGAGATGAGGAGTTATGTAGTTTGGGAAGAATATTGCCAGAAAAGGTGGTCATATGTGGAATTCAGGGTGAGATAAGTAGTGTTCCATTATATAAGGTAAGGTTGGAAAGTCCAGTGAAGAGTGGTGAAGTGGTCGAAGGAGTAATAGAGAAACTATCTTGTCCAGGAATACAGTTTATCTTGGGTAATGATATACCTGGATCGCAGGTGGGAGTGATGCCTACTGTGGTTGATAAGCCAGTGGAAAATCAGACAACTGAAGTGTTGAAGGACGAGTATCCTGGGATTTTTCCAGATTGTGTAGTGACAAGGTCGCAAAGTCACATGTTAAGACAAGAGGAGAAATCAAAAAGTGAAGATGAAGTAGAAGTGCAATTATCAGAAACGATTTTTGATCAGATGGTTGAAAAAGAACAAGAACAGGTGGAGGATGAGCCTGATATTTTTAGTTCAGGAAAATTGGCGGAGTTACAACAAAAAGATATAGAAATAAAACGGATGTATCAGAAAGCATTCACGGAAGAGGAATCTGAGTGTATACCAGAGTGTTATTACCGTAAAAGTAATGTCTTGATGAGAAAATGGAGACCTTTACATATGCAGGCGGATGAAAAGTGGGCAGAAGTTCATCAAGTAGTATTGCCGGTAGGGTACAGAAAGGAGGTGTTGCGAGTTGTACATGAGGTACCAGTGGGAGGTCATTTGGGAATAAGGAAAACTCAAGCTAAAATCCAAAAACATTTTTATTGGCCTGGACTACATAAAGATGTAGTTAAATTTTGTCAATCATGTCACACATGTCAAGTGATCGGGAAACCTCAAGCAGTGATAAAACCAGCGCCTTAATACCCATTCCAGCATTTGAGGAATCTTTTACAAGGGTCCTAATTGATTGCGTAGGACCGCTTCCTAAAACGAAAAGTGGGAATCAACATCTTTTGACGATAACGGATAAGAGTGGTGATTTCGGCGGCAGCGGTGCGCAGGGGCCTTCTTGGAGGTGAGTAGTGAGTTTAAAAGCACTTACCTTTACAGGAGCAGCCCATTGGATTTCGGCGGCAGCGGTGCGCAGGGGCCTTCTTGGAGGTGAGTAGTGAGTTTAAAAGCACTTACCTTTACAGGAGCAGCCCATTGGATTTCGGCGGCAGCGGTGCGCAGGGGCCTTCTTGGAGGTGAGTAGTGAGTTTAAAAGCACTTACCTTTACAGGAGCAGCCCATTGGATTTCGGCGGCAGCGGTGCGCAGGGGCCTTCTTGGAGGTGAGTAGTGAGTTTAAAAGCACTTACCTTTACAGGAGCAGCCCATTGGATTTCGGCGGCAGCGGTGCGCAGGGGCCTTCTTGGAGGTGAGTAGTGAGTTTAAAAGCACTTACCTTTACAGGAGCAGCCCTTTGGATTTCGGCGGGAACCGGAAGTTCGACCTCTGGCAAGTCCCCCCCCCCCCCAATAAATTCTGGTGGAGAGGAAACCCGAGACACTACACGTGTAGTGTCTCCCACCCACCCTCCTCCTCTAACCTAATAATAAGACCCATTGGTGTAAGGTAAGTGCCATATTATATTATATATTATTAGCATTGTGCAGGCCAAGGATTGGAGGTGGAGGAGCAGTCTCTGTCAGCGAGAGAACCTGAGAACATCTCAGAAGGTAAGCAAGTGATTTTTACTTTTATACCTTTTTTCAAATTGTGTGTGTCGGGGGGGACAGAAAAGCTGTGACCTGAGTGGCTGGTTGGGATTCTAACCTAAATTTTTTTGACTATTTGGGAACTAATTAAACATAATAACTTAATTATAATTTAGAGGATATCTAAGCCAGAGATCGGAGGATATTATAGTTAGCTATCGCATTTCTATTAGAAATCTAGTGCTAGGAAACAGATAGTTGACAGTAACTTTGTAATTTAAAAAAAAAAAGTATTTATAAAAAAAAAAGACAAATTTTAATTTTAATTAATTGACGCAATGTCAGTTAGAGGGGTGCTGTGCTCTGACTGTGAGATGTGGCAGGTCCGGGAGGCTTCCAGCGTCCTGGATGGCTTCATCTGCAGAAAGTGCACCCAACTGCAGCTCCTCACAGACCGCATGGTTCGGTTGGAGCAGCAATTGGATGCACTTAGGAGCATGCAGGTGGCGGAAAGCGTCATAGATCGCAGTTATGTAAGTGTGGTCACACCCAAGGTGCAGGCAGAGAAATGGGTGACCACCAGAAAGGGCAGGCAGTCAGTGCAGGAATCCCCTGTGGTTGTCCCCCTCTCGAACAGGTATACCCCTTTGGATACTGTCGGGGGGGATAGCCTATCAGGGGAAAACAGCAGCAGCCAGAGCAGTGGCACCACGGCTGGCTCTGATGTTCAGAAGGGAGGGTCAAAGCGCAGAAGAGTAATAGTTATAGGGGACTCTATAGTCAGGGGAACAGATAGGCGCTTCTGTGGACGTGAAAGAGACTCCAGGATGGTATGTTGCCTCCCTGGTGCCAGGGTCCAGGATGTCTCCGAACGGGTAGAGGGAATCCTGAAGGGGGAGGGCAAACAGGTAGAGGTCGTTGTACATATTGGTACTAACGACATAGGCAGGAAGAGGCATGAGGTCCTGCAGCAGGAGTTCAGGGAGCTAGGCAGAAAGTTAAAAGACAGGACCTCGAGGGTTGTAATCTCGGGATTACTCCCTGTGCCACGTGCCAGTGAGGCTAGAAATAGGAAGATAGAGCAGACAAACACGTGGCTAAACAGCTGGTGTAGGAGGGAGGGTTTCGGTTATCTGGACCACTGGGAGCTCTTCCGGGGCAGGTGTGACCTGTATAAGATGGACGGGTTGCATCTAAACCGGAGAGGCATAAATATCCTGGCCGCGAGATTTGCTAGTGTCACACGGGAGGGTTTAAACTAGTATGGCAGGGGGGTGGGCACGGGAGCAATAGGTCAGAAGGTGAGAGCGTTGAGGGAGAACTAGGGAATATGGACAGTGTGGCTCTGAGGCAGAGCAGACGGGGAGAAGTTGCTGAACACAGCGGGTCTGGTGGCCTGAAGTGCATATGTTTTAATGCAAGGAGCATTACGGGTAAGGCAGATGAACTTAGAGCTTGGATTAGTACTTGGAACTATGATGTTGTTGCCATTACAGAGACCTGGTTGAGGGAAGGGCAGGATTGGCAGCTAAACGTTCCAGGATTTAGATGTTTCAGGCGGGATAGAGGGGGATGTAAAAGGGGAGGCGGAGTTGCGCTACTTGTTCAGGAGAGTATCACAGCTATACAGCGAGAGGACACCTCAGAGGGCAGTGAGGCTATATGGGTAGAGATCAGGAATAAGAAGGGTGCAGTCACAATGTTGGGGGTATACTACAGGCCTCCCAACAGCCAGCGGGAGATAGAGGAGCAGATAGGTAGACAGATTTTGGAAAAGAGTAAAAACAACAGGGTTGTGGTGATGGGAGACTTCAACTTCCCCAATATTGACTGGGACTCACTTAGTGCCAGGGGCTTAGACGGGGCAGAGTTTGTAAGGAGCATCCAGGAGGGCTTCTTAAAACAATATGTAAACAGTCCAACTAGGGAAGAGGCGGTACTGGACCTGGTATTGGGGAATGAGCCCGGCCAGGTGGTAGATGTTTCAGTAGGGGAGCATTTCGGTAACAGTGACCACAATTCAGTAAGTTTTAAAGTACTGGTGGACAAGGATAAGAGTGGTCCGAGGATGAATGTGCTAAATTGGGGGAAGGCTAATTATAACAATATTAGGCGGGAACTGAAGAGCATAGATTGGGGGCGGATGTTTGAGGGCAAATCAACATCTGACATGTGGGAGGCTTTCAAGTGTCAGTTGATAGGAATACAGGACAGGCATGTTCCTGTGAGGAAGAAAGACAAATACGGCAATTTTCGGGAACCTTGGATGACGAATGATATTGTAGGCCTCGTCAAAAAGAAAAAGGAGGCATTTGTCAGGGCTAAAAGGCTGGGAACAGACGAAGCCTGTGTGGCATATAAGGAAAGTAGGAAGGAACTTAAGCAGGGAGTCAGGAGGGCTAGAAGGGGTCATGAAAAGTCATTGGCAAATAGGGTTAAGGAAAATCCCAAGGCTTTTTACACTTACATAAAAAGCAAGAGGGTAGCCAGGGAAAGGGTTGGCCCACTGAAGGATAGGCAAGGGAATCTATGTGTGGAGCCAGAGGAAATGGGCGAGGTACTAAATGAATACTTTGCATCAGTATTCACCAAAGAGAAGGAATTGGTAGATGTTGAGTCTGGAGAAGGGGGTGTAGATAGCCTGGGTCACATTGTGATCCAAAAAGACGAGGTGTTGGGTGTCTTAAAAAATATTAAGGTAGATAAGTCCCCAGGGCCGGATGGGATCTACCCCAGAATACTGAAGGAGGCTGGAGAGGAAATTGCTGAGGCCTTGACAGAAATCTTTGGATCCTCGCTGTCTTCAGGGGATGTCCCGGAGGACTGGAGAATAGCCAATGTTGTTCCTCTGTTTAAGAAGGGTGGCAGGGATAATCCCGGGAACTACAGGCCGGTGAGCCTTACTTCAGTGGTAGGGAAATTACTGGAGAGAATTCTTCGAGACAGGATCTACTCCCATTTGGAAGCAAATGGACGTATTAGTGAGAGGCAGCACGGTTTTGTGAAGGGGAGGTCGTGTCTCACTAACTTGATCGAGTTTTTCGAGGAGGTCACTAAGATGATTGATGCAGGTAGGGCAGTAGATGTTGTCTATATGGACTTCAGTAAGGCCTTTGACAAGGTCCCTCATGGTAGACTAGTACAAAAGGTGAAGTCACACGGGATCAGGGGTGAACTGGCAAGGTGGATACAGAACTGGCTAGGCCATAGAAGGCAGAGGGTAGCAATGGAGGGATGCTTTTCTAATTGGAGGGCTGTGACCAGTGGTGTTCCACAGGGATCAGTGCTGGGACCTTTGCTCTTTGTAGTATATATAAATGATTTGGAGGAAAATGTAACTGGTCTGATTAGTAAGTTTGCAGACGACACAAAGGTTGGTGGAATTGCGGATAGCGATGAGGACTGTCTGAGGATACAGCAGGATTTAGATTGTCTGGAGACTTGGGCGGAGAGATGGCAGATGGAGTTTAACCTGGACAAATGTGAGGTAATGCATTTTGGAAGGGCTAATGCAGGTAGGGAATATACAGTGAATGGTAGAACCCTCAAGAGTATTGAAAGTCAAAGAGATCTAGGAGTACAGGTCCACAGATCACTGAAAGGGGCTACACAGGTGGAGAAGGTAGTCAAGAAGGCATACGGCATGCTTGCCTTCATTGGCCGGGGCATTGAGTATAAGAATTGGCAAGTCATGTTGCAGCTGTATAGAACCTTAGTTAGGCCACACTTGGAGTATAGTGTTCAATTCTGGTCGCCACACTACCAGAAGGATGTGGAGGCTTTAGAGAGGGTGCAGAAGAGATTTACCAGAATGTTGCCTGGTATGGAGGGCATAAGCTATGAGGAGCGATTGAATAAACTCGGTTTGTTCTCACTGGAACGAAGGAGGTTGAGGGGCGACCTGATAGAGGTATACAAAATTATGAGGGGCATAGACAGAGTGGATAGTCAGAGGCTTTTCCCCAGGGTAGAGGGGTCAATTACTAGGGGGCATAGGTTTAAGGTGAGAGGGGCAAAGTTTAGAGTAGATGTACGAGGCAAGTTTTTTACGCAGAGGGTAGTGGGTGCCTGGAACTCACTACCGGAGGAGGTAGTGGAGGCAGGGACGATAGGGACATTTAAGGGGCATCTTGACAAATATATGAATAGGATGGGAATAGAAGGATACGGACCCAGGAAGTGTAGAAGATTGTAGTTTAGTCGGGCAGTATGGTCGGCACGGGCTTGGAGGGCCGAAGGGCCTGTTCCTGTGCTGTACATTTCTTTGTTCTTTGTTGTTCTTTGGATGTGTCTACTAGGTTTCCAGAGGCCATTCCAGAATGTAATATTACAGCTAAAAAGATTGTGGAGGAGTTACTTAAATTCTTTACTAGATATGGACTATCCACAGAAATACAATCGGATCAAGGATCGAATTTTACCTCCAGGTTGTTCAAAAAAGTTATGGATAGCTTAGGAATAAAACAATTGAAATCAACTGCGTACCATCCAGAATCGCAGGGAGAGTTAGAAAGGTGGCATCAGACATTAAAGACAATGTTGAGGGCTTATTGTCACGATTATCCAGAGGATGGGGATAAAGGAATTCCATTCGTTTTGTTTGCAATTGGGGGATGCACCTAATGAGTCAACCAAATTCAGTCCTTTTGAACTAATTTTTGGTCATGAAGTAAGAGGACCACTTAAATTGATTAAGGAAATATTGGTGAGTGCGAAATCAGAACTTACATTATTGGATTACGTGTCAAATTTCAGGGAACAATTAAATAGAGCAGGTGAATTGGCTAGACAACATTTAAAAGTTGCACAAAATGTGATGAAACGGGTCGCGGACAAGAAATCCAAAGTTCGTAGTTTTGCCAGTGGAGATAAAGTACCCAACGGTTGTGTGTGGACTATAGAAAGGTTAATGCAGTTACAAGAATGGACTCTTATCCTATCCCACATTTGGAGGCTTGCATTGAGAAAGTGGGACAATCAGCTTTTATTTCCAAATTGGATTGACTTAAAGGTCACTGGCAGGTACCTTTATCCAAAAGGGCATAGGAGATTTCAGCTTTTGCGACTCCAGGTGGTATATACCAATTCAAAGTTATGCCATTTGGCATGAAAAACGCCCCAGCCACATTTCAACGGTTAACTAACAAAATTGTTTCAGGATTACCCAATTCTGCGGTATACATCGACGATCTGGTAATTTTCAACCAGACACAGAAAGAACATTTAAAACATCTGATGGAGTTATTCGATCGACTTCAAGAGGCGGGTTTGGTGATAAACCTAGCCAAATGTGAATTTGGAAAAGCCCAAGTCACTTTCCTTGAGGGGTTTCCGATACCCTCAAGACGAAGGGAAATAATGCGATTTCTTGGCATGAGTGGATTTGATCGAACATTTGTGCAAATGTTTTGTAGCGTGGTTGCTCCACTGATGGACTTGCTGAAAAAACGTCAAAAATTTCAGTGGACAGTGGAGTTTCAACATGCATTTGACTGACTGAAAGCTGTGATAACCAATGCTCCTGTGTTGGGGAATTACAAGGGACTCTGTGATCAGATTGAACTAAAGTATCTGACTTTAAAGAGAAATGTCGAGGCGTAGAGAAATGGATGGATCGTGCAGAGATCTTCTTGTTCAAAGAGACTGTCAATCGAGAAGGAATCATGTTGGAGGAAGAAGAACAAAAAAAAGATGGACTATATTATTATACCTGTTTGCGTGTGTTGTTCTTTGAAACAAAAAAGTATATTTACTGTGTGCATTTCTTAAAGGATAGTTAAAAGTTGAAAAATGAAACTATCTTGAATTTGATGGGGGTTTTTTTCTTGGGTGGAGGTGTCATGTGAGAGTACCTTTAAGAAATGGGTGTTTAAGAAATGTACCTTTAAGAAATGGGTGTTTATCAGTGATGTCAGAGTGTGGGTGGAGCTGGACTGTCTGTCAGGTTTTTACTTTTGTTTTAGGCTGTTTGCTGCAGGGTGTGTTTTAGTTTCATTTTCAGAGCTGGATAGCTGCAGTCACAGCCAGAAGGTATATTAGTCTCTCTCTCAGTAATCTAAAGACTGTAAATCGATCCTTTGGTGATTTAAAACTAATAACTGCTCTCAGTAGTGACTTTAACCTGATGTGCTTCTGTTAAAAGTTTTTTTTTAACGTCTTATGGATGTTAAAAGGACAACTTAAGGATTACTTAGTGTTGTATTCTTTGGGGGTTATATTTGAATTGATGGTTGCTAAGATGTTCACTGTATGTTTTAAAAAGCTAAACTTGAATTCAGAGAATAAACATTGTTTTGCTTTAAAAAACACTTTTCCATTTCTGCTGTACCACACTTGTAGAGTGGGCCGTGTGCTCCCCATACCACAATCTATTAAAAGTTGTGGGTCAGGTGAACTCCATGACATACTTTGGGGTTCTCTAAACCCTGGCCCATAACACATATATGAAAAACATAGGATATACAATTGATACACAAAGTAAATAGATACACACAGGCATCGGGTGAAACATACGGAGTGCCGTGCTACAACTGTAGAGAAGATCTGTGGAGAGATCAGTTCAGTCCATAAGAGGTTCATTTCGGAGTCTGGGAACATCGGGGGAAGGAGCTGTTTTTGAATCTAGTTAGTATGTGTTTGCAGACCTTTGTATTTCCTGTCTGATGGAAGAAGTTGGAAGAGAGAGTAAGCCGGGTGGGAGGGGTCTTTGATTATGCTGCCCGCTTTCCCCAGGCAGCGGGAGGTGTAGACAGAGTCAATGGATGGACGGTGTTCACGACTCTCTGTAGTTTCTTGCGGTCTTGGGCTGAGCAGTTGCCATACTGGGCTGTGATGCAGCCAGAAAGGATGTAAAACAAAAAGATCACAGAATTGTGCCACTGCCCCTGAGGTGCCAAGACACCCCCCCCCCCCGGCACCAAAAGTTTGCTGCCAGGATAAAGGCTGCCAATGAGCTGAAGGGGCTTACTTCTGAGCCAGTAATGCATTTTTCACTCAAGCTCCTGGAGGGTAATGACCAGAGAACAAATTTGTGAATGACTGTATTGTACTTTCAAATCCTGGTGCAACCAATGGAATCTATCATGGAGTATCAAAAGGCACCAAAGACCTCTAGCAGCAGAAAGTATTGTTTTTGGCAGGAACATATATATGCCAATCATTGCTAATGATACTGCCAGTGCTGCACTAGAGGGGGTGGTGCACCACAGTGTTTTACCCTTTACCAGCTCTCGTGTGGGATAGATGAAGAATTGAATCTGAAATCCTTGTAAAACCCCAAATTATTTGATGACGGTCACCACCCGAAAGATCAATTGTGTGTTTTCTGCACCGAGGCTGACAAGGCATGCCGACTGTTCCCAGCGCTTTCTGTTCTTGTTTTAGCTGATTCAGCTGCCTCTCAGTTCCTCCAGCCAGAACAACTTTTCATAAATAGGCCATGTTGACTTGAACTGCTATTTTCTAAAGTGCATTTAATGGTAAAAGCAGATTTAGCACTTCAGATCTACAGTCACCCTCAATTTTAAATGCCTGAAGATGAATTCAATTTGAGACAGTCTAATTTGTCCAACGATAAGATTAAAAAATGCAATGCTAATGATTCAATGTTCTGCTCCTAATTCACCCCAATTAAAAGAATGCCGAACAGAAGGCAATCTGAGTGACTTCAGGGGTACGTCTGGAGCCGGGCTGCCACCATCTAGTTTTGGACTGGACTGAGTGGGCTGCGTGGGAAATCCTCAAATGAAAACCAGACACCAAAAGCCTATATTTAAAATGGAAGTCCATTTTGTTCCTGCTTACTTCTGTTTCTCATGATACCTAAGCATCGGCTATTAGGGGTTTTCAGAGAATTTCATTTTCAGAAAAGAATTCAATCAAACCACAATTCCGAAGATGAGTCATATTGGATTCGAAATGTTAACTCTGTTTCTCGCTCCACAAATGCTGAGTTTTCCCAGCACTTTCTCTTTTTAATCCCACTTTCTGTTCCCCGCCCACTTTCAGATTTGGCAACAATCATTTGAGCTTTTCTTCCTGGGTCGAATTTCTATTGTTTCAAGTAACTGATAAGATGGTCAGAGAACACGTTGACAATTATTCAGGACCTTTGTACCTTGGTAATGAAAGTGTCCTACATGGGAATACGCAATACTGGCATGCCAGCTGTACACCCCAGTTCTTTTTTTTTAGAATTTCTTTTCAATTTTTCCAATTAAGGGGCAATTTTAGGATGGCCAATCCACCGAGCCTGCACATCTATGGGTTGTGGGGATGACACCCATGCAGACATGGGGAGAATGTACAAACTCCACACGGACAGTGACCCGGAGCAGGGATCGAACCTGGGTTACAGCCCAGTTTTTCCTCAGAGTGAAAGTGCAGCTTACAGTTAGGTTGTTGGTTCATCCAAATGTTGTCCTCCCTCAGCAATCAGTCCATCTTGCATTAGAGGAATTGGGCGGCACGGTAGCACAGTGGTTAGCACTGTTGCTTCACAGCGCCAGGGTCCCAGGTTCGATTCCTGGCTTGGGTAACTGTCTGTGCGGAGTCTGCACGTTCTCCCTGTGCCTGTCTGCGTTTCCTCCGGGTGCTCCGGTTACCTCCGACAAGTCCCGAAAGATGTGCTGTTAGGTAATTTGGGCATTCTGAATTCTCCCTCTGTGTACCTAAACAGTTGGCGGAATGTGGTGACTAGGGGCTTTTCACAGTAACTTCATTGCAGTGTTTATGTAAACTGAATTGTGACAATAAAGATTATTATTATGATAAATAATCTCTTTATGTGGCTCGTTCACCCAATTGTTTGTAAACTCAATGGGCGGGATTCTCCGACCCCTCGCCGGGTCGGGTAATCCCCGGGGGGGCGGCACGATTCCCACCCCGACGCCGGCTACCATATGCTCCGGCGCCGTTTTTCGGGTGGGGGCGAGATTAACGCCACGCCGATCGTGGGCCGATGGCAGCGGCTCCCCCAGCAGTTATCTGGGCCCCAATGAGCCGGGCGGCCATCCGTTTTTGGCCAGTCCCGCCGGCGTGAATCACTCAACTCACGTACCGGTGGGACCTGGCAAGTAAGTCGGCTGGGGCGGTCCTCGGGGGCCGGGCCCACCGATCTGCGGGTGGGCCTATTCCGTGAGGGCACTTCTTCCTCCCGCGCTGGCCCCTGTAGGACTCTGTCTTGGCCGGCGGGGAGAAGAGAACCCCCCGCGTATGCACCAAAATATGCCGGCTGTTCCGCGCATGTGCGAGATCATGCGGCCCTTCGGCACATGCGCAAGCTTCACCGCCGGATGGAGCGGCGCCAATCCCTCCGGCGGATTGGGGAATGTGAAATGCTGGAAAAATAAACAGAAAGGTCTGGAAATCCACAGTACATCAATTCGCTTCTGGGAAAGAAAAAAGACAAGTTAATCCTTTGGATCCAAAATGTATCATTTTGCAGGTTGACTTCCTGTGTATTTCCAGTACTTTCTGTTTAGTTTTAGACTGCATTTGCCCTGATTTCCTTTGCTCCATCCCATTCCACATCCAACCTTTACCCAACTTTTCAATCCTTTTATCTCCACATTGGTGCCTTTGGTTCCTGAAGTGTAGGTTTTGCGCAGCCTGTGACAATCCCAATGTAAATGCAATTGTTCCAGGGAAGAACTTTTACCAGATCTTCCCAATGGGCACATTTAGCAAATGCAGTTGGATTTAAATTGGGGTCACACCAATTCAATGACATGCTCAATTTTAGAATTGAGAAAGTAAATGTGGTGCTGACATCAATATTAAAAGTGTTTTAGTCGATTAACATTGACTCCTCCAGTCATTAGCAACTTCTTTTTTTAATAAATGTTTTATTAAAGTTTTTCCAATGAGCGTTTTTACATAACAAAAATAGAAATACAAATTGTAATAGAAAATAACAATAAACATAGCCCAAAGCTTACAATGAAACTACTTACACAACAGAACAAAAAACAATATTTTGAACAGAACAAGGTGGGTTTTGCCTCTATGCCCAACTCACAATATATCAACAGTACCCCCCCCCCCCACCCCGCACCCCCCCCCCCCAACCGCCCCCCCCCCCCCCCCCCCCCCCCCCCACCCCCCCACCGCCACCAGGATGCTGCTGCTGCTGACACTTACTGCTCCCCTGGAAAGTCAAGGAAAGGTTGCCACCACCGGGAGAACCCCATCAAGGACCCTCTCAAGGCGAACTTTATTCGCTCCAGGCTGAGGAACCCCACCATGTCGCTAACCCAGGTCTCCACATTCGGGGGTTTCGAGTCCCTCCACATTAACAAAATCCGTCTCCGTGCTACCAGGGAGGCAAAGGCCAGTACCTCGGCCTCTTTCGCTTCCTGCACTCCGGATCCTCCGCCACCCCAAATATCGCTACCGCTGGGCTCGCCTTCACCCGAGCGTCCAAAACCCTAGACATCACCCTTGCAAACCCCTGCCAGAATCCTTTAAGAGCTGGGCATGCCCAAAACATATGGGCATGATTCGCCGGACTCCCCGCACACCTCGGGCACCTGTCCTCCATCCCAAATAACCTACTCATTCTTGCCGCCGTTATATGCACCCGATGCATCACCTTAAACTGGATTAATCCGAGCCTGGCACATGATGAGGAGGAGTTCGCCCTGCCCAGGGCATCGGCCCACAGGCCCTCATCCAGCTCCTCACCCAGCTCCTCCTCCCACTTGCCCTTCAACTCCCCCACTGAGGCTTCCTCTACCTCCTGCAGCTGCTGATATATGTCCGACACCTTCCCCTCCCCTACCCAGATGCCAGACACCACCCTATCCTGGATCCTGCGTGGGGGCAGCCGCGGGAATGTCCCCACCTGTTTTCTGAGGAAGTCCCGAACTTGAAGGTACCTGAACGCATTCCCCGGGGGCAGGCCGAACCTCTCCTCCAGCGCCTGCATGCTGGGGAAGACCCCGTCTATAAACAGGTCCCCCATCCTCCTAATACCTGCCTTGGTAACCCCCATCCAACCTACCCGGAGCAAATCTGTGGTTATTCCGTATCGGGGTCCACACCGAGGCCCCCTCCTCTACCCTGTGTCTCCTTCACTGCCCCCAGATCCTCAGTGCCGTCGTCACCACCGGACTAGTGGTGTATCGCGCCGGCGAGAACGGCAGCGGAGCCGTAACAAGTGCCCCTAGACTGGTGCCTCTACAAGCCGCCGCCTCTAACCGCCCCCACGCCGCCCCCTCCTCCATCATCCATTTCCAGATCATGGCCACATTGGCCGCCCAGTAATAACTGCAAGAAGTTCGGCAGAGCCAATCCCCCCCCCCCCCTCCCGCAAACGCTCCATGGATACCCTTTTGACCCGCGGGGTTTTATTCGCCCACACAAATCCCGTAACAATCCTATTGTGGTGGTATGTATTAGGGGTAATACGGTACACCACGTGTCGACAGGCTATTGGTGGAGGGATGCCAGGTCCTGATAGGATCTGCCACCTACTGGACTCCACCCAGAAATGCCGGTATAAGAACCCAGCTTTTCCCTCCATTTCCCTCAGCAGTTGCATTCTGTAACCACGCTGCTGGGGATAAAGTTCTGCTTAATAAAGCCTTCAATTGACATTACCTCAACCTGCCTCGCGTCATATTGACGGTGCTACAGCTATTCACCCGCTTAAAGAAGGACTTGGGGATGAAAATGGGGAGGCACTGAAATACAAAGAGGAACCTGGGAAGAACCGTCATCTTCACAGTCTGCACCCGTCCCGCCAGGGAAAGCGGGAGCATAATCCCACCTTTTAAACTCTCCCTCCATCTGCTCCACTAGCCGGGTTAAGTTGAGCCTGTGCAGGGCATCCCAGTTCCTGGCCACTTGTATCCCCAAGTACCGAAAGCTCCTCTCCACTATCCTGAGCGGGAGCTCCCTCAGTCTCTCCTCCTGGCCCCTACCGTGGACCACGAACAGCTCACTCTTCCCCACGTTCAACTTATACCCCGAGAACCTCCCGAAGTCCCCCAGGATCCGCATGACCTCCCCCACCCCCTCCAATGGGTCCAAAATATACAACAGCAGGTCATCCGGGTAGAGGGAGATGCGGTGCTCCTCCCCTCCGCGCACAGCCCCCTCCAATCCCCCGAAGTCCTGAGCGCAATGGCCAACGGCTCAATTACCAGGGCAAACAGCAACGGGGACAGGGGAACCCTGTCTCGTCCCCAGGTGCAGCCTGAAATATTCCGACCTTAGCCAGTTTGTGGACACACTCGCTACAGGGGCCTGATACAGCAGCTTGACCCATCCTATAAATCCCTCACCAAATCCAAACCTGCCTAGCGCCTCCCACAGATACTCCCACTCCATCCTGTCAAAGGCCTTCTCCGCGTCCATCGCAGCCACCACTTCCACCTCCCCCCCCTCCGAGGGCATCATGATAATATTCAGGAGCCTCCTCACATTTGCGTTCAGCTGCCTGCCCTTAACAAAACCCGTCTGGTCCTCCCAGTCACTCCCGGGACACAGTCCTCTATTCTGGTGGCCAGAATTTTTTGCCAACAGCTTGGCATCCACGTTCAGGAGCGATATCGACCTGTAGGACCCACACTGAAGCGGATCCTTCTCCTTCTTCAGGATAAGCGAGATCAATGCCTGCGACATTGTCGGAGGGAGGATCCCTTTCTCCTTTGCCTCATTGAAGGTTCTCATCAGGAGCGGGCTCAGCAGCTCCGAGAACTTCTTATAGAATTCTACGGGGAAGACGTCCGGGCCCGAGGCCTTGCCCGTCTGCATGCCTGCCAGCCCCCTGACTACCTCCTCCAACACAATCGGGGCCCCCAGTCCTTTCACCCGCTCTGCCTCTACACTTGGGAACCTCAATCGGTCCATGAACCGCCTCATCCCTTCCCCCTCCCCTGGGGGTTCCGACTCGGATATCCTCCCGTAGAACTCCCTGGAGACTTAATTCACCCTCTCTGGGCTCAGCACCATGTTGCCTTCCCAATCCCGCACTCCCCCAATCTCTCTGGCCGCCTCCCTCCTGCGCAGCTGGTGTGCCAGCATCCTACTCGCCTGCTCCCCATACTCATAAACTGCCCCCTTCGCTTTCCTCAGCTGCACCTCCGCCTTCCCCGTGGACAGCAAGTCAAACTCCGCCTGTAATTTCCGGCGCTCGTTCAACAGCCCCCCCTCTGGGGCCTCCGCGTACCTCCTATCGACCCTGAGTATCTCTGCCACCAGCCTCTCCCTCTCTGCCCTCTCCTTCTTCTCTCTATGGGACCTAATGGAGATTAACTCTCCCCTAATGACCGCCTTCAGAGCCTCCCAAACCTCTGCCACCGTCACCTCTCCTGTGTCATTCACTCCCACATAGTTCTCAATACTCCTCCTTATCCCACACACCTCTTCGTCCGCCAGCAGCCCCACATCCAGCCGCCAGAGAGGGCGCTGACCCCATTCCGCCCCCAGTCGCAGGTCCACCCAGTGTGGGGCATGGTCCGAGACCGCGGTGGCCGAGTATTCAACCCCCTCCACCCTTGGGATCAGCGCCCTACTCAACACAAAGAAGTCTATTCGCGTATAGACTTTGTGGACATGGGAGAAAAAGGAAAACTCCTTCGTCCTTGGCCGAGTAAACCTCTAGGGGTCCACTCCCCCCATCTGGCCCATGAATTCCCACAAGGCCCCGGCCGCCGCCGGCCTCTTTACCGTTCTGGACTTGGAATGATCCAAGCTCAGATCCAAGACCGTATTAAAGTCCCCTCCCATTATCAGGTGACTTATCTCCAGGTCCGGGATCCTACCCAACACGCGCCTCATAAAGTCCGCATCGGCCCAGTTCGGGGCATATACATTCACTAACACCACCCAGGCCCCCTGCAGCTTGCCACTCACCATTATATACCTGCCCCCCTTGTCCGCCACGATGCTCCCCGCCTCAAACGCCACTCGTTTACTGACCAAAATGGCCACCCCTCTGGTCTTGGGAGTCTAACCCCGAGTGAAACACCTGTCCCACCCATCCTTTCCTCAGCCTCGTCTGGTCGGCGAGCTTTAAGTGCGCCCCTTGCAACATGGCCACCTCCGCCTTCAACCCCTTCAAATGCGAGAACCCGCGGGACCGCTTGACCGGCCCCTTCAGGCCCCTCATGTTCCACACGATCAGCCTGGTCGGGGTGTTAACCACCCCCCCCATCCTGCCGACTAGCCATCTCCCTTTTTCGGCCAGCCGCATGCCCCCGCCTCCCTCCTCCAGCTCTCCCCCCGGCGCCCCCCCCCCCCCCGCTCGACTCTCCATCCAACCCCTTAACTGGCTCCCCTTCAGTCAGCAAAGCAGCACCCCTCCCCCCCCACCCCCCCACCCACCCGCACCCTCCCCCACCCCCCGCCAAGCATCCGCTTAGCTCTGGTTTCCCCCCCATTGTGCTTCCGTGAGTCAGCTCACCCATGCTGACCCCGGCCGCTCCCGCCTCTATATACCAACCCTTAACTTGTTGCCTCCTTTGGGCCACCCTACCCCCCCTCCCCCACAGGGTAGAGGGGCAAGCGCCAACTGGGACCTCCCCGTGTGCCGGACAGCCCGTCCAGGGCGTTTCCCGTCCCCTAGCACCGAACACCTGGAAAACAAAACACCTGGAAAACAAGCAGAACAAACAACAAAACCCCCAAACAAACTAGGGCAGACATGCCCATAAACTTATGCTTTACCCGCCGTCCTCCCCTCGGTCCCTCCCCACCCGCACATTTCACCCCCATACAACAGTCCCTTAGTTCAGGTCCAGCTTCTCCAGCCTGATGAACGACCACGCCTCGTCTGGGGTACCAAAATAGTGGTGCCTGTCCTGGTATGTTACCCACAGTCTTGCCGGGTGCAGGAGCCCAAACTTCACCCCTTTACCGTGGAGGACCGCCTTCGCCCGGTTAAAACCTGCACGCCTCCTCGCCAGCTCAGCTCCCAGGTCCTGGTAAATGATGGAGTTCTCTCCCATTCTCAGGCTCAAGAATAATCCTTCAACCAACATCAGAGTCAGAGAGTACAGAAGAGGCCCTTTCTTTGGCCCATTGAGTCCGTGCTGACAAAACTGCACTAAATCGACACTAATCCCACTCTCCAGCACTTGGCCCATAGCGCTGAATGTTCGGACATTTCAAGTGCTCATCCATGTACTTTTTTTTTCCTTTTTTAAAAAATAAATTTATAGAGTACACAATTTTTTTTTCCAATTAAAGGGCAATTTAACGTGGCCAATCCAAGTAACCTGCACATCTTTGGGTTGTGGGGGTGAAACCCATGCAGACATGGGGAGAATGTGCAAACTCCACACGGACAGTGACCCAGGGCCAGGATTCAAACCCGGGTCCTCAGCACCGCAGTCCCAGTGCTATCCACTGCGCCACATGCCGCCCTATCCACGTACTTTTTGAAAATTGTGAGGTTTCTCGCCTCTACTGCCCTCCCAGGCAGTGCATTCCAGACACCCACCACCCCCCCAGGTGAAAAATATTTCCCTCAAATCCCCTCTAAACCTCCTACCCCTCACCTTTAAATTATGCCCCCTCATTAGTGGCATCACAAAAACAGATTACCAAGTCATTATTATCTTGTTATTTGTGGGACATTGCTGTACACAAATTAGTGGCTGTGTTTTCTGAACTTTACAACAGTGATTACCTTCAAAGGTACTTTATTGGTTCTAAAGCATTTTGGGATCACCTGAAAGGTCATGAAAGGCACTAAATGCAAGTTCTTTCTTTCGGCACTACCATAACTCTCAGCTGTTTAATTGCATTTTCCAACTTTTACATCCAGTTTCAGTGCAAGAACAACTGACTTGCTGGCATCAAGGAGGTTGCATTCCTTTGAATTTCCTCTATGCATTGCAACAATATGTTTGGCCTTACTGCTAATGATTCAATTGTTTGCGTACCCCAAAACTATTATTTTGATTATGGTGTTAACAAGTTATAATATAACACTGAGATATAACATATCTCAGTCAACAACTTTCCGGTGATGCTGTTTAATAAATCTAGAACAATGACTCTTGAATTGTAGATATTTTGAGTGTGAACATCATGATCCATAAGGAATATGGGGCTACTCTATTTGCCATGGACAAAAAAAATGCCCTTTTTAAACTGAATGCAGTAAAAGGCACCAGGAAATCACATAACGTGTTCTATAAATAGTGGAATATTGATGACACTTACAAATTGACATCTTTATGACATCTTGGTCCTGGACTGGCTTGTACATTGGATAATAAAGAACTCTGGGTATTAGACTAAAACAGTAGCAAAGGGCAGCACGGTGGCACAGTGGGTTAGCCCTGCTGCCTCACGGCACCGAGGTCCCAGGTTCGATCCCGGCTCTGGGCCACTGTCCGTGTGGAGTTTGCCCATTCTCCCCATGTTGCGTGGGTTTCGCCCCCACCACCATGCAGCGTAGGTGGATTGGCCATGCTAAATTGCTCCTTAATTGGAAAAAAATTGGGTACTCTAAATTTATTTTTTAAAAACAGTAGCAAGAAAGACAGTCCATCAGCAGCACCAACTTGCCCAGCATCAAAGCACTAATCACTAAAAGCCAACTCCATTGGGCAGGATATGTCATTTGTCTGCCTGACCAAATTATGAGGGACATAGGGACATAGAAAGGGTAGGTAGGAAGAAATGTTTCCCCTTAATAGAGGGGTCTATAACTAATGGACATAGGTTTAAAGTAAGGGACAGCAGATGTGGAGGGGATTCTGCACCCAGAGGGTGGTGGGAACCTGGAACTCAATGCCTGTAAGGATGGTAGAGGTGGGAACCCCCACAAGATTTAAGATGTATTCATATGAGCATTTGAAATGCCACAGCACACAAGGCTGCGGACCAAGTGCTGCAAAATGGGATTAGCATAGATAGGTGCTTAATGGCTGGCACAGACACGATGGGCCGAAGGGCATCTGTCTGGTCTGTAAAACTCTATGATTCAACTATAACCAGCCTAGAGAAACAAGTGCTCCACTCTGAACTTCAGGAGGGCGGTGGAAATGTTTTAGGGATGGCCTCCAACCATCCGTCAAAATTCAAACATTCCTGCCAACTTGTGGGAGACCCTTGTTCATTCTGACCAAAATAGAGAAAGCTTATTCGTGAAGGTCCTGAGTACATAGAGAGACTTCATTCCCAATGTACAGGTGCAAAATCTAGGCATCGGAACTGCAAATACCCGTCTATAAATCGTTCAACACCACCTGCCCCGACGTGGCAGAGTCTGCAGATCGTGCATTGGCCTTACCAGCCATCTTGGTACCCATGGAACCAGAGTGAAAGCAACTCATCCTCAGCCCCAAGGAACTCCCTCAGATAGAGGAAGAGGTATGTCTTGGGGGTATGGATAATGTTGATAAATTGCTGACTCCATACTCTCATTTTTAATGTCTTCTCAATTCCAAGATATGTTAACACCCTGGAATATAATGCAGAGTTTGATTATAAGAAGAATCATTTAGATCCAAAACGTTAACTCCAATTTTCTTCCTAGATGTTGCCAAACCTGCTGAGTTTATTCAGCATTTGTCTGTTTTATTGCAGATTTCCAGCACCCGTAGTATTTTGCTTGTATTGACTCTAGGATGTACTGCTACATATTTTTGTCTTTGGAGGGCAGCACAGTGGCGCAGTGGTTAGCACTGGGATTATGACGCTGAGGACCCAGGTGCGAACCCCGGCCCTGGTCACTGTCCGTGTGGAGTTTGCACATTTTCCCCGTGTCTGCGTGGGTTTCACCCCCACAACCCAAAGATGTGCTGGTTAGGTGGATTGGCCACACTAAATTGCCCCTTAATTGGAAAAATAATTAATTGGGTAATCTAAATTTTTTTTTTTATGGTGTCTTTGGGGATGTTGAATGTTCCTATCTTTGAGAATTTAATCGCTGTGGATTTATTTTGCTTTTTGCCTTGATCAGAGGTGGTATGGAGAATTGTGGAGTTAAATGACATAGGAGAACTGTCCATAATCAGAAAAATGTTAAATGAAGTTGAGGAATAAGTTCAGTAATTAATAAAAATTCAAAATGTAAATAGCAATAATAAAAAGGACAGCGCGATGACAAAGCATTGCTGCCTCACAGCTCCAGGGACCCGGATTCAATTCCGGCCTTGGGTGACTGTGTGGAGTTTGCACTTTCTCCCCGTGTCTGCACGGGTTTCCTCCGGGTGCTCCGGTTTCCGCCCACAGTCCAAAGATGTGCAGGTTAGATGGATTGGCCACGCTAAATTGCCCCTAAGCAGGCAGCATGATGGCACAGTGGTTAGCATTGCAGCCTCATGGCGCCGAGATCCCAGGTTCGATCCTGGCTCTGGGTCACTGTCTGTGTCGAGTTTGCACATTAAAACATGCAGTACAGAAGGAGGCCATTCGGCCCATCAAGTCTGCACCAACCCACTTAAGCCCTCACTTCCACCCTATCCCCGTAACCCAATAACCCCTCCTAACCTTTTTGGTCACTTCGGGCAATTTATCATGGCCAATCCACCTAACCTGCATGTCTTTGGACTGTGGGAAGAAACCGGAGCACCCGGAGGAAACCCACACAGACTCGGGGAGAACGTGCAGACTCTGCACAGACAGTGACCCAGCGGGGAATCGAGCCTTGGACACCGATTTTGTGAAGCCAATGTGCTATAATTCTCCTCGTGTTTGTGTAGGTTTCGCCTCCACAACCCAAAGATGTGCAGGGTAGGTCAATTGGCCACGCTAAATTTCCCCTTAATTGGAAAAAATGAATTGGGTACTCTAAATTTTTTTTTTTTAATTGCCCTTAAGTGCCCAAAGGTTTGGTGGAGCTATGAAGATAGAGCAGGGAAGTGGGCCTAAGTGGGGTGCTCTTTCGGAGGGTCGATGCAGATTCGATGGGCCGAATCGCTTCCTTCTGCATGGTAAGGATTCTATGATCATAATAATGTACATCTCCTCAGACTAACGTTTTTTTAATAAATGTTTTTTATTGGGTTTTTGAACAAAGTATATTTACCGTTATGTACACAGAATAATATATATATATATGAAAAAAATGAATGAAAATCACTTATTGTCACAAGTAGTCTTCAAATGATGTTACTGGGAAAAGCCCCTAGTCGCCACATTCCAGCACCTGTTTGGGGAGGCTGTTACAGGAATTGAACCGTCCTGCTGGCCTGCCTTGGTCTGCTTTCAAAGCCAGCGATTTAGCCCTGTGCTAAACAGCCCCATATATATAACATATATATATATATATGTGTAGAAGAGAAGAGCGCACAGAAAAATAAAAAATTATGCACGAGCTCAACAACAGCAACTCTGTACAATTGGCAATATTATTTTTAACACATAAGTAGGCATCTGTTTGTGGGGAGGGGGGGGGAACTGGAGAGGTACATATACATTTGGGTGCTGGAGAAACAATTACAGAGGGCAATACGCGAATGGATCTGGTGTTGTCACTTGCTTCTCCCGGACGGATTTCACTGCCGTTGTCGTCTCGCGTTCACCTCCGCTCCAGCCGTTCGTCCCATCTTTTGCCCGGATTCTCCTTGCTCTCTGTTCCTGTAGATGCCAAGTTTGTTATCGTTTCCCGTACCCTCCTTCCGGTTATCATTCCCTTGCCTCCCCCCCCCCCACCTCTCTGGTTCCCCTCTGTTGTTCCCTGTCTCCTCCCCCTCCCCCTTCTCCTGTGGTTTCCTCAGACCAACCTGAAGATTTCCCAGCATCCATATACCTGTGTGTGGACTAATTCGATTCGCTGCCCTCCCCCATTCACAGTAAATTCTTGTTATCTTCCATTCTATATCAACTTTGAACCCCAAAAGAGACTTTAGAAGCCCACGTTACCATTTTTTTTACACTGCACCCACAACGTAAATCGCCTTGGCGCTAATGTTGGGGGATTTACACTACCTTTGAACGGCGATAGTTGATCCCAGAGATCTGTCAGTCGACTTTCACAGCTCCCCTATGCTTTCACAGTCACGAGCCCTGTCTCCAGTTTTAACGAATGAATAATTAATTTGGGAGAATACTGCCTAATGATTTTTAAGCGACACTGTGGCAGGGCACCATGACGGCTTCCAGTGACTCTGGGGGTTGATGCAAAACAGATACTCAACTGGCGCCTGGGCGTCATTACCTACAATTAAAATAATTGTTGCCTATCCAGTTCCTGCATTCCCCCGAGGCAACTCTGAGACCGATCGCCTCTTTCACATCGTTGCGCGGGGTATCTCTATGGGCGCATCAATGGACACAATCTCCACTCTGTGCGAGATTCTCAGATCAGCTACAATAGAGATGTGTGATCTTAATTTGGAATTTAAATACAGTGAAGTGAGTGAAGAGAATACATTGTTGCATTATGTCGGATTACCACTTCTGTCCCTTACAAACGGAATTAGGAAAGTTTGTAACGTTAGAATTACTTTCTAAGTATAGCCTTCTCTCATAAGTCAAACGCACTTTGGGTACAAATATATCTGTGAAATAGTCAAGCTCCCAGTCCTCACCCTTGATAATTATAAGAATCAAATGTTCTTCAGCAAATGGCGTCTTTTAAAATATATATATGTTCGTGGACTTTCAGATGTTCTCCAATTGTATTAAATATATGTTTGAAAATGGTACCTTTCCTGTTTTCAAAATAAACACATGTCTAGATGGTTCTGAAACAACTCACCTCTTTTATGTCTGCCAAGGTGAAATCTCAACTTCATCTTTCCCTCATTACAAATGTTGGCTACGCTATTAACACTTCATTGGATGTAAAGTGTTTGGCTTGGGCCAGCAGTCATGAAAGGCGCTATATAAATACTGGGCGACCTTCAGCAGCACTTCAGATTTGAAATTTGCATGGCCATCCCATATTACCATTTCCTATGTTACTACCTGATTATCAGTTCATAAATTCATATTAAGCTCAGATGTGTAGATTAGGAGGATTTGACATCATAGATTATCATAGAATTTACAGTGCAGAAGGAGGCCATTCGGCCCATCGAGTTTGCACCGGCTCTTGGAAAGAGCATCCTACCCAAGGTCAACACCTCCACCCTACCACCGTATCCCCATAACCCAGTAACCCCACCCAACACTAAGGGCAATTTTGGACACTAAGAGCAATTTATCATGGCCAATCCACCTAACCTGCACATCCTTGGATTGTGGGAGGAAACCGGAGCACCTGGAGGAAATCCATACACACACGGGGAGGATGTGCCGCACAGACAGTGACCCAAGCCGGAATCGAACCTGGGACCCTGGAGCTGTGAAGCAATTGTGCTAGTTAGGCCACACTTGGAGTATAGTGTTCAATTCTGGTCGCCACACTACCAGAAGGATGTGGAGGCTTTAGAGAGGGTGCAGAAGAGATTTACCAAAATGTTGCCTGGTATGGAGGGCATTAGCTATGAGGAGCGATTGAATAAACTCGGTTTGTTCTCACTGGAACGAAGGAGGTTGAGGGGAGACCTGATAGAGGTATATAAAATTATGAGGGGCATAGACAGAGTGGATAGTCAGAGGGTTTTCCCCAGGGTAGAGGGGTCAATTACTAGGGGGCATAGGTTTAGGGTGAGAGGGGCAAGGTTTAGAGTAGATGTACGAGGCAAGTTTTCTTTACCCAGAGGGTAGTGGGTGCCTGGAACTCGCTACCGGAGGTGGTGGTGGAAGCAGGGACGATAGGGACATTTAAGGGGCATCTTGACAAATATATGAATAGGATGGGAATAGAAGGATACGGACCCAGGAAGTGTAGAAGATTGTAGTTTAGTCGGGCAGCATGGTCGGCACGGGCTTGGAGGGCCGAAGGGCCTGTTCCTGTGCTGTACATTTCTTTGTTCTTTGTTCTTTGTTCTATCCACAATGCTACCGTGCTGCCCTTACAAAATTTCAACTCAGTGTCCAAAGATGCGCAGGTTAGGTGGGGTTACGCCATTACAGGGGTAGGGTGGAAGAGTGGACCTAGGTAGGGTGCTGTTTCGGAAGGTGGGTGCCAATTCCCTGAGCTGATTGGCTTCTTATTTTTCAAATAAATTTAGAGTACCCAATTTGTTTCTTCCAATTAAGGGGCAATTTAGTGTGGCCAATCCACCTATCCTGCACATCTTTGGGTTGTGGGGGCAAAAACCTTGCAAACACGGGGAGAATGTGCAAACTCCACACGGACAGTGACCTGAGCTGCGGTCAAACTTGGGACCTCGGCACCGTGAGGCAGCAGTGCTAAACACTGCACTACCGTGCTGCCCTTCGATTGAGCTTCTGCTGCACCATATGGATTCTAAGGATCTTCCTTTGGGAATGGCTGCATATTTTATGATTATTGGACTTACCGAGGTATATAGCTGTATATTTTGTGAAGGTGGAGTATATAGATGTATATTTTGTGAGGGTGGAGTATAAAGCTGTATATTTTGTGAAGGTGGAGTATATAGATGTATACTTTGTGAGGGTGGGATATATTGCTGTATATTTTGTGAAGGAGGAGTATAAAGCTGTACATTTTGTGAAGCTGGAGTATGAAGCTATTTTTTGGGAAGGTGAAGTATATTTTGTGAGGGTGGAGTATATAGCTGTGTATTTTGTGAAGATGGAGTATATTTTGTGAGGGTGGAGTATATAGCTGTATATTTTGTGAAAGTGGAGTACAATGCTGTATATTTTGTGAAGGTGGAGTATATAGGTGTATACTTTGTGAGGGTGGGATATATTGCTGTATATTTTGTGAAGGTGGAGTATATTTTGTGAGGGTGGAGTATATAGGTGTATACTTTGTGAGGGTGGGATATATTGCTGTATATTTTGTGAAGGTGGAGTATATTTTGTGAGGGTGGAGTATATAGCTGTACGTTTTGTGAAAGTGGAGTACAATGCTGTATATTTTGTGAAGGTGGAGTATATAGGTGTATACTTTGTGAGGGTGGGATATATTGCTGTATATTTTGTGAAGGTGGAGTATAAAGCTGTATATTTTGTGAAGGTGGAGTAAAAGCTGTTTATTTTGTGGAAGGTGGAGTATAAAGCTATATATTTTGGGAAGGTGAAGTATATTTTGTGAGGGTGGAGTATATAGCTGTATATTTTGTGAAGGTGGAGTATATTGTGTGAGGGTGGAGTATATAGGTGTATACTTTGTGAGGGTGGGATATATTGCTGTAAATTTTGCGAAGGTGGAGTATAAAGCTGTATATTTTGTGAAGGTGGAGTATAAAGCTATATATTTTGTGAAGGTGAAGTATATTTTGTGAAGGATATATAGCGATATATTTGCTGAATGAGAAGGTGGAGTATATAGCTGTATAATTTGTGAGGGTCATGTATATGGCTGTATATTTTATGAAGATGGAGTATATAGCTGTATATTTTGTGGGGTGGAGTATATAGCTGTATATTTTGTGGGGTGGAGTATATAGCTGTATATTTTGTCGGGTGGAGTATATAGCTGTATATTTTGTGAAGATGGAGTATATAGCTGTATATTTTGTGGGGTGGAGTATATAGCTGTATATTTTGTGGGGTGGAGTATATAGCTGTATATTTTGTCGGGTGAGTATATAGCTGTATATTTTGTGGGGTGGAGTATATAGCTGTATATTTTGTCGGGTGGAGTATATAGCTGTATATTTTGTGAAGGTGGAGAATATAGCTGTATATTTTCTGAACGTGCAGGAGCTAGCTATATATTTTGTGAGGGTGGAGCATATAGCTGTATATTTTATGAGGGTGGGGCATATACCTATATATTTTGTGTGGCTGGAGTAGAAAGCTGTCTATTTTGTGTGGGTGGGGTTTATAGATGTATATCTTGTGAAGGTGGTGTGTATAGCTGTATATTTTGTGAAGGGTGAATATAAAGCTATATATTTTGTGAAGGAGGAGTATATTTTGTGAGGGTGGAGTATATAGCTGTATATTTTGTAAAGGTGGTGTATTAAAGCGATACATTTTGTGAAGGTGGAGTATATTTTGTGAAGGTGAAGTATATAGGTGTATATTTTGTGAAGGTGGAGTATATTGCTGTATATTTGCTGAATGAGAAGGTGGAGTATATAGTTGTATACTTTGTGGGGTGGAGTATATAGCTGTATATTTTGTGATGGTGGAGTATATAGCTGTGTATTTTCTGAAGGTGGAAGAGATAGCTATATATTTTGTGAGGGTCGAATATGTAGCTGTATTTTATGTAAGAATATACCTGTATATTTTCTGAATGTGAAGATGGAGTATATAGCTGTATATTTTATGAAAGTGGAGCCTATAGCTGCATATTTTGTGAGGCTGTAGTATATAGCTGTATATTTTGTGAAGGTGGAGTATGTAGCTGAATATTTTGTGACGGTGCAGTATGTAGCTGTATTTTTGTAAATGTGAAGGTGGAGTATATAGCTGTATATTTTGTGAAGGTGGAATATGTAGCTGTATATTTTGTGAAGGTGGAGTATTTAGCTGTATTTTCTGTGATGGTAGAGTATAGAGCTGTGTATTTTAGAAGGTGGTGTATATAGCTTTATCATAGAATTTACAGTGCAGAAGGAGGCCATTCGGCCCATCGAGTCTGCACCAGCTCCTGGAAAGAGCACCCTACCCAAGGTCAACACCTCCACCCTATCCCCATAACCCAGTAACCCCACCCAACACTAAGGGCAATTTTGGACACTAAGCGCAATTTATCATGGCCAATCCACCTAACCTGCACACTTTTGGACTGTGGGAGGAAACCGGAGCACCCGGAGGAAACCCACGCACACACGGGGAGGATGTGCAGACTCCACACAGACAGTGACCCAAGCCGGAATCGTACCTGGGACCCTGGAGCTGTGAAGCAATTGTGCTATCCACAATGCTACCGTGCTGCCCTAATATTTTGTGAAGGTGGACTATATAGCTGTATATTTTGCAAATGTGACGGTGGAGTATGTAGCTGAATATTTTGTGAAGGTGGAATATACAGCTGTATATTTTGTAAATGTGAAGGTGGAGCATGTGGCTGGAGATTTTCTGAAGGTGGAGTATGTAGCTGTATGATTTGTCAATGCGAAGGAGGAGTATGTAGCTGAATATTTTGTAAATGTGATGGTGGAGTATATGGCTGTATATTTTGTAAATGTGAAGGTGGAGTATGTGGCTGTATATTTTCTGAAGGTGGAGTATGTAGTGTATATTTTGTCAATGCGAAGGTGGGATATGTGGCTGTATTTTTTCTGAAGGTGGAATATGTGGCTGTATATTTTGTAAATGTGAAGGTGGAATATGTAGCTGGATATTTTGTCAATATGAAGGTGGAGCATGGAACTGTATATTTTGTGACTGTGAAGGTGGAGCATGTAGATGTAGTTTGTATTTAATTTTTAGAGTACCCAATTATTTTTTTTCAAACTAAGGGGCAATTTTGCATGGCCAATCCACCTACCCTGCACATCTTTGGGTTGTGGGGGAGAAACCCACGCAGACATGGGGAGACTGTGCAAACTCCACAGTTGCCCTGGGCCGGGATTCGAACCCGGGTCCTCAGCGCCGCAGTCCCAGAGCTATCCACATGCTGCCCTTATAGTTTGTAAATGTGAAGGTGGAGTATGTAGCTGTATATTTTGTAAATATGAAGGTGGAGTATGTAACTGTATATTTTGTAATGTGAAGGTGGAGTATGTGGCTGTATATTTTGTAAATGTGATGATGGCGTATGTGGCTGTATATTTTGTAAATGTGAAGGTGGAGTATGTAACTGTATATTTTGTAATGTGAAGGTGGAGTATGTGGCTGTATATTTTGTAATGTGAAGGTGGAGTATGTAGATGTATAGTTTGTAAATGTGATGATGGAGTATGTAGCTGTATATTTTGTAAATGTGAAGGTGGAGTATGTAACTGTATATTTTGTAATGTGATGATGGAGTATGTGGCTGTATATTTTGTAAATGTGAAGGAGGAGTAAGCTGTATATTTTGTAATGTGATGATGGAGTATGTGGCTGTATATTTTGTAAATGTGAAGGTGGAGTATGTAACTGTATATTTTGTAATGTGATGATGGAGTATGTGGCTGTATATTTTGTAAATGTGAAGGAGGAGTATGTAACTGTATATTTTGTCAATATGAAGGTGGAGTATGTAACTGTATATTTTGTCATGTGAAGGTGGAGTATGTATCTGTATATTTTGTAATGTGAAGGTGGAGTATGTAGCTGTATATTTTGTAATGTGAAGGTAGAGTATGTGGCTGTATATTTTGTAATGTGAAGGTGGAGTATGTAACTGTATATTTTGTAATGTGAAGGTGAAGTATGTAACTGTATATTTTGTACTGTGAAGGTGGAGTATGTAGCTGTATATTTTGTAATGTGAAGGTGGAGTATGTAGCTGTATATTTTGTACTGTGAAGGTGGAGTATGTAGTTGTATGGGTTGTAATGTGAAGGTGGAGTATGTAGATGTATAGTTTGTAATGTGAAGGTGGAGTATGTAGATGTATAGTTTGTAATGTCAATCCACCTACCCTGCACATCTTTGGGTTGTGGGGGAGAAACCCACGCAGACATGGGTAGAATGTGCAAACTCCACAGGGACAGTTACCCTGGGCCGGGATTCAAACCCGGGTCCTCAGCGCCGCAGTCCCAGAGCTATCCACATGCTGCCCTTATAGTTTGTAAATGTGATGATGGAGTATGTGGCCGTATATTTTGTACTGTGAAGGTGGAGTATGTAACTGTATTTTTGTAATATGATGATGGCGTATGTGGCTGTATATTTTGTAAATGTGAAGGTGGAGTATGTAACTGTATATTTTGTAATGTGAAGGTGGAGTATGTGGCTGTATATCTTGTAATGTGAAGGTGGAGTATGTAGATGTATAGTTTGTAAATGTGATGATGGAGTATGTAGCTGTATATTTTGTAAATGTGAAGGTGGAGTATGTAACTGTATATTTTGTAATGTGATGATGGAGTATGTGGCTGTATATTTTGTAAATGTGAAGGAGGAGTAAGCTGTATATTTTGTAATGTGATGATGGAGTATGTGGCTGTATATTTTGTAAATGTGAAGGTGGAGTATGTAACTGTATATTTTGTAATGTGATGATGGAGTATGTGGCTGTATATTTTGTAAATGTGAAGGAGGAGTATGTAACTGTATATTTTGTCAATATGAAGGTGGAGTATGTGGCTGTATATTTTGTCATGTGAAGGTGGAGTATGTATCTGTATATTTTGTAATGTGAAGGTGAAGTATGTAACTGTATATTTTGTACTGTGAAGGTGGAGTATGTAGCTGTATATTTTGTAATGTGAAGGTGGAGTATGTAGCTGTATATTTTGTACTGTGAAGGTGGAGTATGTAGTTGTATGGTTTGTAATGTGAAGGTGGAGTATGTAGATGTATAGTTTGTAATGTGAAGGTGGAGTATGTAGATGTATAGTTTGTAATGTCAATCCACCTACCCTGCACATCTTTGGGTTGTGGGGGAGAAACCCACGCAGACATGGGTAGAATGTGCAAACTCCACAGGGACAGTTACCCTGGGCCGGCATTCAAACCCGGGTCCTCAGCGCCGCAGTCCCAGAGCTATCCACATGCTGCCCTTATAGTTTGTAAATGTGAAGGTGGAGTATGTAGCTGTATATTTTGTAAATATGAAGGTGGAGTATGTAACTGTATATGTTGTAATGTGAAGGTGGAGTATGTAGATGTATAGTTTGTAAATGTGATGGTGGAGTATGTAGCTGTATATTTTGTCAATATGAAGGTGGAGTATGTAACTGTATATTTTGTAATGTGGAGGTGGAGTATGTAGTTGTATGGTTTGTAATGTGAAGGTGGAGTATGTAGATGTATAGTTTGTAATGTGAAGGTGGAATATGTAGATGTATAGTTTGTAATGTGAAGGTGGAGTATGTAGATGTATAGTTTGTAATGTGAAGGTGGAGTATGTAACTGTATATGTTGTAATGTGAAGGTGGAGTATGTAGATGTATAGTTTGTAATGTGAAGGTGGAGTATGTAGATGTATATTTTGTAAATGTGAAGGTGGAGTGTGTAGCTGTATATTTTGTAAATGTGAAGGTGGAGTATGTAGATGTATAGTTTGTAATGTGAAGGTGGAGTATGTAGATGTATAGTTTGTAATGTGAAGGTGGAGTATGTAGATGTATAGTTTGTAATGTGAAGGTGGAGTATGTAGATGTATAGTTTGTAATGTGAAGGTGGAGTATGTAGATGTATAGTTTGTAATGTGAAGGGGGAGTATGTAACTGTCTATTTTGTAATGTGAAGGTGGAGTATGTAGATGTATAGTTTGTAATGTGAAGGTGGAGTATGTAGATGTATAGTTTGTAATGTGAAGGTGGAGTATGTAGATGTATAGTTTGTAATGTGAAGGTGGAGTATGTAGATGTATAGTTTGTAAATGTGAAGGTGGAGTATGTAGATGTATAGTTTGTAATGTGAAGGTGGAGTATGTAGATGTATAGTTTGTAATGTGAAGGTGGAGTATGTAGATGTATAGTTTGTAAATGTGAAGGTGGAGTATGTAGATGTATAGTTTGTAATGTGAAGGCGGAGTATGTAGATGTATAGTTTGTAATGTGAAGGTGGAGTATGTAGATGTATAGTTTGTAATGTGAAGGCGGAGTATGTAGATGTATAGTTTGTAATGTGAAGGTGGAGTATGTAGATGTATAGTTTGTAAATGTGAAGGTGGAGTATGTAGATGTATAGTTTGTAATGTGAAGGTGGAGTATGTAGATGTATAGTTTGTAATGTGAAGGTGGAGTATGCAGCTGTATTTTGTAAATGTGAAGGTGGAGTAGGTAGATGCACATTTTGTAAATGTAAAGGTGGATTTTGTAGCTGTATATTTTGTAAATGTGAAAGAGGAGTATATATTTTTTAATATAAATTTAGTGTACCCAAATAATATTTTCCAATTAAGGTGCAATTTAGTGTGGCCAATCCACCTAGCTTGCACATCTTTGGGCTGTGGGGGACGAAACCCACTCAAACACAGGGAGAATGTGCAAACTCCACATGGACAGTGACCCAGTGCTGGGGTTGAACCTGGGATCTCGGACCCGTGAGGCAGCAGGGCTAACCCATTGCGCCACCGTGCTGCCCTGTGAAAGAGGAGTATGTAGCTGTATATTTTGTCAATGTGAAGGAGGAGTATGTAGCTGTGTATTTTGTAAATGTGAAAGTGGAGTATGTAGGTGTATATTTTGTACATGTGATGGTGGAGTATGTACCTGTATATTTGGAGTACGTAGCTGTATATATTGTTAATGTGATGGTGCTACTGTCAGGCAGCACGGTAGCACAAGTGGATAGCACTGTGGCTTCACAGTGCCAGGGTCCCAGGTTCGATTCCCCGCTGGGTCACTGTCTGTGCAGAGTCAGCACGTTCTCCCTGTGTCTGGGTGGGTTTCCTCCGGGTGCTCCGGTTTCCTCCCACAGTCCAAAGACATGCAAGTTAAGTGGATTGGCCATGATAAATTGCTCTTAGTGACCGGAAGGGTTATGGGGATAGGGTGGAAGTGAGGGCTTAAGTGGGTCAGTGCTGTCTTGATGGGCTGAATGGCCACCTTCTGCACTGTAAATTCTGTGTTCTATGGTGGAGTATATAGCTGTGTATTTTGTGAAGGTGGAGTATGTAGCTGTATATTTTGTAAGTGTGAAGGTGGAGCATGTAGCTGTATCTGTTGTAAATGTGAAGGTGTGTAGGTAGCTGTATATTTTGTCAATATGAAGGTGGAGTATGTAACTGTGTATTGAGCAAATATGTAGATGTACATTTTGTAAATGTGAAGGTAGATTTTATAGCTGTATATTTTGTAAATGTGAAGGTGGAGTATGCAACTGTATATTTTGTAAATATGAAGGTGGAGTATGTAACTGTATATTTTGTAATGTGAAGGTGGAGTATGTAGATGTATAGTTTGTAATGTGAAGGCGGAGTATGTAGATGTATAGTTTGTAATGTGAAGGTGGAGTATGTAGATGTATAGTTTGTAAATGTGAAGGTGGAGTATGTAGATGTATAGTTTGTAATGTGAAGGTGGAGTATGTAGATGTATAGTTTGTAATGTGAAGGTGGAGTATGCAGCTGTATTTTGTAAATGTGAAGGTGGAGTAGGTAGATGCACATTTTGTAAATGTAAAGGTGGATTTTGTAGCTGTATATTTTGTAAATGTGAAAGAGGAGTATATATTTTTTAATATAAATTTAGTGTACCCAATTAATATTTTCCAATTAAGGTGCAATTTAGTGTGGCCAATCCACCTAGCTTGCATATCTTTGGGCTGTGGGGGACGAAACCCACTCAAACACAGGGAGAATGTGCAAACTCCACATGGACAGTGACCCAGAGCCGGGATTGAACCTGGGATCTCGGACCCGTGAGGCAGCAGGGCTAACCCATTGCGCCACCGTGCTGCCCTGTGAAAGAGGAGTATGTAGCTGTATATTTTGTCAATGTGAAGGAGGAGTATGTAGCTGTATATTTTGCCAATGTGACTGTGGAGTATGTAGCTGTATATTTTGTACATGTGACTGTGGAGTATATAGCTGTATATTTTGCCAATGTGAAGGAGTATGTAGCTGTATATTTTGTCAATGTGAAGGAGGAGTATGTAGCTGTATATTTTGCCAATGTGACTGTGGAGGATGTAGCTGTATATTTTGTCAATGTGACTGTGGAGTATATAGCTGTATATTTTGCCAATGTGAAGGAGTATGTAGCTGTATATTTTGCCAATGTGAAGGAGTATGTAGCTGTATATTTTGTCAATGTGACTGTGGAGTATATAGCTGTATATTTTGCCAATGTGAAGGAGTATGTAGCTGTATATTTTGCCAATGTGAAGGAGTATGTAGCTGTATATTTTGTTAATGTGACTGTGGAGTATGTAGCTGTGTATTTTGCCAATGTGAAGGAGTATGTAGCTGTATATTTTGCCAATGTGAAGGAGTATGTAGCTGTATATTTTGTCAATGTGACTGTGGAGTATGTAGCTGTATATTTTGCCATAGCGGGAGATAGAGGAGCAGATAGGTAGACAGATTTTGGAAAAGAGTAAAAACAACAGGGTTGTGGTGATGGGAGACTTCAACTTCCACATATTGACTGGGACTCACTTAGTGCCAGGGGCTTAGATGGGGCGGAGTTTGTAAGGAGCATCCAGGAGGGCTTGTTAAAACAATATGTAGACAGTCCAACTAGGGAAGGGGCGGTACTGGATCTGGTATTGGGGAATGAGCCCGGCCAGGTGGTAGATGTTTCAGTAGGGGAGCATTTCGGTAACAGTGACCACAATTCAGTAAGTTTTAAAGCACTGGTGGACAAGGATAAGAGTGGTCCTGGGATGAATGTGCTAAATTGAGGGAAGGCTAATTATAACAATATTAGGCGGGAACTGAAGAACATAGATTGGGGGCAGATGTTTGAGGGCAAATCAACATCTGACATGTGGGAGGCTTTCAAGTGGCAGTTGAAAGGAATTCAGGACCGGCATGTTCCTGTGAGGAAGACGGATAAATACGGCAATTTTCGGGAACATTGGATGACGAGAGATATTGTAGGCCTCGTCAAAAAGAAAAAGGAGGCATTTGTCAGGGCTAAAAGGCTGGGAACAGACGAAGCCTGTGTGGAATATAAGGAAAGTAGGAAGGAACTTAAGCAAGGAGTCAGGAGGGCTAGAAGGGGTCACGAAAAGTCATTGGCAGATAGGGCTAAGGAAAATCCCAAGGCTTTGTACACGTACATAAAAAGCAAGAGGGTAGCCAGGGAAAGGGTTGGCCCACTGAAGGATAGGCAAGGGAATCTATGTGTGGAGCCAGAGGAAATGGGCGAGGTACTAAATGAATACTTTGCATCAGTATTCACCAAAGAGAAGAAATTAGTAGATGTTGAGTCTGGAGAAGGGCGTGTTGATAGCCTGGGTCACATTGAGATCCAAAAAGACGAGGTGTTGGGTGTCTTAAAAAATATTAAGGTAGATAAGTCCCCAGGACCTGATGGGATCTACCCCAGAATACTGAAGGAGGCTGGAGAGGAAATTGCTGAGGCTTTGACAGAAATCTTTGGATCCTCGCTGTCTTCAGGGGATGTCCCGGAGGACTGGAGAATAGCCAATGTTGTTCCTCTGTTTAAGAAGGGTAGCAAGGATAATCCTGGGAACTACAGGCCGGTGAGCCTTACTTCAGTGGTAGGGAAATTACTGGAGAGAATTCTTCGAGACAGGATCTACTCCCATTTGGAAGCAAATGGACGTATTAGTGAGAGGCAGCACGATTTTGTGAAGGGAAGGTCGTGTCTCACTAACTTGATAGAGTTTTTCGAGGAGGTCACTAAGATGATTGATGCAGGTAGGGCAGTGGATGTTGTCTATATGGACTTCAGTAAGGCCTTTGACAAGGTCCCTCATGGTAGACTAGTACAAAAGGTGAAGTCACATGGGATCAGGGGTGAGCTGGCAAGGTGGATACAGAACTGGCTCGGCCATAGAAGGCAGAGAGTAGCAATGGAAGGATGCTTTTCTAATTGGAGGGCTGTGACCAGTGGTGTTCCACAGGGATCAGTGCTGGGACCTTTGCTGTTTGTAGTATATATAAATGATTTGGAGGAAAATGTAACTGGTCTGATTAGTAAGTTTGCAGACGACACAAAGGTTGGTGGAATTGCGGATAGTGATGAGGACTGTCAGAGGATACAGCAGGATTTAGATTGTTTGGAGACTTGGGCGGAGAGATGGCAGATGGAGTTTAATCCGGACAAATGTGAGGTAATGCATTTTGGAAGGTCTAATGCAGGTAGGGAATATACAGTGAATGGTAGAACCCTCAAGAGTATTGAAAGTCAAAGAGATCTAGGAGTACAGGTCCACAGGTCATTGAAAGGGGCAACACAGGTGGAGAAGGTAGTCAAGAAGGCATATGGCATGCTTGCCTTCATTGGCCGGGGCATTGAGTATAAGAATTGGCAAGTCATGTTGCAGCTGTATAGAACCTTAGTTAGGCCACACTTGGAATATAGTGTTCAATTCTGGTCGCCACACTACCAGAAGGATGTGGAGGCTTTAGAGAGGGTGCAGAAGAGATTTACCAGAATGTTGCCTGGTATGGAGGGCATTAGCTATGAGGAGCGGTTGAATAAACTCGGTTTGTTCTCACTGGAACGAAGGAGGTTGAGGGGAGACCTGATAGAGGTATACAAAATTATGAGGGGCATAGACAGAGTGGATAGTCAGAGGCTTTTCCCCAGGGTAGAGGGGTCAATTACTAGGGGGCATAGGTTTAAGGTGAGAGGGGCAAGGTTTAGAGTAGATGTACGAGGCAAGTTTTTTACGCAGAGGGTAGTGGGTGCCTGGAACTCGCTACCGGAGGAGGTGGTGGAAGCAGGGACGATAGTGACATTTAAGGGGCATCTTGACAAATACATGAATAGGATGGGAATAGAGGGATACGGACCCAGGAAGTGTAGAAGATTGTAGTTTAGTCGGGCAGCATGGTCGGCACGGGCTTGGAGGGCCGAAGGGCCTGTTCCTGTGCTAAACATTTCTTTGTTCTTTGTTCTTTGTGACTGTGGAGTATATAGCTGTATATTTTGCCAATGTGAAGGAGTATGTAGCTGTATATTTTGCCAATATGAAGGAGTATGTAGCTGTATATTGTGCCAATGTGACTGTGGAGTATGTAGCTGTATATTGTGCCAATGTGACTGTGGAGTATGTAGCTGTATATTGTGCCAATGTGACTGTGGAGTATGTAGCTGTATATTGTGCCAATGTGACTGTGGAGTATGTAGCTGTATATTGTGCCAATGTGACTGTGGAGTATGTAGCTGTATATTGTGCCAATGTGACTGTGGAGTATGTAGCTGTATATTGTGCCAATGTGACTGTGGAGTATGTAGCTGTATATTGTGCCAATGTGACTGTGGAGTATGTAGCTGTATATTTTGCCAATGTGACTGTGGAGTATATAGCTGTATATTGTGCCAATGTGACTGTGGAGTATGTAGCTGTATATTTTGCCAATGTGACTGTGGAGTATATAGCTGTATATTTTGCCAATGTGAAGGAGTATAGAACATAGAACATAGAACAATACAGCGCAGTACAGGCCCTTCGGCCCACGATGTTGCACCGAAACAAAAGCCATCTAACCTACACTATGCCATTATCATCCATATGTTTATCCAATAAACTTTTAAATGCCCTCAATGTTGGCGAGTTCACTACTGTAGCAGGTAGGGCATTCCACGGCCTCACTACTGTATGTAGCTAATATTTTGTCAATGTGACTGTGGAGTATGTAGCTGTATATTTTGCCAATGTGATGGAATATGTAGCTGTATATTGTGTAAATGTGAAGGAGTATGTAGCTGCATATTGTGTAAATGTGAAGGAGTATGTAGCTGTATACTGTGTGTGAAATCCTGAAGCGGAACGGTTTGAATGAAATGCAATTGGGTGGAACCTTCGTCATTTTCGAATTTCAGCCAAAACTGCGGCAAAGAGGGAGCAATTGTAAAAGGTTCTATGGGTTCACAGTCGGCGCCTGAATTCTCTTTTTTAAAAGACTTTATGAAGTACAATTGTGAATGTCATTTCGTTTTTGTGTTAAAATATTCTGTGGGAACTGGCTAAATGGCACACACATTTGGTTCAATACTTTGCTTTCAAAGTGGAGATATCACATGCGATAGGTCTAAGGGCGCTGTCTTTTGATGGCCTCAGACGGTATACCAACAAAGTAATTAACATATCACTGACAATATTCCATTGGGCTGATACTGATCACAATCGGTGGTGTTTGCAGCGTATTGTTTTGAGGCTGATAATTGACTGTCAGTTGCTCTCTCTGTCGTCTCTGTGGCGCCGGGTGTCTTTTGATTGCTAATTTAACTTAACTGTCTGCAGCCCCTCCTCCCGTCAGACACAAAAAACACACACTCTGCCTCTCAAGCCTGACGTGAACTCCCCATTCCCCACACAAACAGCGCCTGCCATATCCGGCAGCTATAGTCACCTCTGCGAGGAACCCTGCATCTTCTGTACTCCTTTCACATTGACTATTTAAACTGCATCACAGCAATGCCCGTATAATCTCTCCAGGGACGGATCCTCGAGTCCCGAATCCAGTCTTACGATGGAAATGCATAAGGTTTTAAAAAAAAGAAGTAATGTTTCCTTGCATTGATTTTAAAAGCAAATTGTGGGGGGGGGTGAGCGCAGCGCAGCGCAACTTGATTGTAGGATCTGGGATGTTGCGGTTCATTGCTGAGCCGACACTGGGCATTATGTTTCAGGATAATGAATCATAATGATGTGTAGACAGGCGGTATTCATGCCCACTGTCTCAAACTTCACCAACAAGGTGGAGTCTGTATTCAATGACAGTCATTACATTTCACACAACATTAAAGTAAAGGTTACATTTCCCTCCCTATCCTACATGTTTCCATATATATCTCCTACCTATTCCATTCTAACCCTGTTAAGTGTTAAAATACACCGTGTTGGCACGTTCAGTTTTAACCGAAGGCTATTATTTGACCATTTAAAAAATAGCCCTTTTTAAATCGATGCTGCATTGTTTCCACGCTCATTCTTATTACAAACATTTCCCGATGGTATGCAAGTTTTTCTTTAATTACAGTTCTTACACAATTCCAGAGATGTTGAAATGAGATGTGTTTTCTGGGAGAATGTTAGGAATGGGATGTGAAATTATTGTGCTGCGGATTTTTATTATATATATAGGAAAGTTCCCCGGGGAGAGCTGGAGTATGAATTAACCTGTTTGTGTGTGTGTGTGTGTGGGGGGGGGGTGGTATGTGATTGACAGAATAAATGAACCACTCACCAACTGGTCTTCAAGAGCAACGTTACCTCGGAAACGTGCAGAACCAATCATTGGGGGCTTGGGGGGGGGGGCGGGATGTAACCTCCCCTGTGTATGGTCAATCCATTCCCGTCTCCAGATCCAGATCCTGGGGCGGGGCCATAGGATATCTCAGGGATCTGACTGGTTATGTGCAGGTATAAGGGCGGGGCGATTGCATACAAGTGGGCGGGGTTGCTAGCATTGAGAGCGGGGAGGTATTGAGTGGGACAGCGTTAAAGCAGCGCCTTGGAGGGGGAGGGGAAAGATTGAATGTTGCAGTGTCTGCTTTTAAAAAGCAGGGAGAGAGGATTGAGAGGGAGTGAAGCCAGCCAGCATCCACAGCAAGTCGGCTGCGACGCTCTCTATGGAGCTTGTGTTGTGACCAGCAGTAGCAGCAGGAGGAGAAGGAGGGACACATTCACCCATCAGATCTCCAACGGAACGGCCAGAGGCTGGGAAAAGAGTGCTTGGCAGGGGAATCGAGTTGGGGAAGTAGACTTGGGGGAGGAGGGGAGGAAACGGTGGAAAAATATAGTACAACTTAAATGGATCGCCATCCCAATCTCATCTCGATTTGGTTACAGCTGGAACTGTGTGCGATGGCCATCTTCTTGACTAAAGGTGAGTGGTTCAGTGTACAGCCCATACACCTTCATTCGCCCCGGGAGTCCTCAGGGTGGAAGTCCTCACCCCATCACCATTTAGCCCCGAAGCCTTCTAAATTCATTCCCGTCTGAATAAATGCAGAGAGCCCAGTCTGTGTTCTGCCCCCATGTGCAATCCTGGTATTGCCATTATTGCAATACAGAGCCGCTGGTAACACACATTTCCTCTCGCTTGTCCAGGCACTTCATTGCCCTCCATTGATGTAAGTAGACCTAAGGGGCACGCGGTTGTCAAAATGTTTTTGTAAGCCGCCCTTAATGAATTTCTAAACGCTAAGAGCAAAAGGACCAGGTACCCTCTTAAAATTTTACAGGGTCGCCTGAAGCGGTTAAAAAAAAGGCCATGAACTCATTTTTAAAAAATAAGTAAAAAAGTTCATGATTCCTCTCGGGAGGATGGACGGATAATTATTAAGAATCTACAACTTGGTTGCCCCCCCAATTGACAATCCTCAAATATATCTTTAAATGAAGCATTCGCTCTGAATTCTCGGGCCAATGTAACTTTATGTTGGCTTGTACAACAGGAGGAGGTGGGGGAATACAAGTTCCAAGAGATTTCACTTCCACAGTCTTTAAAAAAATAAATCTGGGGGAGATTTTGGATGTTTGGCTGTAACTGATGTGCTGTCCTGATTTAACAGCTCTGCAAGTTGAGTTCATGGTTGTTTTTATTTATTCATTAATTTTTATTTTTGGTACAAACCTGTAATTAACCCAGATAAGAAGCCCTGTCGTCAGCAGCTGGGTCTTTCTAACAGCATCAAAGGGCAGACTTGGGAGTGATCCAGACTGATGATGGGGAGCCACCGATACTGAAACTATGTGCCTGATAATGATATAATTAGGGGATCAGTCTGCTCTCCTACCAGTTCACATCAAAAGCTTACTTTTTAAAGACGAAAAAAGTCTAGTGTCTCCTGTAGCCGTGTAGGAGTGCAAACTTTATTTTTTTTTAAACTCCCCCAAATTTAGTTAAGATAGAATGAATGGCTGCTTTATGAGTTGTATCAAACTGTGTTTAATTTTGGTTTAAAGAGTTTCAAGACTGACATTTTTTTAATATTGAGTAAAATTTGCAAACTGGACCGCTCTAATGTTCTCCACAAGAACTAGGAACAGGCGTAAATCTGTTCGGTCAATAAGTTTGACATCTAAGGGAAGTTTGAACGAAGGACCGTAACTAATGTATCCACATTAGTAATCTTACACAGCCGATCCTTCACCTTCCATTAGTCCGGAGTCATTAAGGGCTGGGAAGTTGCTCTTCGGGGTCTGTTAACGTTAAGAGCTGAGCTTAGGTGGCTGAAACCTGATCGCTTTCAGGCGAATATGGCAAGGTTTCTTCGCCCTGCTGCATACAAAGAGAACTTTTTAAAAAGTAATTTTTCAGAAGCGGAAGCTATTAAGATTTTTAATACGAGAGAGATGGCGTGTATTTTTTTAGGCTTGTTTGTAGTCGGAGAGGCTCCTGCAAGGCCACGGTTTAATATTAAACGTTTATTTTTGTTTGTGAAATCTCTCTTGGCGTTTTGCCTCCCATCACAAGTCAGCTTGTATGTAAAGCCAGAACGATCGAGCCTGCTGACTTTTAAGATGTTGCACTTTTTTTGGTGTGTGTAAATAACAGTTTCCATTTGGCAAACAAACCACTAATTATAAGCTTCGTGGCTGCTGTTTTAGAATGCTGCCTGAAAGGCTTTTGTGTAGCAATGGGCTGAAAGAAAAGCTCTTTTGTGTCCTTTCTATATCTGCTTCGTTTTCCACTTTGAAAATAGCTGGTTTTGAAGGCCTGTGCAGTTTTTATAAAGTGCTGTGTTGTGGGTGTGAAGAAGTCTCAGCTTGAAGGACTGGAGTGGTTGACTTTTAAATGGTTGTAGCATTTGATTGGAAATTTCTTGATCAGCGGACTTCATCCCGGTCAATGTTTTTTGCCAGTGTTATTGTGTTTTCCATGTCGGCTGATGTGGGTGGAGTAAAAAGCTTTTAGGTTTAATAACTAAGCATACTGGGGTGCTTTTGGAAACATGGCTCCAGGAGCTGGAAGGAGTAACCTACTAATTATCAACTTTGTTGTGAACTCAATTCAAAAAGTACACATCAGCATTTGAGAATCTTGTCTCTTGCTGTGCAGCCAATTAATAATTAATGTTCCACTTGACTGGTCAAGAAATGAACTTACTTTTCTCCCTTTTTAAAAACTTTTTTAGGTGAAATTAGATGCTACTGTGATGCATCTAACTGTGTGGCAACGGGTTATATGTGCAAATCGGAACTGTCTGCGTGTTTTTCAAGGCTACTGGACCCCCAGAATACGAACTCTCCTTTAACTCACGGATGCTTAGACACTGTTTCGAATTCAGCAAACATCTGCCGTGCCAAAAGATCCCAGAATCACACCGGGACCTGGCCCATGTTGGAGTGCTGTCACGAGGATATGTGCAATTATCGAGGGCTGCAAGACGTTCTTTCACATCCTGGGAGTGAGAGCTCTGGTAAGAGAGCTTTCGCTGTTAAATCTCTGCCTGATCTATAAGGCGATGACAGCCAAGACTTTGGATGGCTGGCATTGATTTTGTTAATGTAATTAGAGACACAGGGAGGGAATGGCAAGATCACGAGCTGAATCTTGAGCGATAAGATATTATGTGTCTCTGCTAACATTAGAGGACTAGTAAAAGCTTTTCCCTCTTAAGTATTTTGTTGTCTTTCGGGGGAAGTAAATTAGATTAAAGTGAAAGGGTTTCCTGGATTTTGGTTTATTGAACCTCAGTGGTATCTTACTTGTCTTGTTCTGTTTGTTATTAAAACTTTGGAGGTAGTAGGAACACGAATGTAAACCTAAATGCTTAATTGATTATGGTTTAGATATACCATTTGAGAAGTGTTTTAATTTTTAAAGTGTTTTAATGTAATATAATAAAACATGGTTGTAGCAGCAATCTTTTAATGACTCCCTGGACTTGTTGGGCTTCTGACAATAGAGGGTTGTAAAATGATTTATACTGAGATAAGGCATAGGAGCAGAATTAGGCTACTCGGCCCATCGAGTCTGCTCCGCCATTCAATCACGGCTGATATTTTTCTCATCCCCCATTCTCCTGTCGTCTCCCCATAATCCCTGATCCCCTTTTATTAATCGATGCAAAAAGTCAGTTGCTTGTTAAGGGTGCCAATTCTGCTCACTCTTACACTTTTTTTTCCTGTTTCTTCTCTCCCCGTCTCAGATCAGGGAACCCGGTATCATGTGGATTCCAGTAAGAACCTGATCTCCAGGGTGCAAGAACTCACTTCCTCGAAGGAGCTCTGGTTTAGGGCAGCAGTGATCGCCGTGCCCATTGCGGGTGGCCTCATCCTAGTTTTGCTGATCATGCTGGCCTTGCGCATGCTGCGCAGCGAGAACAAAAGACTTCAGGACCAGCGGCGGCAGATGTTGTCTCGTTTGCATTACAGTTTCCATGGGCACCACTCCAAGAAGGGGCAGGTGGCGAAGTTAGACTTGGAGTGTATGGTACCTGTGACTGGCCAGGAAAACTGCTGTATGACCTGTGATAAAATCAGGCACTCCGACCTCAGTAACGATAAGCTTCTCTCTCTGGTTCACTGGGGAATGTACAGCAGACACGGAAGGCTAGAGTTTGTATGACCCCACCCCCTCACCCCCATCGAGTTTTAACTGGGAGCCGCTCATGGTTCGATTCTGCTGGACAAGTGCACTTTATGTGAAAAGACAATCATGGACTCACCGAGAACTGTAATTTATATTAAAAACAAAAGACTGCAAAGGTTGAACAAGGGACCCGGTTTTAAATATTCTACACGTTTTAGAGTCCTCGCCTCTGTGAAGGTTTCTGAGATTTCTCATTTGCACACTTTGTATAAGGATGAATTCTACACTTGTTTCTAGAAACTGCTCCAACGGGGGGAGGGGGGAACAAAAGGAAAAGATTGATTTTTGTTTTGTTTTTGAGCTGGTAAAAATGGAGATAAACTGATGTATACTTAGTGCTGTGCTCCTGCTCTTTATATGTTTCCTGTTCCAATTATTGTAAAGATCTGAAAATATATTTTTTCTCTAATTCTGATCAGGTATCCTAGTTTTATTGTAGATCAAAATCCCAATTAAATGCGTTCTTTGGAGGACTAGCTCTAATATTTTATTTACAGTCGGGGGATTTCTCATTCGATCGAATCAATTTTAAAAGAAAATGGCTGCAGAAGGTAGTAGCGATTGTCAGGTTTTAGCTTGACTACACAAGAAGTTGTACTTGGTTGCGTTTTCTCCTCCCATTAGCGGTAATAATGTGAAAGGAAATTTGTTCACAATTTGTCCCCTATTTTTCCCTCTTGTATGTTCTCTCCCCCCTCACAGAATATGGCCATTATAGTCATGTTGGACAACGTTGTACCCTATTCTCCTATTCTATCATTTTCAATTGGTGGCACAGTGGTTAGTGCTGCTGCCTCATAGCGCCAGTGACGTGAGTTGAATTCTGACTTTGGGTGACTTGTGTGGAGTTTGCACGTTCTCCCTGGCCTGCATGGGTGTCCTCCAGGTGCTCCAATTTCCTCCCACAGTCCAAAGATGTGTCGGTTAGGTGGATTGGCCATGGTAAATTGCCCTTAGTTCTAAGGACGTACAGGCTAGGTTACGGGGATAGAGTGGGGAGCGGGCCTGGGTAGGATTTTCTTTCAGCGAGTCAGTGCAGACTTGATGTCTTTCTGTCCTCCTTCACTGTAGGTGTAAGAATACTATGAATCCTCCCAACCCCTCCAGAAAGTACCTAGTTGCCTGTTTTGTATTCTGCCATTAATTTGCACTTTACTATTTATGCTTGGCTGCAGGCCAGAAGGACATTTCTATCCTCATAAACACTAAATCCATGCAACTGACTTCCATGTACTCTTAAAGATACTGCCCGACTATCTGTGGCTGTAGATGTTTTCTTTGGGTGTAACTCGTATCTCGCGTTAGTATTGATTTATATTGATGTGGAGATGCCGGCGTTGGACTGGGGTGAGCACAGTATGAAGTCTTACAACACCAGGTTAAAGTCCAACAGGTTTGTTTCGATGTCGCTAGCTTTCGGAGCGCTGCTCCTTCCTCAGGTGAGGAAGGAGCAGTGCTCCGAAAGCTAGTGACATCGAAACAAACCTGTTGGACTTTAACCTGGTGTTGTAAGACTTCGTACTTGATTTATATTGCCACATTTTGTCTTATTAGTGAAGTGTTTTTTTTAACACCCATCAGAGGAAGATCCTGAGGTTTATCCAATATCAAATGTAAAAATCTCAAAACAAGCTTGTTCTGCTTTCCGCCACTCTTTCTGAATTAAATAATACTGTAGTTTCTTTCTAATCAGTTTCAACAGAACCCCATATAAATTCATAGTTGAGATGCTCTTATTTCCTTTTCCCAACTACCGTCATCACTTGTGGTTGCATTCAATTCCTAGCTTTTTCACCAAATATTTTTATATTCTTTTTTCATCCAAGCATACAATATGTCAAGTTACACACTTTATTACAAGGCAGAGTTTTCCTGTGAAACCGGCGGCACGGTGGTGCAGTAGATAGCACCGCTGCCTTACAGCGCCGCGGACCCGGGTTCGATCCCGGCCCCAGATCACTGTCAGTGGAGTTTGCACATTCTCTCCCCCTGTCTGCGTGGGTCTCACCCCCACAACACAAAAAGATGTGCAGGGTAGGTGAATTGGCCATGCTAAATTGCCCCTTAATTGGGAAAGAAAGAATTGGATATTCTAAATTTATTTTTAAAAAGTCTTGCTGTGAAACCATGATTTTTAAAAAAAAATTGTGTCAATGAAAAGGATATATAATAAAATGGGGCATTAGGTAAAGCTGTAGGTAATTTCACAAATAGTTGCAAATCCAGCAGTATTACCTCTTGGAAGATTGGTAAATTACACTTTGATTGCTTAAATGAGCTGTGAAATGTTTCTGGTTTGAACAGACTTTGGTGGGCTTGGAACAGGATGGATATATATATATATATATATCATTTTTAATCAAAAGACATATATATAAAATAACCATTTTAATTTACTGGGATGGATTTATGTATAACATCATAAGGCAAAGGAGCAGAATAACACAATTTTGCACATCTGCTCCGCCATTCAACCATGGCTGATATGTTTCTCATTCCCCATTCTCCTGCCTTCTCTAAGAATGGAAAGTTTGCCCTAACCTACCATTTTTATTCCTCACCATTCAGATTACTGCTACTTTAGTCGTACAACTGAACTGGTAGCTATTGTGTATGTGATATAATTGCCTATTTTTTCACCCTTTCACTGCTAAAACTGAATGAAGGATTGGTTAATGGTCAAAAAGCAAAGAATAAGGGTAAAGTGAAGCATATTCAAGTTGACAGGCAGTGACTCGTGGAGTGCCACAAGGATCTGTGCCTCTGCATTTTACAGTCTACATTAGTTTAAGACAAGAGATGGATAGAGGGTAATGTGTCTTAAATTTGTTGATGAAATAAAGCTGGGTGTGAATGTGAGCTTTGAGGAGTATGCAAATGGCTGCCAAGGGATATGGACTGGTTAAGTGAGTTGGCAACAAGATGATAGATGGAGTGTGATGTGGAGAAGTGTAAAAATAGAAAAGCAGAATATCTTTTATGATGCAAAACTTGTAAACGTTGAAGCTTAGAGAGACATGGGTGTACTCCCAACAGGGCCACAAAGCCAGCATGCAGGCAAAGCAAGAAGATGGCATAGGCATATTGATCTTTATTACAAGCAGGATTGGAGTACAAGAATAAAGAAGTCATGCTACAATTGTACAGGGTTTTGGTGAGACTTCTGTGCAGTTTTAGCTCCAAATGTAAGAAAAGATATACTTGCACTGGAAGCAGTACAGCGAAGATGCTCTAAATTGTTATCTGGGATGAGAGGGGTGAGTAAATTGGGTCCATATTCTCTGGAGTTTAAAAGGGTGAGGTGATCTCATTCAAACATACAAAATTCCGAAGGGGCTTCGGAGGGTAGACACAAATTTTATTTGATAAAATATTCCTCCAAAGCTCGTGACGTTGTAAAAAAAAATGTTAAAATTGCTATATAATTGCACCTAGTCAATAAAATTATTTAATACCTCTTTTTATAAGAATAACTAAAGATAAAGCAATACTGCCACAGGGATCTTTAATAGTGTGGTTCAGTACCATTTATGGCCTCGGCATGTAACTATGGTTTCACTCAGTGCTTTTCTTTTAATCATGGTTTATCCTTGATCAATAATGCATCTTGTTCCATGGTAATAACAAATAACTACAGCACAAAAAAAAAAGCCATTTGACCCAAATGGTGTTTGATCCACGTGAATCTCCTCATTCTTTGCAGTGCAGAAGGAGTTTATTAATAGTTAAAAGCACAAGTCTTTTGATTGCATGGTATTGAAAGAGTGATTGTGTAATGATTCGTGTCAATTTTTATTTGCAGCCATATCCTAAAGAAATCGGACATACCATTCTCTTTAAATTAAAAGAAATGGAGTAAATCTCTGTAATCGAGGTCAGTTTTTCCTTATAAATTTAGAGTACCCAATTTTTTTCCAATTAAGGGGCAATTTTAGCATGGCCAATCCCCCTACCGTGCACGTCTTTGGGTTGTGTGGGCGAAACCCACACAAACACTGGGAGAATGTGCAACCTCCACACAGGCAGTGACCCAGAGCCGGGATCGAATCTGGGACCTCGGTGCCGTGAGCAGCAGTGCTAACCACTGTGCCACCATGCAGGTCATGTGGAGTTTGCACACATTCCCCATGTTTGCGTGGGTTTTGGCCTCACAACCCAAAGATGTACAGGCTAGGTAAATTGGCCACGCTAAATTGCCCCTTAATCGGAAAAAATAAATTGGGTACACTGAATTGAAAAAAAAAACTACAATGAAGTTACTGTGAAAATTCCCTAGTAGCCACACTCTGGCACCTGTTCGGGTACACAGAGGGAGAATTTAGAATAGAACAAAGAAAAGTACAGCACAGGAACAGGCCCTTCGACCCTCCAAGCCTGTGCCGACCATTCTGCTCGTCTAAACTAAAATCTTCTACACTTCCTGGGTCCGTATCCCTCTATTCCCATTCTATTCATGTTCTATTCACCTAACAAGCACGTCTTTCAGGACTGGTGGGAGGAAACCTGAGCACCCAGAGGAAACCCATGCAAACACTGGGGGAACATGCAGACAACCGCAGACTGACCCAAGCAAGAATCGAAACGGGGACGCTGGTGCTTTAGCAGCAACAGTGCTAACCACTGTGCTCCCGTGCATAAAAGGACCGGATTCTAAACGGGTTCAACAGGTTGTGGAGTTTGTGTGGAGAACAAGGGGAATAAATACAAGATAGCCACAAATCAGCTGATGAATTTAGGAGGAATGTATTTTAAATGCGCTTGCTGCATCAAAAAGAAGAGAAATATGATGCAGGATGCGAAGTGGCCATTAGTGAGCAAAAGCTTCTGTGGAGTGGCACTGGCACAGACAAGTTTTGTCGAATGTCCTCTTTCTGTAGATTCTACATAAAAGCTGATTGCGTCATCACCAGGTATTTAGACTGGAATTTCACACAGAGCCAGTGGCTGTGCTCTCAGACTCACTGCCTTCTGGCTGCCCTGGTAGCCAGGATCTGTGGTTCAGGCAATTAGCTGTCTGAAGTTGTGGCTTCCACCCCTCAGGCAGGGTGGCCCGCCTCCAAGAGCTGTTGGTCAAGCAATCAGAGGACTGGCAGCTCCTCCGTAGCTGCAGTGCCACTGGGAGCAATGCCCACAGATGTGCCCACAGATGGGACCGCAGCAGTTCATGGTCCAGTGACCCCCCCCAGAACAGGTCAGGAGTTAATGGTAAGGGGTCGGCGATCATCAGAGCTGGTGAGGGGGAGGGTCACTTTTTAAGGTGGGCATCATCACCCCATGGTCGCAGCCTGTGCTATTGGATGGTGGGGCGGGCACTCCCTGGGCCACAGACTTCAGAGGGAGGCTGACAAGATTTACTGGGTAGCCTCCCCAAGGTGAATTACCATTGGCGGTGGGAAGGAGCCCTTAATAAGAACCTCATTCGGTCTGAGTGGGAGTGAAGGCGAAGGGCATGGCATTCCTGTCATCCCATCTGATTTGATGCCATATTCCATGGCCACTGGGAAATGGAAACTCCCAAGACTCGGGGGGGGGGGGGGGGGGGGGGGAATTTAAGAAAAAAACTTTGCTGAAGGAGCAAAGGGGCTACATCAAAAGGGTTTGATCCTCTCTGGGCCCTGTCTTTGTGCCTTAAAGCCCCATTTCCGCTATCATGAGGTGTAGCTGCCATTGGGTGGAATTATTGAGATATCCAGGGAATCATCAGATAGCCCTTAAGTGCCAGTTGAAATGAAAACTGATGGAAGTCTAATCTGTTTTTGCTTTCAACTAAAATATAAATATGTTTCAGAAAGGTGATGCACACACCACACTTCCATTTTCTGCACCAATGTTCTTGCCTTTCCTGAGGAAGCACTTCCACCTTTTCCAACTCTGGAGTTTCAGACCCATTCACCTTTCAGAAGGGGTCAGAATCAAGAACCTATTCGGATTTTTTCTTCCCCTAACCCAGGATCAATAAATCTAATTGTAATACCCCACCAATTATCATGGCCGAGAGCATCTAACTCCGCTCAATTTAGGAATCAAACCTGCTATGGGCCAGGGTTTAGAGAACCCCAAAGTGTATCATGGAGTTCACCTGACCCACAACTTTTACCAGATTGTGGTATGGGGAGCACACAGCCCACTCTACAGGTGTGGTACAGCAGAAATGGAAAAGTTTTTTTTAAAGCAAAACAGTGTTTATTCTATGAAGTCAAATTAACCTTTTTAAAACATACAGTGAACATCTTAGCAACCATTAATTCAAATACAACCCCCAAATAATACAACACTAAGTAATCCTTTAAGCTTTCCTTTTAACATCCATAAGGCTTAAAACACCTTTTACCAGAAGCACATCAGGTTAAAGTCACTACTGTTATTAGTTTTAAATCACCAGGATCGATTCACAGTCTTTAGATTACAGAGAGATTCATACACCTTTTGGCTGTGACTGCAGCTATCCAACTCTGAAAATGAAACTAAAACACACCCTGCAGCAAACAGCCCAAAACAAAAGTAAAACGCTGATACCCAGCTCCACCCGCACTCTGACATCACTGCAGTAGTAAACACCCATTTCTTAAAGGTACATTTCTTAAACACCCATTTCTTAAAGGTACTCTCACATGACAAACCTATAAGCATTATTCAACTTTCTATGTTGTAAAAACCCAGCAAAGCAAAAAAGCAGTTTCCTATAATGTTGTGACTCACTGTATGGCATGCTGCCTCTTTCTCCCTGGTTAAGTATAGAATTATTAAAATTCTTTCAATGCTTTGAAGCTAAAGAAGTAATTTACTGGAAATGGTTTGCTAATGAAAATTACAGAAAATTGACTTTGTCTATATAGATTTTTCTGGAACCTACCTCTCCATTCACCTGAGGAAGGAGCAGTGCTCCGAAAGTTAGTGATTTGAAATAAAACTGTTGGACTTTAACCTGGTGTTGTAAAACTTCTTACAATGAAAATTGAGTGTAAATAGGGCTTTTAGCAAATCAGCTGGCAACATCTGCTTGACAAGTCCCTACCTGCCACTTGGTCAGTAACAAGTCTTTTGCCACAGTTTTGATCTACAGGTCAGTCTATTGAATGGTAAATGACGGTCTGCCTATTGAATGGTAAATGACGTTTCGTCGCTTTGAGCATGTTGTCGAGCAATGGGTGGTGGAACTTTTTATTTATATGCAAATTGCTTGCTGTCCTTACAAGATTGCTTGAATTTGTTGATTTGATGCTGGCTGTAATACCCCTTTCATGACCAGTAACTTGCTGTGAACTCATTCTCCATGCCTATTAGTGCTGATTTGGTTAGAACCTTTGCATTTTCCTAACTATTTGATGGCAGTTGCTGATCTGGAGTGCGATAGCTTCAAGCTTTAAGTACCTCAACACTTATCTGGACAAGGTCACAAAGAACATGCGGAGCTAAATGACCTAAAATGCTATGTAACAAATGGGGCCTAAAATGTGATGCTGAACAGAGCCTTACTAATGCTCATTTTAACTGCTTGTTGAGGTAAAAGAATATTTTTAAAGTAATGGTACAGAAGTAAATTGACTTTTCTGACACTATAAAATTCCATGATTTATACATCTTTCACATCCCAAGGGCATCCCAAAGCACTTTGCAATCACTCATTACGTAGGTAAATGCAGCTGTGGTACTCTGCACTGAGGTACAAAGACATTCTTATTTACATTAAGTCTGTGGTGTGGTGGCAGGACAGGAATGATTTTTGTTTTTAAAAGACTGTATTACTTCTGCCACTGGAAGGCATGTCCTGTTTGTCTGTAAACAATGTATCTCAAAAACTAATGGATAGATTTCAACAAAACCAGGTACGGCCCAAGGAAGAGCATTGGGACACAGGGCAATTTGACTACTTTAAAATCATAGAATTTACAGTGTTGAAGGAGGCATTCAGCCCATCGAGTCTGCACCAGCCCATGCCTCCATCCTATCCCCGTAACCCAGAAATGTTGTTGATTGTTTTAGAATGTTGTGGACTGTCTCAGCTGCTGTCGTGCAATTTGCCACAGCTGTTAAAATGGGAGCAGAGGTTTCAGAGTGAGTTGTTGGATGTGAATTGTCCTCAGTGAACTTGAAGCTCGATTTTTTTTTCAGCTTTGTCGTTACAGAGCATCAACCAGGCAGAGAAAAGTCTCAAGGAAAAGCTGCGTAATAGTAATAACAACGAATTAACAAATTGTAGTGGAGGTACACATTCTTATGATTTCCCTCTTAATCTAGTTTTCTGTCCACTTGTTCTCCAGTTTTTGCCCCCTTCACTATGATTACCAACCTTCCTAGATTGCTCTGGGAATCTCAGGAGAATTAGGTATTATTCTCCAGGAAATTGTTGTGAGCATCCCAAAAGAAAGGCCATTGGGGAGAAAAATTATTGCCTCGACTTCATTTATGCTTATTAGTTGGAAAGGTATTGGAGAAGGATAAAAAAAGGCTGTTCATCTGGGTGGAGTGATTTGATGCGGGTTGTATTGAAACTGCCAGAAATACATCCAAGATGAGTTAGTCACCTCATCCTTCAACCAAAGACTTCTTGAAAATCTCAATTTGGGTATCCCATGGCGGCACCTGGCACAGTGGTTAGCACTGGGACTACGGTGCTGAGAACCCGGGTTTGAATCCCGGCCCTGAGTCACTGTCCATGTGGAGTTTGCACATTCTCCCTGTGTCTGCGTGGGTTTCACCCCCACAACCCAAAGATTAGGTGGATTGGCCACGTTAAATTGCCCCTTAATTGGAAAAAAAATAGTTGTGTATTCTAAATTTATAAAAAATATACAGGTATCCAATTGTCTGATCATTGTAAGTATAAATAGTACTATAATCTGTCCACAGGGGTAGTTGGCCTCTTTTTTTTCATCCCTTGATGGGATGTGAGCATCATTGACAAGGCCAGAATTCATTGCCCATCCTTTTTTTTTCTTTTATAATTTTTTTCCCCCAATCGCCGAAGGCTCCCTTCGCTGTCCATATCCTCCTCCTCGCTGCTATCCGCTTGGGTTTGGGTTTGTGGTTGGGGTCTGGGGAGGGGTCCACCTCATCACCTGGAGATCCTGCAAGACACAAGAAATGGCACATGATTAGAACGCATGTTGGAATGGTGGGTGGGAGTGGAGTGGGGTGTGGGGGTGGGATGGGGTTGTGTGGGGGTGGTTGGTTTGGTTTATCGTCACGTGTATCGAGGTACAGTGAAAAGTATTTTTCTGCGAGCAGCTCAACAGATCATTAAGTACATGAAAATAAAATACATGATACGGCAACACAAGGAACACAATGTAATGACATAAACACCAGCATCAGGTGAAGCATACAGGGGTGTAATGTTAATCAGGTCAGTCCATAAGAGGGTTGTTTAGGAGTTTGGTAACAGCGGGGAAGAAGCTGTTTTTGAGTCTGTTCGTGCGTGTTCTCAGACTTTTGTATCTCCTATCCGATGGAGGAAGTTGGAAGAGTGAGTAAGCCAGGTGGGAGGGGTCTTTAATTATGCTGCCCACTTTCCCCAGGCAACTGGAAGTGTAGATGGAGTCAATGGATGCGAGGCAGGTTCGTGTGATGGACTGGGCTGTGTTCACGACTCTGACGTTTCTTGCGGTCCTGGGCCGAGCAGTTGCCATACCAGGCTGTGATGCAGCTGATAGGATGCTTTCTGTAAAAGTTGGTAAGAATTAATGTGGACATTCCGAATTTCCTTAGTTTCCTGAGGAAGTATAGGCGCTGTTGTGCTTTCTTGGTGGTAGCGTCAACATGGGTGGACCAGGACAGACTTTAGGTGATGTGTACCTCTAGGTATTTGAAGCTGTTAACCATCTCCACCTCGGCCCCGTTGATGCAGACAGGGATGTGTACAGTACTTTGCTTCCTGAAGTCAATGGCCAGCTCTTTAGTTTTGCTGCATTGAGGGAGAGATTGTTGTCTCTGCACCAATCCACTAGGTTCTCTATCTCCCTCCTGTATTCTGACTCGTCGTTATTCGAGATCCGGCCCACTATGGTCGTATCGTCAGCAAACTTGTGGATGGAGTTGGAACCACATTTTGCACACCGTTGTGTGTGTACAGTGAGTATAGTAGGGGGCTAAGTAAGCAGCCTTGCGGGGCCCCGGTATTGAGAACTATTGTGGAGGAGGTGTTGTTGTTTATTCTTACTGATTGTGGTCTGTGGGTCGGAAAGTAGAGGATCCAATTGCAGAGTGAGGATCCAAGTCCTAGGTTTTGGAGCGTTGATATGAGCTTGGCTGGGATTATGGTGTTGAAGGCGGAGCTGTAATCAATAAATAGAGGTCTGACGTAGAAGTCCTTGTGGGAGCAGAGAGGGAGTGGCGGCACACGTGCCACGGAGAACCGAAACTTGAGGGATCTCACTTGCTTGGCCGATACCGGCCTTTGCTCAGTGACTGTCCTCTCACCTGGCCCACCAACCAGGTCCAGTGCCTGCTGTTCTGCTGTGGTGAGGGGTGCTGGTCCGGCGGTCCCCCTCCAGTCTTCTCTCTCTCTCGGTGTTTTTGGGCTCCTTTCTCCTGGGGGGTAGGGGGACAGAATATGTACAGTGTTAAGCAGTCGGACGCAATACACACAGGAGGTGAGCTGCTGGTGGCCTGCGTGGCCAGGGCACCAGTCATGGTGGCCAGTATGGATGCTGGCAAGTAGTGCAGGGTGGGGGTTTGGTCCCCTTCCGGGTGGGGTTATGGGTGTGTGGAACGGGGGTTGATGCCAGGGGCACAGTGCTGCCTACTGACCCTGGCCTCCCTGAGGAGGTTGGGCAGTTTTCTCTGACACTGCTATCTGCTCCTGGCCTTGTGGCCCATGGCGCACATGACCTCTGCCAGCTGCTCCCAGGCCCGGTGTATGGTGATGGGTGGCAGTCTCTTTCCCACCCGAGGTACAGGGTGGCCCTCCTCTCCCCCGTGGTGTCCGGCAGCGTCTCGAGTTCAGCGTCCGCGAACCGGGGTGCCATTCTTCGTGCTGCCACCTTGTTGGCTGGGATGAGTGTGTGTAGGGAGTGGAGTGCAAGCTGTCTGGCTGCAGCTCGTCAATCTCTCAAGTATCAATCCCGACCCTGGTGAATCTGGCACCTTTGTTCAATTGGAATCGATCGTGTTCCACGTGGAGCCGGTGCTAGCCCATTAACGGTTGGTGAATTGGCCCAGGAGCAGCGCCAATTTTGCTGTTGTAGAAGTCCATCGATTCTGTCTCGGCGTCAATACTTAGTTTCTGAAACAGAGGATCCTGCCCATGGTTGACTTCGCAAAATCTATCTGGAGAGAAATTTCCCAGTAATGTTTCTAACGCCTCATCACTGTGTTGTTTTCAATGTAAGTGAACAGTGTCAATGTTGAGGGGATGGAACTTTTTCTCATTCCAGACTGGCAACAAGGCACAGCTAAACTCCATCCACCCTACCCCAAATGAAGATGACTATCTATTGGTACAATGTGACTTTTCCAGTTGCACACCAATCATTGACAGAACCCTGTCAGATTGGGAACTGGTTTTGAGCTGTTCAAACATTGTTCTGTGCAGTGTCTATCAAATAGCAGGGAGGAGGGAGAGTATCTCTCTCATAAACCAGGGCTAGGGTTTATGCATAGGCCATGAGAGCAGCATCATGAGGCCCCCTCGCTTTTATTCCCCTTCCCCTGCATGCTGCCCTGCTCAGAAGAGCAACTTCCCAAACACAGAATATCTGGTTATTATTAATTTTCTGCATGTGAGAGCTTACTATGTGTAAATTGGCTGCCGTGTTACAACCGTGACTTCGAGGATATGACAAGTGCCATATGAAAGCAAAATTTCCTTTGTTCTGAGCTGAAAATGGTCGTTTTGGGTAACATTTCCCTGTGAGTATTTTATGTGCAGTCTTTCCATTTGGCATTTGTGCTCAGGAAGGAAACCCTAAACAAATTTAACAGAACTAGCGAAGATAATGACACTACCTGACTGCATCATCTAATAAAGGAGAAAATGAAAACGGAGCCGTCGAAAAACTAAATGGAGCCCTCAAGAAAATTAAGCTAGGCAGTTTATTGTTTCTCAAAAAGGGTCCTTGAAAAATAAATGTTTTGACTCCTGCAGTGTAGGTATGGCGATTAAATGGTTATAGTTCTGAACAAGGACCCAGAGGGTGTGAATTCATAAGCATTTGACGCTAAATTGTAAACTGGTTTCAATAAATCTGGTCATTCATAATCTGCTGGACGGTAAAGGTGTCCTGACGCTTCATGCCCCCTGAAGTGGGTTATTAAGAAATGAAGGTCACTGTTGTGTTAGGGCAATGGGGATGAGCAATAAATATGGGGTGGGATTCTCCGTCTCACCAGCCCCTTTTTCCGGCACAGCGCGCCCCTCGTCGGCAGCACGATGCTCCGTTGCCGCAACCGACCTATGGGGTTTCCCATTGTGGCCACCACACACCATCGGGAAACCTGCGGACATGGGTGCGCTGCCGGCAAAGTGGAGGATCCCGTCGACGGAGAATCCCGCAGATGGTCTAACTAGCATTCTCCATTCCCAAGACGAAATTTAGCAGAGCAGTAACAGGCAGAGACGGCTTTGGCTTAACGTCATGTTCAACATTACAATCCCAGACCTAACCCCAACAGTGACTCGGATACTGGACCCAAATATTTGAGTTCATTTGAAAGACTGTGTGGAAAGAATGATTCTCTCCAGGAATAATTGCTTGAAGAAACAGGGCTTTGGTATTTTTGAAACAAAACTTTATTGTGAGTGCAATATTAAACTTTCTACCTTCACACCCAAAATGAACAGCTTACAATTCACACTTTAACTACTTCTGCTCAATTTCCCATTGAACAACAGAAAAAGAAACATACAGATCTCGATCTATCTTACTGTGAGAGAATTGAGGGCTCAGCATCAAGCAGGTCAAAATTCAACTCCGCTCTCCAGGTTTCTCCACCAGCTGTTTATCTCCACACCTTTCTCCAAAAACTGCCTCCCCACAGCTTCTCACAATGTTTCCCTAGCTCCATCCAGCAATGACATAAATCAATATTTTGTGTCAGTTTTCACAGTGGAGGGCACTAGTACCATCCCTATAGGAACAGGTAATTCAGAGGTTAGAAAGGGTGGAAGTTAGAACATTCAGCACTAGGAGGGCAGCACGGTAGCACAGTGGTTAGCACAGTTGCCTCACAGCACCAGGGTCCCACGTTCGATTGCATGCTTGGGTCACTGTCTGTGTGGAGTCTGCACGTTCTCCGCGTGTTTCCTCCGGGTGCTCTGGTTTCCTCCCACAGTCCAAACATGTGCAGGTTAGGTGGATTGACCATGCTAAATTGCCCTGAGTATCCAAAACGTTAGGTTGGGTTATGGGGATAGGGTGGCGGTGTGGGCTTAAATAGGGTGCCCGTTCCAAGGGCCAATGCAGACTCAATGGGCCGATTGGCCTCCTTCTGCACTGTAAATTCTATGATTCTACTACTCAACTAACTATTGGGATTGAAGGCAGACAAGTCCCCAGGGTCTGTTGGCCTACATCCTAGGGTGCTAAAGGAAGTGACAGCGGAGATAGTGGATCCATTGGTTACAATATTCCAAAATTCCCTGGACACGGGAAACGTTCCAGTGGATTGGAAAAATGCTAATGCACATTCACAAAGGGAGGAAGGCAGAGTGTAGGAAATTACAGACCAGTTAGTTTAACATCTGTTGTTTGGAAATTGTTAGAATCCATTATTAAAGAAGTAATATCAGGTCATTTGGAAAGTCAAAACGCAATCCACCAGAGTCAACATGGTTTTATGAAGGTAAATCATGTTCGACTAATTTGCTAGAGTTCTTTGAAGATGTAACAAGCCAAGTGGATAATGGGGATCCTGTAGATGTATTATATCTGGACTTCTGGAAGGCGTTTGATAAGGTGCTGCACAGAATGTTAATACACAAGGTTAGATCACATGGGATTAGGAGTAATTTATTAGTTTGGATAGAAGACTGCCTGATGGACAGAAGGCAGAGAGTCGAGATAAATGGGTCATTTTCTGGATGGCAAGATATAGCTAGTGGGGTGCCACAGGTATCCTTGGGCTCCAACTTTTTACAATCTATATTAACAACTTGGATAGAGGGATAGAAGGTTCTATTCCGAAATTTGATGATGACACTAAAATAGGTGGCACAGTAAGTTGCAATGAGGAATTATGAAACTTAGAAATGGAAAAAGATCGGTTAGGTGAGTGGGCCAAAATGTGGCAGATGGAGTTTAACGTGGATAAGTGTGAGGTTATCCATTATGGTCGGAAAAATGGAAAGGCAACTTATTATCTAAATGGGGAGAGACTTTGGGTGCTCCGGTTCAGAGGGATCTGTGTGTTCTCGTGCATGAGTTACAGAAAACTAGCATGCAGATACAGCAGGTAATAAAGAAAGTGAATGGAATGTTGGCATTTCTAGCTAAAGGAATAAAGTATAACGGTAAGGAAGTGTTCTTGCAACTCTACAAGGCATTGGCAAGGCCTCACCTGGAGTATGGTGCACAGTTTTGGCCCCCTTATTTGAGGAAAGATGGAGTGGCATTGGAGGCAGTTCAGAGGAGGTTCATTAGATTGATTCCAGAGATGAGGGGTTTGTCTTATGAAGAGAGATTGAGCAGTTTAGACCGATACTCTCGAGAGTTTAGACGAATGAGGAGAGATCAAATTGAGGTACACAAGATGATAAAAGGTCTGGATAAAGTAGCGGTGGAGCTGATGCTTCCTCTTTTGGGACATTCTAGAATGAGAGGTCATAGTCACAGGATAAGGGGTAGCAAATTTAAAACAGAGATGAGGAGAAACTACTTCTCCCAAAGGGTCGCCAATCTGTGGAATTTTCTATCCCAGAGTGCAGTGGATGCTGGGACAGTGAGTAAGTTCAAGGAGGAGCTACACAGATTTTAAATTAGTAGCGTGATGAAGGATTATGGAGAATAGGCAGGACGGTGGAGGTAAGGCCACGATGAAATCAGCCACGATCGCATTGAATGGTTGAGCAGACTCAAGGGGCTAAATTGTCTGCTCCTGCTCTCAGTTCTTATGTTCAAAGATTCCAGAGATTAGGGGCTTGTCTTAAGAAGAGACTCTGAACAATTGCACCTTCCAGCTTTTGGTTTGTAGCCCTGTAGGTAACAGCACCTCAAGCACAAATCTGATTAATAAGGAGATCAAGGGTTATTGGGAAAAGACAGGAGAATGCAGTATCATTGATCATGATTGCATGGCGGGGCAGACACAATGGGCCAAATTGCCTTTTTTTGCTATGATCTCATCTCCCCAAACTGAAAAACAAATGATCTCTGCAAGCTGCAAAGCACCGCTGCCTATGGCGCTGAGGACGCGGGTTCAATCCCGGCCCCGGGTCACTGTCTGTGTGGAGTTTGCACATTGTCCCCGTGTTTGCATGGGTTTCACCCCCACAACCCGAAGATGTGCAGGTTAGGTGGATTGGCCATAGCTAAATTGCCCCTTAATTGGAAACAAATAATTGGACACTCTAATTTTTTTTAAAAAAAGCTTCAAAGCAGTTTAACTCCCCAGGGACTTCCCCAATCAGACCACAGTCCATGAGCCTAGACTGTACTACACATTCCTTCATTAATTTCACCTTATGGCTGCTAAGAAACACCCAGGCCCTGCAAAGTAGAATTCTTTCAAAAAAACAAGGCCATTGCAGTCAAACACACTCTAACCCCAGGTGTTTAACCCTTCAATCGCCCAATACCTGTTGTCACACTCTGACAATTGAGCTCTTTTAGTACTGCAGTGTACCTAGCAAAGGAAGAACGAGGCATAAGACCTCCAACCCACTCTTGATTTCACATCTTCATTGGTGGCAACATTTACAAATTACATAATTCTCCCCATGACACCTCCTCCCTTGACAATTGTTCCACTGTTTTCACTTGACCAGCTTTAATGGTTTAGGAAATTGTACGCAATCATTTCAGAAAGATATTCCATTATCCATCCACTTCTTGCAACGATAGAGTCTTCTCCATATTTAGATATTGATATGTAGAATCATTTACACTTTTAAACAATGAGCACATTTTACGTATGGCAGCATGTAACAAATTGTAAAAAAAAACCACTGTATTTTATAATCTGGCTTCCTTGTGTGAGATTCAATCAAAATGTTATGTCTGGTACTGAAAGAAAATATTAAAATAATGGCCCTTGTGGTCTCTGTGACTCTTAGCTCCACATAAGTATTGCCAAGATCACAATATTTGCTTTGTTTTTGTTCATGTCAGACAGTCATTTCTTTACATGTAACAGGACTGGAAGTCACGCTCAATTTAAATCAGGCGATACCCTCGCTCATCCAGAATAGGGCATGGAGCATTTAATCTTTCCATGGCGCAAACCTATACTAAGGCTCAAAAATAATTCCTTGAGGTCATTATAAACGTTGATCTCTCTAACTCGGCTGTCTCATTACACTGATGAAAGTCAGGAAATGTTCCCTCTGCCATTTCGGGACTAAAACGTGGCTGAAAAAGGTGAATGTGTCTGTGATTATTTCCTCAAATTGACTAGCACGTAGAAACATAACTATAACTATAAATGTATTTTGGACAAATGGGGCTCAGCTCCATTGCTATCTTCAGTATTTTCTACATGGGAATGAGTGTATAAATCAACAAGTGTATTTTTTCCTAACTTATCCCTACAATCTTCAGCCCTCCTGTCGTGAAGCTGCTGACCTTAGTTGAAGCTATTTGCAAGAGGGGGCAGAAACACAGTTCTGCTGTGGATGATCTTCAGATGTAGGAGCAGAAGTGGGCCATTTGGCCCATCGAGTCCGCTCTATCATTCAATGAGATCATAACTGATCTCATGTGGTAATCCTCAGCTCCATTTTCCCACCTTATGACACCAAAGAGGATGAGGTAATTTGGATTTAATAACAAGCTTATCAAATCCAAAAGGACCTGGGCAGATTCGGGTGCTGGATTGGTGAATTTCATTTAATGTGGAGAAATGCAAAATCCCAAAATTCGGGAAGGATAGTCAACCATGGCAATATGAACAAAATACTATTCTCCATAATGTTGCCAACTTTGAATTTACAGAGGTTTATCGACATGATATATGACCAGGCTCCATCTGTCTCACCATCTGATCCCCAATAACTTGACCCCCCCCTGTCCCAGTCGTTTTCTCTTTCTCAATGAGCTATTTTTCCCATGGAGCTTCCATTACTCCCCCGACTGAGCTACCATCCCTCACCCCCATTCCCCAGTATCTATATGAACCCCAGTCCCAGTCTCTCTCTCTCTCTCTCTCTCCACCCAGCTCTAACCCTTGAACCCTCTGTACCCTATTTCCCAGTTCCCCTCTCTCATCAAGTCTCCTTCTTTTGACCCTCTTCCCCAGCCTCCTCCTGAAGCCCCAATTACCCTTGATTCCCATTCTCTAATCACCCTCTTTACACCAACCCCCACTACCAACCCCTGATTCTCAGACCCTTGATTCCTGACAGCAGCCCCAAGTTGACCTCTCCTCAAACTGATAGTCTGATGTTACACACCCTCCTAACCCTCCAGTCCCTACTTGTACTCACTTCCTTCTATCCCCATGCCCCCATTTCCTGCAGAAGCCAGTCCAGCACTCTTCCCTGCTCCATCTCTCCCTTTCCTGACTCAGCCACTGCCTCTTCACCGTCTCAGCCGATCCTGTTTCCAGTCACCAGGAGTCAATTTGCTGCAGTGCCAGACCTGCCAAAGCCTTCTCTTTAAAAAAAATTTAGAGGACCCAATTCGTTTTTGTTCCAATTAAGGGGCAATTTAGCGTGGCCAATCCACCTAACCAGCACATCTTTGGGTTGTGGGGCTGAAACCCACGCAGACACGGGAAGAACGTGCAAACTCCACACAGACAGTGACCCAGGGCCGGGATTCGAACCCGGGTCCTCAGCGCCGTAGTCCCAGTGCTAACCACTGCACCGAGTGCCGCCCTCCCTTTCTGAGTTGCAGTAAGTGACATCAAGTGAGATTTGTCCTTTTCAAACATATATATGCCATAGCATTTTCAATGTTGCTCTAGTTTACCTATGGTGAAGCTTTCCATGAGGTTTAATGGCCCTCAGTGCAAAAATCTTTCTTCTCCCTTCCCCCTGGTTATTCCAATTGAGAATCTTCAGACTGCAACACACCTATTTGCTTTTTGCCCATCAGAGGGAATAGGCCTCCACTATTTTCACAAAGTAAAGTCCCAAGTCTTTGTTATGTTCTGTGTTGCGGCCAAAGTACAGATGCACACAGAACATCTAGCTCTTTGACTAGTGATGTAATTTATTAACAAGATGAACACATAGAAAGATAACTAACTAACTCTGATACAAAGAGTAACGAGTAAATGAATTCAGCGAATTCTCCTGGAGCTACTTCTAGTGCGACTATCCTTCTGTACGACTTATTACCAACTGCCGGATATCTTGAGTCTCATGGTAGATCTCCATCGCCACCTGCTGGTTGGAGGCCGCATCGATAACTATATACATTGACAGATAACTATATACAAAACTGTGCACAGGCATATCACCACAGGCTTCACCTATTTCTAAGTTGTTGTTCCTCTCTTGGCATTACTTCTGCTCACCAAATTGCTGCTGCTGCCAATTTTGGCTTTGCAGGGAAATATTGGTCCTCATTGGAAACTCTTTCTTTCCTCCACTTTGCTGATTCCCATTCCCCTGTCTATCCCTTCCTCCTTGGCCTCTTTCTCCTGACGTTATTGCTCAGTATCCCTCATTTTCTCAAGCCCTTATCCCCATCATTTGATCCCCCAATTCGTTGACTTCCTGTCTTGATTTGCAGTTGCTATCACCCACTGTTCCCTCCCATCCCAGCATGAATCTTAATCTTTGCCCTCTTCCTCTCCTCCATTTCACTCATTCTTTCCTCCCTCCCCTCCCCCACAATGTTCACTCTTTATCGACCTCGTCCCGCACATCTATAGCACACTGGATTATTGGCTGTTTCTCTGCAATTGGCTCCATTTCCGACATCCCTTAGGTGAAGGATTTATCTCTTCAATGGTGAGAAGGCTGGTGACACTATTTGGCAAGCGTCTTCCCTGCCATGGCAGCTCCTAATGTTACAGAGCAGAGGGTGGAGTCTCTGGTCAGGGACTAATGTGGCACGAATTTTAATGGTCAAGTTCTTACAACTTACGCTTCAAGTCCCTGGGAAACCCCCAAACACCCAAACAAATTCCTAGGTGTACACATTACCAACAATCTGTCCACCCACATCAATGCTACTACCAAGAAAGTACAACAACACCTATACCTCCTCAGGAAACTAAGGAAATTCGACATGTCCACACTGACTCTTAACATCTTTTACAGATGCACCATAGAAAGCATCCTATCTGACTACATCACAGCCTGGTATGGCAACTGCTTGGCCCAAGACCATAAGAAACTACAGAGAGTAGTGAACACAGCCCAGTCCATCACACAATCCTGCCTCCCATCCATTGACCCTGTCTACACCTCCCGCTGCCTTGGGAAAGTGGGCATCATAATCAAAGACCCCTCCCACCTGGGTCATTCGCTCTTCCAACCTCTTCTATCGGGCAGAAGATACAATAGTCTGAGAACACGCACTATCAGATTCAAAAACAAATTCTTCCCCGCTGTTACCAGACTCCTAAACGACCCTCTGATGGACTGAACTGACCTCTCCACACATCTTTTCTACTATTTTTCACACTATACTCCGTATGCTTCACCCGAAGCCTGTGTGTTTCCATTGTGTATCTGTTGTATGTCCAATTTTTATTTCACTCATGGAACGATCTGTCTGGACTATATGCAGAACAATACTTTTTACTGTACCTTGGTACACGTGACAATAAATCTCAATCTATAAACAACCCAACTGGATTTGCAGCTGGTATTTTCCCACAGTACAGAAGAGGAATTTGAAAGAAAAACAGAAAATGCCGGCTGCCGGAAAGCCTCAGCAGGTTAGGCAGCATTTGTAGGGTGGGAAACAAAGTTAACCTTTCAAGTCCGTTGAGCCAACCCCTGAAGTAGAGTCGCACAGACTGAAACTTTGACTCGAATTCCTCTCTCCAATGATGCTGTCATCAGGCCTGTTGAGATTATCCTGCATTTTCTGGTCTTATTTCAGATTTCCAGCATTCACAGTATTGTGTTTTAATTTCGCCAGGTTTGGGAGTTTTCCAGGGAGGGGATTGTTGAAACTATCAACATAAAGCCTGATCAGTCAAGGGAATTAACAAGGTTTTTGAGTCACGTAGGGGAGGGGAGCACCAATGGTAAGATGTGACCCTGAGATTGTACAGAGTGCTGCTCCAGCCACACTGTACCCAGTTCTGGCTCTTGTCTTTGTAGAGAGTGGAACACAGAAGCTGGAATCAAACAGAACCATGAGGTAACCTGACAAGATCCTAAGAGGAGAAAAAAATGTAAGTGTCAATATGCTTAACATAGTAAAAGGATTTGCAACAAATTGGCATAGCTTTAAAGTTAAAAGAAGGCATTAGATTTAGCTACCTTATGCAAAGGAGAGAAGGTAGCACTTTATAGGTAGCACTTAGCCCCGGTAATTTTTCACAGCATAGGTTGCTGGATTGCTCTTGTACCCCAATAGCCCTTTTGCACACTGATGCCGGCAGTGTGATCTTGCACGGTAGCAGTCTGAGCTTCCACTGTCGCATTCAGATGCTAGGTGGCTGCTGCTTGTGCTACAATATAAGCCGTCAGGTGCGGCATCATGGTTGGGTCTGAAGGTATGCTGATGGAGCCGGTCACCACTTCCACGCAGGAAAAGATGGGTTCCAAGCGAAACCCTGTGCCCAATTGGTGTTGGACTCCTCCATGCTTCCTGACACTGAATACATGTTTTCCGGCAGGCTTTCCAATGCATCAAGCATTTTGTTTGTCAGACTAATCCATGTTCACCTGCAGGCAGTCCCATTGAATTCTCAGCTGAGTTCCCTACAGCAGAACCCATGTGAAATGTTACCCTTAGGCAAGGTGGCAGCTGCATTACCTCTGCTTCTGCCCTGGCTGCAGCCCAGTTGGGCCCTTTGTTAGCAGAGTATTTTGAAATACATTATATAATCAAGCAGAGTCAGCATGGCTTCATGAAGAATAAATCATGTCTGACAAATTTATTGAAGTTTTTTGAGGTGGTGTCGAACAGAGTAGAAAAGGGGAACCAGTAGATGTATTATACTTGGATTTCCAAAAAGCATTTGATAAGGTGCAGCACAAAAGCCTACTAAATAAGGTAAGAGCCCATGGTGTTGGGAGTAGTATATTAGCATGGATAGAGGATTGGCTAACTGATAGAAGGCAGAAAGTTGGGATAAGAGGGGCATTTTCATGATGGCAACCTGTAACTAGTGGTATGCCGCAGGGATCAATGCTGGGGACACAATTATTTTCAATATATATGAATGATTTGGATGAGAGAAGTGAATGTACTATTACCAAGTTTGCGGATGACACAAAAATAGGTGGGAATAACACGAGAGTCTACAGAGGAATATAGACAGGTTAGGTGAGCGGGCAAAAACTTGGCAGATGGAATATATTGTGGGAAAATGTGAAGTTATTCACTTTGGTAGGAATAATAAAGGAGCTGAATACTATTTAAATGGAGAAAGACTGCAGAAGACTGCAGCACAGGAATTTGGGGGTTCTCAAGCATAAATCACAAAAAGCTAGCATGCACGTTCAGCAGGTAATTGGGAAGGTAAGTGGAATGTTGGGCTTTATTTCAAAGGGAATGGAGAATAAAAAAGGGGAAGTCCTGCTAAAACCATTCGAGACACGGGTTAGACCCACATCTGCGAACCATTTTAGTCCCCTTATCTAAGAAAGGATATATTTGCATTGGGGGCAGTCGAGAGAAGGTTCATAAAGTTGATCCTGGGTACGGGGGAATTTTCTTTTGAGAAGAAGTTGAGTAGATGGGGCCTGTACTCATTGGAGTTCAGAAAAATGAGAGGCAACCTTATTGGGACATGTCGGATTCTCAAGGATCTTGACAGGATAGATTCTGAGGGCTTGTTTCCCCTCGTGGGAGAGTCGAAGACCAGAGAGCATAATCTCAGAGTAAGCTATCTTCCATTTAAAACAGAGACGAGGAAGAATTTCTTCTCTCAGAGGGTAGTGAATCTGTGGAATTCTTTACCGCAGAGAGGTGTGGCGGTTGGGTTGTTAGGTATGCTCAATGCTGAGATAGTTGGATTTTTAATCTGTGAATGAACCAAGGGTTATGGGAATAAAAGTGGAGTTGAGGATTACATCAGATCAGCCATGATCTCATTGAATGGCGGAGCAGACACGCTGGACCGAGTGCCTCCTTCTACTCCTACATCTTATGGTCTTATAGTTTCACCATGTGAAGATTACCTCTACTCTGTCCTCTCAGGTATATACAGTGTACCAGTGTACCGTGTTCTCTAAGATAAACCAAGTAAGTAAAGTTTCCATAGTCCGAGATAACTATAGGCTGCTTTCCCCTTTGAGGAGGGAAAGCTGACTGGTGGTGATTTAACCTGAGGATCACTAAACCTCAGGCGAGGGGCAAGGTTGAGAATGTGGGGCCTTCATGAATAACCTCAATCGGTACGGGAATCAAATCTGCATGTTGGTCTCACTCTGCATCACAAGCCAGCTGTCTAGTCAACTGAGTTAAACCGGCCCCCTATGTACTTGCAGTATACCAGTGTACTGTGTCTTCTGAGGTACATGCAGTGTACTGGTGTACTGTATCCACTAGAGTACGTGTAGTGTACCAGTGTACTGTATCCTCTAAGGTACATTTAGTGTCCCAGTGATCAGTATCCTATAAGGTATGTGCAGTGTCCCAGTGTACTGTATCCTCTAAGGTACATGCAGTGTCCCAGTGTACTGTATCCTCTAAAGTACATGCAGTGTACCAGTGTACTGTTTCCTCTAAGGTACATGCAGTGCACCAGTGTACTGTTCCACTAAGGTACGTGTAGTGTCCCAGTGTACTGAATCCTCTAAGGCACATGCAGTGTCACAGTATACTGTATCCTCTAAGATACGCAGTGTACCAGTGTACTATGTCCTCTAAGATACATACAATGTACCAGTGTACTGTGTCCTCTAAGGTATGTGCAGTGTACCAGTGTACTGTGTTCTCTAAGGTACACGCACCGGTGTACTGTGACCTTGAAGGTAGGTGCAGAGTGTAAGTTCAAAGTGTAAAGTCGCCATAGTCCCAGATGACCATAGGCTGCTTTCCCCTTTGAGGGGGAGAGCTCACTGGTGGTGATTTAAGCTGAGGATCGCCACACCTCAGGCAAGGGGCAAGGTTGAGAAGGCAGGGCCTTTATGAATAACTGTGTGCAGCGTACCTGTGTACTATGCCGTCTAAGGTACACAATGTCTTCACCTTTGACACCAAGAACAGCCTTGGGCACCTCAATACACCAACATCTTCATGCACAATTTCAAACAAGACCTCCTCACTGCACAGGTCCTTCAACCAACATTATACACCAGATACATCGATGACATTTCTTTCCTTTAGACTCACGGTGAAGAATCACTGAAACGACTACACAATGACATCAATAAGTTCCATCGCACCATTAAACTTACCATGAACTACTCTCCAGAATTGGTTGCATTCTTGGACACACTCATCTCCATCAAGGATGGTCACCTCAGCACTTCGCTTTACCGCAAGCCCACGGATAACCTCATGATGCTCCACTTCTCCAGCTTCCACCCTAAACAGATTAAAGAAGCCATCCCCTATGGACAAGCCCTCTGTATACACAGGATCTGCTCAGACAAGGAGGAACGTAACAGGCATCTACAGATGCTGAAAGACGTCTTCGTAAGAATGGGATATGGCGCTCAACTCATCGATCGACAGTTCCAACGCTCCACAGCAAGAAAACGCACTGACCTCCTCAGAAGACAAACACGGGACACAGCCGACAGAGTATCCTTCATCGTCCAGTACTTCCCCGGAGAAACTACGACATCTTATTTGCAGCCTTCAACACGTCCTCGATGAAGATGAACATCTTGCCAAGGCCATCCCTACACCACCACTACTTGCCTTCAAACAACCGCGCAACATCAAACAGACCATTGTTTGCAGCAAACTACCCAGCCTTCAGAACAGTGATCATGAAACCAAACAACCCTGCCATGGCAACCTCTGCAAGACGTGCCAGATGATCGACATGGGTACCACCATTACCCATGAGACACCGCACCCACAAGGTACGCAGTACATACTTGGGCGACTCGGCCAATGTTGTCTACCTCATACGCTGCAGGAAAGGATGTCCCGAAGCGTGGTACATTGGCGAGACCATGCAGACGCTGCGACAACGGATGAACGGACATTGCGCGACAATTGCCAGGCAGGAATGTTCCCTTCCAGTCAGGAAACACTTCAGCAGTCAAGGGTATTCAGTCTCTGATGTCCGGGTAAGTGTTCTCCAAGGCGGCCTTCAGGACGCACGACAACGCAGAATCACAGAGCAGCAACTGATAACCAAGTTCCGCACACATGAGTACGGCCTCAACCGGGACCTTGGATTCATGTCTCATTGCATTCACCCCCCCCCTCCCCCCCCCCCCCCCCTGTGTGTTCTCTAAGGTACACACAGTATACCATTGTACTGTTGTACTGTGTTCTCTAAGGTACACACTGTATACCATTGTACTGTGACCTCTGAGGTACACACAGTATCCCATTGTCCTGTGTCCTCTAAAGAACACAGCGTATACCATTGTACTGTGTTCTCTAAGGTACACACAGTGTACCATTGTACTGTTGTACTGGGTTCTCTAAGGTACACACAGTATACCAGTGTGCTGTGTCCTCTAAGATACACACAGTATACCAGAGTGTTGTGTCCTCTAAGGTACACAGAGTATACCATTGTACTGTTGCACTGTGTTCTCTAAGGTACACACAGCATACCATTGTACTGTGTTCTCTAAGGTACACACTGTATACCATTGTACTGTGACCTCTGAGGTACACACAGTATACCAAAGTACTGTGTTCTCTAAGGTACGCACTGTATACCTTTGTACTGTCACCTCTGAGGTACACACAGTATACCATTGTACTGTGCCCTCTAAGGTACTCAGCGTACCATTGTACTGTGTTCTCTAAAGTACACACAGTATACCATTGTACTGTGTTCTCCAAGGTACACACAGCATACCATTGTACTGTGTTCTCTAAGGTACACACAATATACCATTGTACTGTGTTATCTAAGGTACACACAGTGTGCCATTGTACTGTGTCCTCTAAGGTACACACAGTATACCATTGCAGTGTGTCCTCTAAGGTACACACAGTATACCAGTGTACTGTATCCTCCATTTACTCACAGTATACCATTGTACTGTGATCTCTAAGGTACACACAATACACCATTGTACTATGTCTCTATGGTACACACAGTATACCATTGTAGTGTGTCCTCTAAGGTACACACAGTATACCAGTGAGCTGTGTGCTCTCAGGTATGCACAGTGGCAGATATGAGCTGGTGGCTGTGTGTGTGGAATGAAGTGATATTGCATCATCACTGTTTGCCTGATGTTCATTTACTCCTGGCAAAGTTACAATTCTTGGATATCAGGCAGAAAGCACAAGGATAAGTGGTACAGGGACGCGCAGGAACAGGGTAAGAGGAATACCGCTGAAGCTTGTAAATTAAGAGAGAGAGTGGGACGAGGGGGAGGCGGGCTGTGGGAAGGACGATTAGGTACACAGATACTGCCACCGCTTCATCCACGGGCATCTCAATAAATGGCCATTCCTTTCTCTTCCATGAGAGATAGGTCATGCAGGAGCACCTGTTCCCCTCTGGTTAGTTCCTGCTGCCTCCTGCTCTGTAAGAAAGAAGCAGTGTGTCAGTGAATGTGGTACAATGCGTCTGGGTGATGTGGCTCTCATGGTAGAAAAGATGCCAGTCTGTGCAAGCTGTAAGATATGGGGTCGAGTCTTGCAGCAGCACTAAGGGTGCAGTAAAGAATATGTATCTTAGGTCTCAGGCCTGATTACTGACAGGCGAGTGACTGGTGATTTGCTCAATGGTTGACGCTAGTGGTGCAAATGGCATTTGAATATCCATTCACTGACTTTGACCACTTGTGTAACATCATTGAAATTCTTGTGACTGCATGCAGGTCTTCTGGACTTGACTCCTGACATTGAGCTCCATGGTGATTGGCTCTCACCACCTTTTGACTGTGTCTCTTCCTTTCCACCTCCTCCACCAACGGAGCATCGGAAAACCTGGAATCCATGCTCTGCCCTCACTCAATCCCTTCTACCCTTAGCTTTGACAAAGGGTCATCTGGACTCGAAACATTAGCTCTTTTCTCTCCCTACAGATGCTGCCAGACCTGCTGAGATTTTCCCGCATTTCCTTTTTGGTTCTCTTCCACCCATTTGCCAGGCCAGGTTCTCTTCAGCCCTGACTCCCTGTACTTGCTCTGACCATCACGCGCCTCCCTTTTAAGAGGGGCAGGTCAGTTTTAAGTACTGCTAGTCACGCTACAATATTGGTCTCCTGCTGATGTACCCAGCCGAGGAAGAAGCCAGTTGGCTTTGGCAGGGTGCAGAAGTCATTCAAATAAGCAGGCAGCACGAAGTTGGCATGATGCCCGCATTTCAACCCAGGGGAGTGTGTTAACAGCCCATCGCAATCCCGCCGCCCGTATTTGGTGGCGATCGAGTTTAGCCCCCTGTGTGTTTAAGAATCTGTTTACTGCATCATGTGAAACTAATATAGATGAAACCAGTGCTTCTTGTAAATGAAAACAGAAAACAGATGCTTGTTGATTAGTGACCATGTAGGTGATGACAGGACCGCACTCATTCTGTAGTGTGTACACTGGTGGTTCAGAGGCTGTTTCCAAACTTGAATATGTCACCAAGTCATTTGGCAGATGTTTATCATTGGGCCAGAGATTACATTTAGAAAAGATAGTTCAGAATTCTAACCTAGCCTGAATGATTAATGTTGAAATTGCACACCTTTCAGCTCATTGCTCTCTCAGGGCTATTGCTCCAGAGTGGACAGATGATTTGTGGAGTACTTTTCTTAGTATTGTTCATTTAAAAAAAAAATTTTAAGTACCCAATTCTGTGTTTTTCCAAGTAAAGGGCAGTTAGAATTCAGGCTGGGGGATATGGCGGGCTACCACTAAACCAGCTTAGTCAACTCCCACCCGAAGTGGAACACATTCTGGGTTCCGATTTCATGCGGAGATGTACGGCCAGATTCTCCGTTCCTTAGACTAAGTTTTGACAGGATTAGTGGACTTCTACGACAGCAAAACTGGCGCCGCATCTGGACCATTCACCGACCGTGGAGGGGCTAGAACCGGCGCCACATGGAACATGATCTGTTCCAATGGAAAATGGTATCAGATTTGCTGGTGTCGGGATTGGCACTCAAGAGGCTGACAAGATGCAGTCGCTCATTAGCACTCCATTCTCCACACACCCATCCCAGCCAACAAGATGGCACTGGTTGCACTGGAGCATACCCATCCCAATGATGGGTCAGCTGAGGCCACCAGTTACCGAGGGGGGTGCCCCTACGACCCGTGGTTCTAGGTTCACAGTGGGCAGTCAGCGGCATGCGCAGCTGCATGGCTGCCTGGCAGCCTGGCAGCCTACGGCAATGGTCTCCTGTGCCCATCCAACCTGACCCCACAGCCCACCTCCTGGTCATCCGCCGCTACTCCTGGAGACTCCGGAGAATACCGGATCAGGACTGCTAATGATGTGCGAACAGCGTTTACTGTACGTGCAGAGTGGGATGCATTGTCGCCACTGTCAATGCACCGAAGAATTGTGATTTGGCGTGAACCCGGAGCCCGCCACGATTTCGGCGCCAATACCGATTCTCTGCCCAATTGCGTTTTGCGATTCTGCCGTTGGCTTGTGGCGAATCCCACCCGTGATCTCTCCTTTGAATGGGCGAATTGCTGTTTAAGGTTGATGACCCAGGCAAATGAGGCACCGATAGAAGATCATGGGGAGATACATAGATAGGATTTCCACGATTGGGAAGTTATGGATAAAACCCATGGACATGATGGAGGACCTGGGGGCACACACAGGAATTCGCAAGCCACAAACATATCTGTGACCGGATGATGGGGGAAGTCATTATAAAAGGCCCCGATCCAATACCGTCAAGACAGTACGGCTTCACCAAACATGCCGAGGAGGATGTGATCAAAGTCATCAACGGTTTGTCACAGCAGGGAGTCCTGCATCACGGTAGCACAGTGGGTAGCACTGTTGCTTCACAGAGCCAGGGTCCCAGGTTTGACTCCCGGCTTGGGTCACTGCCTGTGCGGAGTCTGCACGCTCTCCATGTGACTGCGTGGGTTTCCTCCGGGCGCTCCGGTTTCCTCCCACAAGTCCCGAAAGACATGCTGTTAGGTAATTTGGACATTCTGAATTCTCCCTCCATGTACCTGAACAGGCGGCGGAATATGGCGACTAGGGGCTTTTCACCGTAACTTCATTGCAGTATTAATGTAAGCCTACTTGTGACAATAAAGATAATTATAATTATAAATAAATCCTGTTGTCTCCACCAATAATTTCCCGGTTTGGCTGGTAAGAAAACCGGACAGATCATGGAGGCTGGTGATCGATTACTGGGATTCCCCTAGATCGGCAATGCCAGTATAAGTTTACCGTCACCTTTCAGGGGCAGCAATATACTTGGATGTGCCTGCCACAGGGCTTCCACAATTCACTCTCCACAACCCACCAGAGAATCAGCAAGGATGTGGAAGGGTTTTCAAAACCCGAATGTCTGGTGCAGTATGTGGACGATATCCTCCTCCAGACTGAGATCAGGAGGGAACATTTGAAACTGTTGAAGGACCTGCTGAACCTCTTCACTATGCTAGGCCTAAAACCCAACCCAAGAAAGCTCAGGTTATGAGATCATAAGTCTCATACTTGGGGACAGTAGTGATTGAGGGGAAGTATAAAATAGAAAGGGAGCGAGTCGAGTCGGTAACACGCCTTCCCTGGCCAAAGGACATGAGCTCATTGCACTCCTTTCTCGGCTTGGTGAGCTACTGCCGAAACCACATCAATGGTTTCGCAACCAAAGCCACCTCTATCAGACCTAAAGAAAAATGCCCCATGCATGTGGTCCGAGCACCACCCACAGGCTGTCTCGGATGTCCGAATGAAAGGTGGGGCAGTTAGTCAAAACCGTATAGCGCCCTGGGCCCCCGTGCTCCACGACATCGTGGTAACGCTTGTCCAAGGGTCGGCGCGGTGTCGCAATGCTTAGCACTGCTCCCTCACAGTACCGAGGACACGGGTTTGATCCCGGCCCAGGGTCATTGTCCGTGTGGAGTTTGCACATTCTCTCTGTGTCTGCACGGGTCTCACCCCCACAACCCAAAAGATGTGCAAGTTAGATGGATTGGCCACGCTAAATTGCCCCTTAATTGGAAAAAATTAACTGGACACTCTAAATTTATGAAAAAAGCAGACACAAGCCCTCACTTTCCTAGCTGACAACTTGAGCTATGGAGGGGAACCTCATGAATGCCAGGTAACGCCAATAAATGACTCTAAGAGGCCATTTGTGTCAAAACAAAAGGGGAGAGAATCCAGGGAAGCAGACAATCAGGTTCTGAACATATTTGTAGACGAATCTGCTCCAGTGGAGGACGGGAACAGAAAGACAGGGTGAGGCACCGATGTGGAAGACCAGCAAGGCAAGCCCCTGAGGGAAATAGTCTTAAAACCTCCCACTTAGCTGAGCGCCCTGGCTGCAGAGCTAGCGGTCGTAGCCCACGTGGTCAGCCACCCTGAGCAGTTCCCCACACCAGCAGACTGTAGCGCATAAAGACTCCGTGAGACGAATAGAGTGAAGTCGATGAGGCTTTATTAAGCGTGTCTGTTCCCCCGCAGCTCGCGGAGCTAGAGGTCAACGGCCAACCAGGACCCGGGATCTGTCAGCCAATGACATTAGGGCTTCCAGTCCCACATGACCCCTAATACATACTACCACACAGACATACTCTCGGACAGCATGTATGTTTGCTATAGTTTAACTGGCTTCCTGACACTGTGGGAAGCGACATATTCGTCGCAGCCGACTGGAAACCTTTACCATCTGCACCCCTGCTAAAATGCATTTTTCAGATTGACCAAGGCCGTGAGTACGGCATCATTATAGTTAAGGCCCACCATGGAACTTCCCCAATTGGGAACATAACGGCAGATAAATTGGCCAAGCAAGGCGCCCGTGAGGAGGAACCATGGCAATCCCCCCGTTACCGAGCGGATCGATGCCATGATGGTAAGGCAGACTAAAACAAGCTTAAACAAGCTCAGAGCATTGACCAGGACCTGTAACAGATTCAGCAAGGAGCACACCCTGCCTCTTTTGGTAAGTGGTGGGTTACAGTCACAGTAAAGGACGGGCTAGTCCTTAAGGATGATCGGGACGTGGTACCAACTAGCGGCCACAAAAACCACGATGTCCAGGGCCATGGGTGAACGAATTAAGTGTTTGTGCTGGTGGCCTGACATAGACCAAGACGTGAGAATTACGTTGAAAACTGCAGCCTGTGCCTAAAACAATCCCGTCAGGTATACCCACAAGGGAGAACTGAGGCACACCCACGCCATGGAAGGCCCTTAGACAAATCTGCTGATTGATTACATTGTACCGCTGGCACAGGAGGTTACAAATCCATCCTGGTCGTCATCAACACTTTTAATAAATGGCTAGAAGCCTTCGCCACTTGAACCAATACGGCCAAAGTCACGGCAGCTATCCTAGTGCAGCAAATCTGGGTGGGATCTCCCTCGCTGTATACATTTGGACAAAGGCACTCACTTCACTGCTCAGGTGATAGAGTCGTGGAGTCACAGTCATAGATGTTTACAGTAAGGAAACAGGCCCTTCGGCCCAGCTGGTCCATGCCACCCAGTTTCTATCACAAAGCTAGTCCCAATTGTCCGCATTTGGCCCATATCCCTCCATACCCACCCTGCCAATGTAACTATCTAACTGTTTATTAAAGGAAAACATTGTACCCGCCTCTACCACTGCCTCTGGCAACCCGTTCCAGATGCTCACCACCCTCTGTGTGAAAAAATTTCCCCTCAGGTCTCTTTCGTATCTCTCCCCTCTCACCTTAAACCTATGCCCTCTAGTTCTAGACTCCTCTACCTTTGGGTAAAGATGTTGACTATCTACCTGATCTATGCTCCCCATTATTTCCGCCTCCCAGAGGGTCTCGATCCACTGCAGTTTGCCTATCACCGCAACCGGTCCACAGCCAATAAGAGAACATAAGAACTCGGAGCAGGAGTAGGCCATCTGGCCCCTCGAGCCTGCTCCACCATTCAATGAGATCATGGCTGATCTTTTGTGGACTCAGCTCCACTTTCCGGCCTGAACACCATAACCCTTAATCCCTTTATTCTTCAAAAAACTATCTATCTTTATCTTAAAAACATTTAATGAATGAGCCTCTACTGCTTCACTGGGCAAGGAATTCCATAGATTCACAACCCTTTGGGTGAAGAAGTTCCTCCTAAACTGAGTCCTAAATCTACTTCCCTTTATTTTGAGGCTAGTTCTGCTTTCACCCGCCAGTGGAAACAACCTGCCCGCATCTATCCTATCTATTCCCTTCATAATTTTATATGTTTCTATAAGATCCCTCCTCATCCTTCTAAATTCCAACGAGTACAGTCCCAGTCTAGTCAACCTCTCCTTGTAATCCAACCCCTTCAGCTCTGGGATTAACCTAGTGAATCTCCTCTGCACACCCTCCAGTGCCAGTACGTCCTTTCTCAAGTAAGGAGACCAAAACTGAACACAATACTCCAGGTGTGGCCTCACTAACACCTTATACAATTGCAGCATAACCTCCCTAGTCTTAAACTCCATCCCTCTAGCAATGAAGGACAAAATTCCATTTGCATTCTTAATCACCTGTTGCACCTGTAAATCAACTTTTTGCGACTCATGCACTAGCACATCCAGGTCTCTCTGCACAGCAGCATGTTTTAATGTTTTATCATTTAAATAATAATCCCTTTTGCTGTTATTCCTACCAAAATGGATAACCTCACATTTGTCAACATTGTATTCCATCTGCCAGACCCTAGCCCATTCACTTAGCCTATCCAAATCCCCCTGCAGACTTCCAGTATTCTCTGCACTTTTTGCTTTACCACTTATCTTAGTGTCGTCTGCAAACTTGGACACATTGCCCTTGGTCCCCCAACTCCAAATCATCTATGTAAATTGTGAACAGTTGTGGGCCCAACACTGATCCCTGAGGGACACCACTAGCTACTGATTGCCAACCAGAGAAACACCCATTAATCCCCACTCTTTGCTTTCTATTAATTAACCAATCCTCTATCCATGCTACTACTTTCCCCTTAATGCCATGCATCTTTATCTTATGCAGCAACCTTTTGTGTGGCAACTTGTCAAAGGCTTTCTGGAAATCCAGATATATCACATCCATTGGCTCCCCGTTATCTACCGCACTGTTAATGTCCTCAAAAATTCCACTAAATTAGTTGGGCACGACCCATGCTGCGTCTGCCCAATGGGACAATTTCCATCCAGATGCCTCGCTATTTCTTCCTTAATGATAGATTCCAGCATCTTCCCTACTACCGAAGTAAGCTCACTGGCCTATAATTACCCGCTTTCTGCCTACCTCCTTTTTTAAACAGTGGTGTCATGTTTGCTAATTTCCAATCCGCCGGGACCAGCCCAGAGTCTAGTGAATTTTGGTCAATTATCACTAATGCAATTTCCCTAGCCATCTCTTTTAGCACTCTGGGATGCATTCCATCAGGGCCAGGAGACTTGTCTACCTTTAGACCCATTAGCTTGCCCATCACTACCTTCTTGGTGATAACAATCCTCTCAAGGTCCTCACCTGTCATAGCCTCATTTCCATCAGTCACTGGCGTGTTATTTGTGTCTTCCACTGTGAAGACCGACCCAAAAAACCTGTTCAGTTCCTCAGCCATTTCCTCATCTCCCATTATTAAATCTCCCTTCTCATCCTCCAAAGGACCAATCTTTACCTTAGCCACTCTTTTTTGTTTTATATATTTGTAGAAACTTTTACTATCTGTTTTTATATTCTGAGCAAGTTTATTCTCATAATCTATCGTACTCTCCTTTATAGCTTTTAAGTAGCTTTCTGTTGCCCACTAAAGATTTCCCAGTCCTCGAGTCTCCCACTAATCTTTGCTACTTTGTATGCTTTTTCCTTCAATTTGATACTCTCCCTTATTTCCTTAGATATCCACGGTCGATTTTCCCTCTTTCTACCGCCCTTCCTTTTTGTTGGTATAAACCTTTGCTGAGCACTGTGAAAAATCACTTGGAAGGTTCTCCATTGTTCCTCAACTATTTCACCATAAAGTCTTTGCTCCCAGTCTACCTTAGCTAGTTCTTCTCTCATCCCATTGTAATCTCCTTTGTTTAAGCACAAAACACTAGTGCTTGATTTTACCTTCTCACCCTCCATCTGTATTTTAAATTCCACCATATTGTGATCGCTCCTTCCGAGAGGATCCCTAACTATGAGATCCTGAATCAATCCTGTCTCATTACATAGGACCAGATCTAGGACCGCTTGTTCCCTCGTAGGTTCCATTACATACTGTTCTCGGAAACTATCGCGGATACATTCTATAAACTCCTCCTCAAGGCTGCGTTGACCGACCTGGTTAAACCAATCGACATGTAGATTAAAATCCCCCATGATAACTGCTGTACCATTTGTACATGCATCAGTTATTTCTTTGTTTATTGCCTGCCCCACCATAATGTTACTATTTGGTGGCCTATAGATTACTCCTATCAGTGACTTTTTCACCTTACTATTCCTGATTTCCACCCAAATGGATTCAACCTTATCCTCCATAGCACCGATGTCATCCCTTACTGTTGCCCAGATGTCATCCGTAAATAACAGAGCTACACCACCACCCTTACCATCCACTCTGTCCTTCCGAATAGTTTGATACCCTCGGATATTTAACTCCCAGTCGTGACCATCCTTTAACCATGTTTCAGTAATGGCCACTAAATCATAGTCATTCACGATGATTTGCGCCATCAACTCATTTACCTTATTCCGAATACTACGAGCATTCAGGTAAAGTACATTTATGTTGGCTTTTTTACCACTGTTTTGAATCTTCTCACCTCGATCAGTAACCTCTCCTAAGTTATATTTCCTCTTAACCTTTCTCCTAATTTTCCTTGTCGTTGAACCCATTACTTCATGTAATAACCTGCCGCGTCGCTTACCATTAATGTTTCCACTTCCCGTTTCTCCCTGGCTCTAGAATCAACACTCGACCACCTCGACAACAAGGACACCTATGTAAGACTGCTGTTCATAGACTACAGATCCGCCTTCAACACCATTATCCCAACAAGACTAATAACCAAACTCGTTTAACAATATCCTTCCTATAATAGGGCGAGCAGAACTGAACACAGTGTCTTGTACAACTTACCAATGTCTTGCACAACTTCAAAAAGAAGTCCCAATTTTTATTGCAATGGGTAATGACGTTATTTGGAATCAAACCAAATTTCCACTTTGCGTTTCATCCTCAATCCAGCGGGATAGTGGAAAGGATGAACCACACCCACAAATAAATGATCCGTCAGACCGTCCAGCCGAATAACCACACCTGGAACAAAGCCCTGCCATTTGTCTTCATGATAGTATGGAACTCAGATTCTAGTTTTGCAGGGTTTACCCCCATGTGATCATGACATGGTGACCCATGATAGAGATTGAACCCCTGCTAGGGCTGGAGTTATCCGAACCCGAGCTCCCAGCCCTTAGCCATGAGATTGTGGTCAAAACACTGCTGGAAAATGTTCAAGCTGCACAACTAGCAGCAGCTGTTAAAATGTTAGAGAAAAACAGAGTACGGTGTACACTGATGGCAAGGTGAACCCCATGGAGTAGGAGATCGGGCAGAAGGTAATCCTCCCAGTTTTCCAGTGAGGCTAATTCCTATCCCCCAGATAAGTGGGACCCTACCCGGTGGTAAATAAGGCGCGCTCATCCGCTTATTGAAGGATTCCGGGAAAGCCGGATATTATCATATGAACCAAACGAAGGCATTTGGCTCCCAAAAGAGCAGGTGAAAGAGCAGGTCCCAGGTAGCCAGAGCCCACCCACTTAAATCAATCACCACCTCATGTTTGGAGAAGGTTAAGTTCACTTTGTGGGGGTTGGCAGAGAGATCCGCCTGGAGGCGGAAGCCGTCCATTGATTTCTTCAAAGAGAATTGAGGGGTCAGCAAAGGAAGGGAGGGGTTTGGGGGGGGGTGGGACAAGGGGGTTAAAATGGGGAAGGCGCGTCGTGGTGGGGTGTTGGTGTCGGGGGTATGTGGTTGTTTATTGGGTTGATGTGTCGTTCTTCTGATAGTCTGTATTCTATGCATATATGTTAAAAATGCCTCAAATTAAAATATTTTAAAAAAATCAACCACCTCAGGAATAATACAGGGATCCTACCGTCCTAATTGGCGGCACAGTGGATGCGTGGTTAGCACTGCTGCCTCACAGCTCCAGGGACCCGGGTTCAATTCCGGTCTCGGGCCACTGTCTGTGAGGAGTTTGCACTTTCTCCCCATGTCTACGTTGGTTTACTCCGGGTGCTCTCGTTTCCTCTGTAGCCACCTGAGTTGGCCACGTCCCGACTTAAAATGGAGAACAGCAAAGGCTGAAGAGAAGTTCAGCCAACACAGGCAAAAACTAGCAGATGCAGCCATCTACATAGTAATGAGCGATCCCCGGGAACAATCGAAACATGTTAAGGTAAACAAGGCCAAGCCAGACTCCTCGGCGCCAGCAGGAGCCAACACAAAAGAGGTTAACGGACACTTAAAGACCGCCCAACGATCAGGGAACCGCTCCAACATTGCAGAAATCGAACCAAGCGATTGGAACGAAGTCCAATCACTTGAAACCAGGTACGAGGTATGCCCCAAAGGGCGGGAAGCCCCTGGGGACAATAAAGTAAAGCCCCCAAGTTCAAATCGTCCTTCTTGGCAGGGTCACTCAGCAGCGAATCAACCCTTGAGAGTGAACTGCCCAAGCTGCCTCATCAACCAATTAAGTCTCAAGTCAACGCTCGCTATGAGATAGGCACTCTTAGCTACCAATCCATACCAGCTTTTGAATCCTGCAGACTCAGGACCTGAACAAAAGGCCATTTGTTCCCCTGACCTGGTGGGCCAGTCCGAAGCTAAGTATAGGCCTATTAGTTGTAGAAATAGCCTAGAAAGTAGAGTTATACATGAGTAGTGATTTACTGTGTCTAATAAATGTGTTTTGATTTGAATCTTACTAATTGGAGTTATTGATCATTACTTGAACTTGAACCTCATGGCGGTATCATAAAGATACCTGGCGACTCTAGAGCAAAGGTTATAAAACAGAGCCAATTGAACCAACCAAAAGTTAGCAACACCTCCCACAGTCCAAAGATGTGAAGGTTAGGTGGATTGGCCACGCTAAGTTTCCCCTTAGTGTCCAAAAGGTTAGGTGGGGCAACTGGGTTTACGGGGATAGGGTGGAGGCATGGGCTTAAGTAGGGTGCTCTTTCCAAGGGCCGGTGTAGACTTGGTGGGCCGAATGGCCTCCTTCTGCACTGTGAATTCTATAATTCTATAATTTTAATTGTCAACAAAATGTACAGTGTTTGTTTTCCCCTGAACATGTCCCTTGTCTCCTTTCCCTTCATACATACTTTTTTCCCTACATTTATCTCACTGCGGAAAATCTCTGAGACGGCAGCAGATATTGGTTCTGCTCAGTGAATAAACGTTTTCCCCTGTGTGCAGGTCTCCCTTGGTTTTTATATAATCTCTCTGCCTGTTGCTGTGGGGGGGTCAGTATAAACCTCTATGAACCTCCACCTGCAGTGCCTTCACCCAAATATGATTGGTACCAATGACCAGCACATTACATTACAGCATGATTGGTAACCATCAGCAACCAACAAACCCTCAGATAATCGTTATCACCCTGCATTCTTCCGAGGTCAGTAAACCTCTGCCATCTTCTCTTCTCATGCCCGCGACTTCCGCTGTATTGTGGTATTAGTCACACAGTTCATCGTCACCAGAAGGTGCTAAATTAAACACAGAGGCCTGGCCACCTCAGATTCTGGGATAAGGGTGTTGTAAAAGAAAAATGGGATCAGTAAAGAGTGTGAGCCAGCATTGTCTGGGAGGGTTAGGGGGAAGACGGAATCAGATATTGGGAAATAATAACAGATGCTACCCTGATCTCTTTTCAGAATGTATTAGGCACACGTGGTGTGCTGCTTGGATTCTTCACCCTGGAATGGGCACGAGGATACAGGCCTACAGGAAGGTCGAATTAACATACCCCAGTGAAGATAATCTGTTCCATTCAAATAGATCGATTGTGGATTGCCCAGATGAAGCCAGACTTTTTGGCACCTGGATCACCTTATATGGGATAAGGTTATGTGCAGACAATGCACTTGAGGATGGACCTCTGGGCGGGGGGGGGGGGGGGGTAGTTCCTGGTGTCCTGCAGGGTTGCAATCAGCAACTCCATTGGGTGTTGCACCCTCCATCCAGAGGCTTCGTTGGCTGAGGGTAAGGGAAGCTTCTGGAAGGGTGCAAAGGGGGGGATAAAAACAAGACACACAGAAATCCTCCTCAGGGGCAGGTTTAGCACACTGGGCTAAATCGCTGGCTTTTAAAGCAGACCAAGCAGGCCAGCAGCACAGTTCAATTCCCGTACCAGCCTCCCCAAACAGGTGCCGGAATGTGGCGACTAGGGGCTTTTCACAGTAACTTAATTGAAGCCTACTTGTGACAATAAGCGATTTTCATTTGTCATTTTCAGTGAAGGTTCGTGCAGAGGCAGCGGAGAAGACACAACCGTGGATCAGAGGACACAATGAAGCAGCATGCGAGACCCACCTTTGCAGTCGAAGGCCCTGAGATGACCGAGACTCAGAGAATTGGACCTGCAGCTCGGTCCAATTCATCGGCACGGGTCGTATTAGTATCTTGGGCATATTATAGTTTGGGTAATTTGGGGGGATAACTGTTTTATTGTGTTTGAAAATAAACCTGGGTTGAATTGTGAACCTGTGTCTGTCCTTTGTTCATCTCGCAAATAAAGGCACCTGTATAAAACATTTGGATAATAAACTGGTCAAAGTGTCTGAAATTTTACAAACAACAAAGGGTATTAGTGTGGGTATGACAGATGTGCATCAGAAGCATGCAGATTTGGCAAAGCTGTGTCATCAAAAGTCCACAAAACTTTGGAAACTGTGAGTTCCGCAAGATTCACTTATCTCCCTGGGATATAAACACAGACCAACATGAAGTGTAAGTTTTGAACATGGCCAGTTACTGCACGAATGACCATCGCATTGCAACCTATGACCCTCCAAACTCCCCCTGTCGCCTTCAACTTTGTGTCCATCACCCTTGACCCTCCCATCATTATTGAGTGCCTTCTCTCTGTAACCCTTGAATCATTCCCATCACCCTAGACCCTGTTATCACGAATGTGTGTATGCCTTCTCTACCCCCTGCGCCTACCCCCATCCCGGTCGAGATTTTCCCTCTGTTCTTAGAAGCTCCCTGCATCGTCTCTAGAGTTACCGTTATCCTGTGGCTTGATGGATGAGACATTGAGTTTAAAATTACTTACCTTGCAGGAGCAGCACTTGGAGTTTCAGCGGGAGAGGCGTGCGGGGGCTGCCGGTGGGTGAGTATTTAAGTTTGAAACACTTACCTGGTCCCGTTTCTGTTCTTTGCTGTTGTATTTTTAAATTTTTTTTTTTTTTTAAGGCGGGAACCGGAAGTTCGACCCGCGGTCTTCTGGGAAGGTTTCCCCTCCCCTCACAAATATATTCTGGTGGAGAGGAAACCCGAGACACTACATGTGTAGTGTCCCCCACCCACCCTCCTCCACTAACCTAATAATAAAACCCATTGGTGTGAGGTAAGTACCATATTATATTATTATTATTATTTTTTTAAAAAAATTATTTATTAGCTAGATCTTGGTTGAAAGTTAGAGGGATGGCAGGGAAGGGAGTTCAATGTTCCTCCTGCAGGATGTTTGAGGTGAGGGATGCCGTTAGTGTCCCTGCTGATTTTACCTGCAGGAAGTGCAGCCATCTCCAGCTCCTCCAAGACCGAGTTAGGGAACTGGAGCTGGAGTTGGATGAACTTTGGATCATTCCGGAGGCAGAGGGAGTCATAGATAGCAGCTTCAGGGAATTAGTTACACCAAAGATTGGAAATAGATAGGGAACTGTAAGAGGGACTGGGAAGCAGCAGTCAGTGCAGGGATCCCCTGCGGTCGTTCCCCTGAGAAACAAGTATACCGCTTTGGATACTTGTAGGGGGGGGACTTACCAGAAGTAAGCCATGGGGTAGGGCCTCTGGCCCGGTGTCTGTCCCTGTTGCTCAGAAGGGAAGGGGGGAGAGGGGCAGAGCATTAGTAATTGGGGACTCGATAGTCAGGGGCACAGATAGGAGATTTTGTGGGAGCGAGAGAGACTCACGTTTGATATGTTGCCTCCCAGGTGCAAGGGTACGTGATGTCTCAGATCGTGTTTTCCGGGTCCTTAAGGGGGAGGGGGAGCAGCCCCAAGTCGTGGTCCACATTGGCACTAACGACATAGGTAGGAAAGGGGACAAGGATGTCAGGCAGGCTTTCAGGGAGCTAGGATGGAATCTCAGAACTAGAACAAACAGTTGTTATCTCTGGGTTGTAGCCCGTGCCACGTGATAATGAGATGAGGAATAGGGAGAGAGAGCAATTAAACACGTGGCTACAGGGATGGTGCAGGCAGGAGGGATTCAGATTTCTGGATAACTGGGGCTCTTTCTGGGGAAGGTGGGACCTCTACAGACAGGATGGTCTACATCTGAACCTGAGGGGCACAAATATCCTGGGGGGGGAGATTTGCTAGTGCTCTTTGGGGGGGTTTAAACTAATGCAGCAGGGGCATGGGAACCTGGATGGTAGTTTTAAGGTATGGGAGAATGAGAGTACAGAGGTCAGGAGCACAGATTTGACGTCGCAGGAGGGGGCCAGTGTTCAGGTAGGTGTTTTGAAGTGTGTCTACTTCAATGCCAGGAGTATACAAAATAAGGTAGGGGAACTGGCAGCATGGGTTGGTACCTGGGACTTCGATGTTGTGGCTATTTCGGAGACATGGATAGAGCAGGGACAGGAATGGATGTTGCAGGTTCCGGGGTTTAGGTGTTTTAGTAAGCTCAGAGAAGGAGGCAAAAGAGGGGGAGGTGTGGCGCTGCTAGTCAAGAGCAGTATTACGGTGGCGGAGAGGATGTTAGATGGGGACTCATCTTCCGAGATAGTATGGGCTGAGGTTAGAAACAGGAAAGGAGAGGTCACCCTGTTGGGAGTTTTCTATAGGCCTCCAAATAGTTCTAGGGATGTAGAGGAAAGGATGGCGAGGATGATTCTGGATAAGAGCGAAAATAACAGGGTAGTTATTATGGGAGACTTTAACTTTCCAAATATTAATTGGAAAAGATATAGTTCGAGTACATTAGATGGGTCGTTTTTTGTACAATGTGTGCAGGAGGGTTTCCTGACACAATATGTTGACAGGCCAACAAGAGGCGAGGCCACTTTGGATTTGGTTTTGGGTAATGAACCAGGCCAGGTGTTGGATTTGGAGGTAGGAGAGCACTTTGGGGACAGTGACCACAATTTGGTGACGTTTACGTTAGTGATGGAAAGGGATAAGTATACACCGCAGGGCAAGAGTTATAGCTGGGGGAAGGGCAATTATGATGCCATTAGACAGGACTTGGGGGGGATAGGTTGGAGAAGTAGGCTGCAAGTGTTGGGCACACTGGATACGTGGAGCTTGTTCAAGGAACAGCTACTGCGTGTTCTTGATAAGTACGTACCGGTCAGGCAGGGAGGAAGGCGTCGAGCGAGGGAACCGTGGTTTACCAAAGAAGTGGAATCTCTTGTTAAGAGGAAGAAGGAGGCCTATGTGAAGATGAGGTGTGAAGTTTCAGTTGGGGCGATGGATAGTTACAAGGTAGCGAGGAAGGATCTAAAGAGAGAGCTAAGACGAGCAAGGAGGGGACATGAGAAGTATTTGGCAGGTAGGATCAAGGAAAACGCAAAAGCTTTCTATAGGTATGTCAGGAATAAGCGAATGACTAGGGTAAGAGTAGGGCCAGTCAAGGACAGGGATGGGAAGTTGTGTGTGGAGTCTTAAGAGATAGGCGAGATACTAAATGAATATTTTTCGTCAGTATTCACTCAGGAGAATGATAATGTTGTGGAGGAGAATGCTGAGACCCAGGCTATTAGAATAGATGGCATTGAGGTACGTAGGGAAGAGGTGTTGGCAATTCTGGACAGGCTGAAAATAGATAAGTCCCCGGGGCCTGATGGGATTTATCCTAGGATTCTCTGGGAGGCCAGGGAAGAGATTGCTGGGCCTTTGGCTTTGATTTTTATGTCATCATTGGCTACAGGAATAGTGCCAGAGGACTGGAGGTTAGCAAATGTGGTCCCTTTGTTCAAAAAGGGGAGTAGAGACAACCCCGGCAACTATAGACCGGTGAGCCTCACGTCTGTTGTGGGTAAAGTCTTGGAGGGGATTATAAGAGACAAGATTTATAATCATCTAGATAGGAATAATATGATCAGGGATAGTCAACATGGCTTTGTGAAGGGTAGGTCATGCCTCACAAACCTTATAGAATTCTTTGAGAAGGTGACGGAACAGGTAGACGAGGGTAGAGCAGTTGATGTGGTGTATATGGATTTCAGTAAAGCGTTTGATAAGGTTCCCCACGGTAGGCTATTGCAGAAAATACGGAGGCTGGGGACTGAGGGGGATTTAGAGATGTGGATCAGAAATTGGCTAGCTGAAAGGAGACAGAGGGTGGTGGTTGATGGGAAATGTTCAGAATGGAGTTCAGTTACAAGTGGCATACCACAAGGATCTGTTCTGGGGCCGTTGCTGTTTGTCATTTTTATCAATGACCTAGAGGAGGGCGCAGAAGGGTGGGTGAGTAAATTTGCGGACGACACTAAAGTCGGTGGTGTTGTCGACAGTGCGGAAGGATGTAGCAGGTTACAGAGGGACATAGATAAGCTGCAGAGCTGGGCTGAGAGGTGGCAAATGGAGTTTAATGTAGAGAAGTGTGAGGTGATTCACGTTGGAAGGAATAACAGGAATGCGGAATATTTGGGTAATGGTAAAGTTCTTGGAAGTGTGGATGAGCAGAGGGATCTAGGTGCATAGATCCCTGAAAGTTGCCACCCAGGTTGATAGGGTTGTGAAGAAGGCCTATGGAGTGTTGGCCTTTATTGGTAGAGGGATTGAGTTCCGGAGTCATGAGGTCATGTTGCAGCTGTACAAAACTCTGGTATGGCCGCATTTGGAGTATTGCGTACAGTTCTGGTCACCGCATTATAGGAAGGACGTGGAAGCTTTGGAGCGGGTGCAGAGGAGATTTACCAGGATGTTGCCTGGTATGGAGGGAAAATCTTATGAGGAAAGGCTGATGGACTTGAGGTTGTTTTCGTTGGAGAAAAGAAGGTTAAGAGGAGACTTAATAGAGGCATACAAAATGATCAGGGGGTTGGATAGGGTGGACAGTGAGAGCCTTCTCCCGCGGATGGAAATGGCTAGCACGAGGGGACATAGCGTTAAACTGAGGGGTAATAGATATAGGACAGAGGCCAGAGGTAGGTCCTTTACGCAAAGAGTAGTGAGGCCGTGGAATGCCCTACCTGCAACAGTAGTGAACTCGCCAACATTGAGGGCATTTAAAAGTTTATTGGATAAGCATATGGATGATAATGGCATAGTGTAGGTTAGATGGCTTTTTGTTTCGGTGCAACATCGTGGGCCGAAGGGCCTGTACTGCGCTGTATTGTTCTATGTTCTATGTTCTATAAAGGACATCCCGAAGCTTGGTATATTGGCGAGACCATGCAGACGCTGCAACAATGGATGAACGGACATCGTGCGACAATCGGCAGGCAGGAATGTTCCCTCTGATCATTCAGCCTCTGATCTCCGGGTAAGCGTTCTCCAAGGCGGCCTTCAGGACGTGCGACAATGTAGAATCGCAGAGCAGATACTTATAGCCAAGTTCTGCACACATGAGTACGGCCTCAACCGGGACCTTGGATTCATGTTGCATTACATTCACCCCCCACCATCTGGCCTGGGCTTGCAAAGTCCTATCAACTGTCCTGGCTTGAGACAATGCACACGTCTTTAACCTGTGATTATCCCTCTCTCCAATTGCTCCGTCTGGACCTGTAAAAACGTAATTACTTGCAAAGATTCGCATTCAAAGTACCGTCTTGCATCATTGACTTTGTCGAAATATATATTTTTCTGGAACCCACCTCTTCATTCACCTGAGGATGGAGCAGTGATCCGAAAGCTAGTGATTCGAAACAAACCTGTTGGACTTTAACCTGGTGTTGTAGGACTTCTTACTGTGCTCACCCCAGTCCAACGCCGGCATCTCCACATCATTGAAATCTGGCGACATCCACATATCTCCGAGTGATCGTTTTCGTTTTCTTTTTCTTTTTCCTTTTTCTTTTTCTTTTCATTGGCATATTTATTAATTTTTTTCTTTGTTGTTTTTTAATTAATTAATTTATTTATTTTGGGGGGAAATTGTAATTGTTGAAGTTAACCGAAGATTTAAGACATGGCAGGAGATCTCAGACCCGTGTCATGCTCCTCGTGTGCGATGTGGGAGCTCAGGGACACGTGTCCCTGGCTCCTTCCCGTGCAAGAAGTGTGTCCAGTTGCAGCTCCTGTTAGACCGCTGAATGGCTCTGGAGCTGCGGATGGACTCACTTTGGAGCATCCGCGATGCTGAGGACGTCGTGGATAGCACATTTAGCGAGTTGGTCACACCGCAGGTGAAAGGCACTGAAGGAGATAGAAAATGGGTGACCAAAAGACAGAGTAGGAAGGCAGTGCAGGTGTCCTCTGCGGTCATCTCCCTGCAAAACAGATATACCGCTTTGGATACTGTTGAGGGAGATGGCTCACCAGGGGAAGGCAGCAGCAGCCAGGTTCATGGCACCGTGGCTGGCTCTGCTGCACAGCTGGGCAGGAAGAAGAATGGCAGGGCTATAGTGATAGGGGATTCAATTGTAAGGGGATTAGACAGGCGGTTCTGCGGACGCAATCGAGACTTCAGGATGGTATGTTGCCTCCCTGGTGCAAGGGTCAAGGATGTCTCGGAGCGGCTGCAGGACATTCTGGGGGGGGGGGGGTGAGAGGGTGAACAGCCAGTTGTCGAGCTGTCGTGGTGCACATAGGCACCAACGATATAGGTAAAAAATGGGACGAGGTCCTACAAGCTGAATTCAGGGGGTTAGGAGTTAAACTAAAAAGTAGGACTTCAAAGGTAGTAATCTCAGGATTGCTACCAGTGCCATGAGCTAGTCAGAGTAGGAATGTCAGGATAGATAGGATGAATGCGTGGCTCGAGATATGGTGCAAGAGGGAGGGATTTAAATTCCTGGGGCATTGGAATCGGTTCTGGGGGAGGTGGGACCAGTACAAACCGGACGGTCTGCACCTGGGCAGGACTGGAACCGATGTCCTAGGGGGGAGTGTTTGCTAGAGCTGTTGGGGAGAGTTTAAACTAATGTGGCAGGGGGATGGGAACCGATGCAGGAAGTTGGAAGGTAGTAAAACAGGGGCAGAAACAAAAGGCAGTAAGGGGGAAAGTGTAAGGCAGAGAAGCCATAGTCAAAAATCAAAAAGGGCAACAGTACAAGGTACAGTGACTGAGGGGAGCTCAGTGAATAGGACCAGGAATACTAAAAGGAATAAAACGGGAAGTGAAAACATTAATGGTAAGCGACGCGGCAGGTTGTTACATGAAGATATGGGTTCAACGACAAAGAAAATTAGGAGAAAGGTTAAGAGGAAATACAGCTTAGGACAGGTTACTGATCGAGGTGTTAAGATTCAGAACAGAGGTAAAAAAGCCAACATAAGTGTACTTTACCTGAATGCTCGTCGTATTCGGAATAAGGTAAATGAATTGAAGGCGCAAATCATCGTGAATGACTATGATTTAGTGGCCATTACTGAAACATGGTTAAAGGATGGTCACGACTGGGAGTTAAATATCCGAGGGTATCAAACTATTCGGAAGGACAGAGTGGATGGTAAGGGAGATGGTGTAGCTCTGTTATTTAAGGATGACATCTGGGCAACAGTAAGGGATGACATCGGTGCTATGGAGGATAAGGTGGAATCCATTTGGGTGGAAATCAGGAATAGTAAGGTGAAAAAGTCACTGATAGGAGTAATCTATAGGCCACCAAATAGTAACATTATGGTGGGGCAGGCAATAAACAAAGAAATAACTGATGCATGTACAAATGGTACAGCAGTTATCATGGGGGATTTTAATCTACATGTCGATTGGTTTAACCAGGTCGGTCAACGCAGCCTTGAGGAGGAGTTTATAGAATGTATCCGCGATAGTTTCCTAGAACAGTATGTAATGGAACCTACGAGGGAACAAGCGGTCCTAGATCTGGTCCTATGTAATGAGACAGGATTGATTCAGGATCTCATAGTTAGGGATCCTCTCGGAAGGAGCGATCACAATATGGTGGAATTTAAAATACAGATGGAGGGTGAGAAGGTAAAATCAAGCACTAGTGTTTTGTGCTTAAACAAAGGAGATTACAATGGGATGAGAGAAGAACTAGCTAAGGTAGACTGGGAGCAAAGACTTTATGGTGAAACAATTGAGGAACAATGGAGAACCTTCCAAGCGATTTTTCACAGTGCTCAGCAAAGGTTTATACCAACAAAAAGGAAGGGCGGTAGAAAGAGGGAAAATCGACCGTGGATATCTAAGGAAATAAGGGAGAGTATCAAATTGAAGGTAAAAGCATACAAAGTAGCAAAGATTAGTGGGAGACTAGAGGACTGGGAAATCTTTAGTGGGCAACAGAAAGCTACTTAAAAGCTATAAAGAAGAGTAAGATAGATTATGAGAATAAACTTGCTCAGAATATAAAAACAGATAGTAAAAGTTTCTACAAATATATAAAACAAAAAAGAGTGGCTAAGGTAAATATTGGTCCTTTAGAGGATGAGAAGGGAGATTTAATAATGGGAGATGAGGAAATGGCTGAGGAACTGAACAGGTTTTTTGGGTAGGTCTTCACAGTGGAAGACACAAATAACATGCCAGTGACTGATGGAAATGAGGCTATGATAGGTGAGGACCTTGAGAGGATTGTTATCACCAAGGAGGTAGTGATGGGCAAGCTAATGGGGCTAAAGGTAGACAAGTCTCCTGGCCCTGATGGAATGCATCCCAGAGTGCTAAAAGAGATGGCTAGGGAAATTGCAAATGCACTAGAGATAATTTACCAAAATTCACTAGACTCTCGGGTGGTCCCGGCGGATTGGAAATTAGCAAACGTGACACCACTGTTTAAAAAAGGAGGCAGGCAGAAAGCGGGTAATTATAGTCCAGTGAGCTTAACTTCGGTAGTAGGGAAGATGCTGGAATCTATCACCAAGGAAGAAATGGCGAGGCAGCTAGATGGAAATTGTCCCATTGGGCAGACGCAGCATGGGTTCATAAAGGGCATGTCGTGCCTAACTAATTTAGTGGAATTTTTTGAGGACATTACCAGTGCGGTAGATAACGGGGAGCCAATGGATGTGGTATATCTGGATTTTCAGAAAGCCTGTGACAAGTTGCCACACAAAAGGTTGCTGCATAAGATAAAGATGCATGGCATTAAGGGGAAAGTAGTAGCATGGATAGAGGATTGGTTAATTAATAGAAAGCAAAGAGTGGGGATTAATGGGTGTTTCTCTGGTTGGCAATCAGTAGCTAGTGGTTTCCCTCAGGGATCAGTGTTGGGCCCACAACTGTTCACAATTTACATAGATGACTTGGAGTTGGGGACCAAGGGCAATGTGTCCAAGTTTGCAGTCAACACTCAGATAAGTGGCAAAGCAAAAAGTGCAGAGGATACTGGAAGTCTGCAGTGGGATTTGGATAGGCTAAGTGAATGGGCTAGGGTCTGGCACATGGAATACAATGTTGACAAATGTGAGGTTATCCATTTTGGTAGGAATAACAGCAAAAGGGATTATTATTTAAATTATAAAATATTAAAACTTGCTGCTGTGCAGAGAGACCCGGGTGTGCTAGTGCATGAGTCGCAAAAAGATGGTTTACAGGTGCAACAGGTGATTAAGAAGGCAAATGGAATGTTGTCCTTCATTGCTAGAGGGATGGAGTTTAAGACTAGGGAGGTTATGCTGCAATTGTATAAGGTGTTAGTGAGGCCACACCTGGAGTATTGTGTTCAGTTTTGGTCTCCTTACTTGAGAAAGGACGTACTGGCACTGGAGGGGTGCAGAGGAGATTCACTAGGTTAATCCCAGAGCTGCAGGGGTTGGATTACGAGGAGAGGTTGAGCAGACTGGGACTGTACTCGCTGGAATTTAGAAGGGTGAGGGGGGATCTCATAGAAACATATAAAATAATGAAGGGAATAGATAGGATAGATGCGGGCAGGTTGTTTCCACTGGCAGGTGAAAGCAGAACTAGGGGGCATAGCCTCAAAATAAGGGGACGTAGATTTAGGACTGAGTTTAGGAGGAGCTTCTTCACCCAAAGGGTTGTGAATCTATGGAATTCCTTGCCCAGTGAAGCAGTAGAGGCTCCTTCATTGAATGTTTTTAAGATAAAGATAGATAGTTTTTTGAAGAATAAAGGGATTAAGGGTTATGGTTTTCGGGCTGGAAAGTGGAGCTGAGTCCACAAAAGATCAGCCATGATCTCATTGTATGCAGGAGCAGGCTCGAGGGGCCAGATGGCCTACTCCTGCTTCTAGTTCTTATATTCTTATATCCCATAGGAGAAACTCTTTCGACCTGGAATTTCAAACTTGATCAGCTGGCTCCCGAGGCTTTCCCCCTGGGGGCTATCTAACAGATATCCACAGAGTAATGCAGATGTGTAACAAAAGCAAAGTACTGCAGCTGCTGGAAATCTGAAATAAACAGGGAAAACGCTGGAAAAACTCAGTAGGTCTGGCAGCATCTGTGTAGAGAGAAACAGAGTTAACGTTTTGAGTTGTAGCCACCTGAGTTGGCCACTTCCCGACTTAAAATGGAGAACCGCAAAGGCTGAAGGGAAATTCAGCCAACACAGGCAAATACTAGCAAGTACAGGAATCATATACATTGGAACCTGCAAAACAACCAGACAGCATCGAAACCAGCAGCCATCTGCATAGTAATGCAGCAGCCATCCCCAGGCACAATGGCAACAGTAAAGGTTAACAAAGCCAAGCTAGACTCCTCGGCGCCAGCAGGAGCGAAGACAAAGGAAGGCCAACGGACACTTAGGGCCGCCTAGCGATCAGGGAACCGCTCCAGCATTGGAGAAATCGATCCAAGTGATCGGAAAGTAGTCCAATCACTTGGAACCAGGAACGGGGTCTGCCCCGAAGGGCGGGTGGCCCCTGTGGACTATAAAGTAAAGCTCCCAAGTTCAAATTGTCCTTCTTGGTAGGGTCACTCAGCAGCGAATCAACCCTTGAGAGTGAACTGCCCAAGCTGCCTCCAAGCAAGTAAGTCTCAAGTCAATGCTTGAGATAGGCGCTCCTAGCTACCAGTCCATACCAGCTTTTGAATCCTGCAGACTCAGGACCTGAACGAAAGGCCATTTGTTCCCCTGACCTGATGGGCCAGCCCAAAGCTGAGTATAGACCTATTAGTTATAGAGATAGTTTATTAAGTAGAATTTATGCATGATTAGCGATTGACTGTGTATAATAAATGTGTTTTGATTTGAATCTTACTAATTGGTGTTTTGAGTTATTGATCATTACTTGAACTTGAGCCTCGTGGCGGTATCATACAGATACCTGGCGACTCGAGAGCAAAGGTTTTGAACCAACCAAAAGTTAGCAACAGAGTGCGGGTGACTCTTCCTCAGAGTGTTAGTTATGTAGATATAAATCTATCCCATTAATATTAGCTTTTCAGTAACAGCCTATCACATCAAAACACTTCACTGAACGAATCATCTTGTGAAATGTAGTGATTTGAAGCAGTAGTCATTCTGCATTAGCAAATTCCTGAGATTTTGGGATAATGGCTGAGAAGGAATGTTGGCCAGGAAGCCAAGAGAACTTGTGCTATTAGACATTTAACTTCCATCTAAACCCACAGCTTACACTCAATTTAAAAAAAAAATTTAGAGTACCCAATTAATTTTTTCCAATTAAGGGGCAATTTAGCATGGCCAATCCACCTACCCTGCACAAACAGCCTACACTCAATTTAACATTTAATTTAGAGAATGGCACATTGGTAAGTTTGTGCAAACAAAGCAAGCTTCCAACAAAATCGAAATGGATGTTACTCACATCCAAGTTGGGATGCAATTTACAATTGGGTGTTAATGTCTGTGCCTTTCCAATGGCCAACGTTTAGTTATCTACTTGCAAGGTAAGGTGACATATAGCATGAGGGGGCTGTGGTGATATGCATCACTGTTAATACACAAGGGGTTAATGCAAATACACTAAGACTAAGTAAACACTTAGGGAGCACCAGAGACATCATTAGCAGATATACAGCTAATGAACACATAGAATAAGACACGACCAATGGGCAGTCAAGACACCCAGAGGTGACATTACCACAAGGGGGCAACCCATATAAAAGGACAGGGTACACATGCTCTTTCTCTTTCCACAGGCGACACTCAAAGAGAAGGACAGGGCAGATCAGAAGCATCACACCCACCGCATGGATTAGAGCAGACTGGTTAGTTAGACTGAGTTATTATAGCAAGATTAACAGGAGAGGCGAACTCAAGTAGGAGAATTGCTAACTGTTCAACCGATGTTAAACCTATCTCCAAGTCTGAACCTTCCTTGGTCAGAGTATACATCAAGGAAGCAGCTTATGCTACATGAAGAAGCATAACACAACATGGTTCCAGGAGTGCCTGTTGAATCTATATAGTTAACTCAACATATCCGTGACAACCAGCAACAGCACCCAGGCAAGATGATCGAGATTCCAGTTCCACAGCAGCTCAGGTACCACGGCAATCTCAGTACAAACTGGCGTGCATTCAAGCAGAGATTTGAGATTTACCTGGTAGCGTCCGACCTAGATGGTGTGGCGGATGCAGAGAAAATAAAGCTTCTGCTCACCATTACGGGTGAAAGTGCAGCAGAAATCTTCAAGACCTTCAAGTACTCCAAAGGGCAAGACAAGAGAGACTTCCAGACAGTCCTGGACAAGTTTGAAAAATACTGCGAGGAAAACACAAACGAGATCGGTAAAAGAGGTGCCAATACTCACCACGAGAGCGGCCTGACGCGACACCAGTGGTCCACGCACCACGAACAGTGCTCCACGCACCACAAAGAGTCCCCGACTCCACACAGAAAGCGATGACAGACTCCACGATGGAAGCAACGCAAGACTCCAGAACACAGTCCTTGCATGAACAAGACCATGAAGGTCTAGCAATCTTATCTGAGCAACCAGCAGTAGACGATGCAAGTGTGCCACACTCAAGTGCACAGCAAGACGACTATGACAGTCTTTCACGTGAACAACATAAAGACTATGACAGTCTGCCCAGATTATTTGAGCCACCAGAAGAAGACTCTGACAGTCTACCCAGCTCATCTAACCGACAAGAAGACACTGACGGTCTACCCACTGTATGTACGAGAAGTGTCAAAGGCTTCACAATTCCCATACAAGATGTGCGACATCTCAGCGAGACTGGCAGATCTCAGCTAGTATGTACAGAGGCACTCGACAATCAAAGTGAGGCTACTAGTGACTCCAGTGACACCACGTTAATTCAAACCTCATCCAGTCGAGCCTCTCCACAAGAACATGCATTCCTGAATGTTTTGACTCCGGATGGGGAGCATCAGACACCTCAGATGATTCAAGTGAACCTGAAATGCCTCCGGATGGGGAGTGTCAAGAAACCAAAGCTGATTCAGGTGAACCAGAAAGGACTCCAGGCGGGGAGTATTGACAAGCCGAAGATGATTCCAGTGAACCGGACATGACTCCAGACGGGGAGCGCCGAGGAATCAGAGACGGCATGCTCAATGAAACAGCAGATGGCACAAAGGACACTGACACAAGTAACTTTGTGAAGGACTTGAATTCTCCACTCGGTGTGGTCATTGAGCGCAACAAACACAACAAAACCTATAAAAACAACAACAAAGACAACAACAAGAAGCGTACCAAAGGCACCAACGTCAACAACAAGCATGACAAAAACAACACTGGAACAACGACTAGTACGACATGGTACAACTCTGCAAATGCAGGACAATGTAACAGCACAGCTCCTAACACTGGCAAGAATACAGACATACCATGGCATGACAGCAAATCTCAATGATTCAAGTTTGCTCCACTACAAACAAGCAAACCAGCTTTCAAGGCAGATGAATTTGCTCCACTACGATCAAGCAAACCAGCTTTCAAGGCAGGTGACATCCTGCATCAATATCGCAATCACAAGAAACAGTCCAGGTCGGACAACACAGATGACAGACTGCATCGCTACCACAAGCACAGAAAAAAAGAGTCCAAATCAGACAACAAAGTGATTTGACCATTTGCACACCTCCTGATGACTTCTTGGTTCCTTAAGCACAGGGACACTGACGGCGTTCACAAGGAAATGACAACATCAACATTGACACTTCAATAACAAAACAAGAAAGCCATTCGACCATATTAATTCATGAACTTTGGAATTATACATATTATTTGGTATTGTGTAATCATCACTGTCATCATGATTTGTACTTGTCATCACTTATCTACCTATTTTGTTCAATTTTCTTTAATACTGTACAGAAAATATGTAACACGAAAAAAGGGGAGATGTGGTGATATGTATCACTGTAAATACACAAGGGGTTAATGCAAATACACTAAGACTAAGTAAACACTAGAGGGAGCACCAGAGACATCATGACATGCAGACAAAGAGCTAATGAACACATAGAATAGGACACAACCAATGGACAGTCAAGACACCCAGAGGTGACACTACTACAAGGGGGCAACCCATATAAAAGGACAGGGCACACATGCTCTTGCTCTTTCCAAAGACAACACTCAGAGAAAAGCACAGGGGCAGGTCAGAAGCATCACACCCATCGCATGGCTTCGAGCAGACTGGTTAGTTAGACTTGAGTTACTATAGCAAGATTAGCAGGAGAGTCGAACTCAAGTAGGAGAATTGTTAACTGTTCAATAAATGTGTTAAAGAGCATACATCAAGGAAGCAGCTTATGCTACATGAAGAAACATAACACAACAGGGGCCACGTAAGAGGAAGGCCGCAAGCCCGATTGTCTTTCTACTCTCTATAAAGGAACAGCATAATCTTCTGCTCCTCCACTTTCAGATCCTCACAATCACTGGTCTTCAATACTTTGTCCCTTAAGAACTCTCCTGACTGATTAACGATGCCCTCGCAAGTGGGTGTTTCTTGGCTGGAGCTGGTAAGATGATCTAGCTGACGATGGGACAAAAATGATGGATCCTGTTGGAGGAGGGAGTAACACCCCCCCGCCCCTGAACACAAAAGCAAACACAGCCAAAGTCGATGGTGGGGGAGAAAAGGGAGGGGTTAGGGATAGGGGTGTACGCAAGGGAGGAGGAGGGGGGATGGGGTGGGTGGGAGGGGGGATAGAAGGGACCATAGACTGAGCCAGAAGGAGGCAAAATGTATATAAATTAATCGAAGGAAGGACAGGATAAACCTTTCTGTACAATAAAGTAAATTAATGCGTTAAGAAAAATATGTATATATACAATTGTTTATAAATATGGAAATTGCCAATAAAAAGATTTTTTTTCAAAATGATGGATTCTATTGAGCAATTGCTATCTTACTCCAAGTCATTGTCAATGTCTCCTCGATTTTGTTTTCATGAAATAATGCTTCACAAAGCTCAACTCGGGCAACACGGTAGCACAGTTGTTAGCACAATTGCTTCACAGCTCCAGGGTCCCAGGTTCGATTCCCGGCCTGGGTCACTGTCTGTGCCGGGTCTGCATGTTCTCCCCGTGTCTGCGTGGGTTTCCTCTGGGTGCTCCGGTTTCCTCCCACAGTCCAATGATGTGCAGGTTAGGTGGATTGGCCATGTTAAATTGCCCTTAGTGTCCAAAAGGGTTGGTGGGGTTGCTGGGTTGCGGGAATAGGGTGGAGGCTTATGTAGGGTGCTATCTCCAATGGCCGGTGCAGACTCGATGGGCCGAATGGCCTCCCTCTGCACTGTAAATTCTATGATTCTCAAAGCAGAGATCATGTGGAGAGAGGGGAGGCAGAGATAAGGGGGAAAAACAGGTAAGATAGCTTGGGGAATGTTTAACAGTCCAATATTGTGAAAATAAATAATTAAAAAAAATAATAATCTGGCAAATAAAAGCGAGAAAACGTCATCCAAACCCCAAGTTACAGGAATACCGTTTAACTCAAAGAAAGAGCTGTTCCTCTTGGCTCAATAGTTTCTACAGAGTAAAGAGAACATGTAATTCCTGGTCAATATTGGACTGCACATTCATAGGCTAACAATGTGGTTTTCCACTTCATGGTCTGTGTAGCCCATCATCAACAACCAGGAATTACTGAAGATATGGAATCCATCAGAAGTCCCAGAATATTACAAACACTTTGATTACAAATGCACCAGATGATTGAACGGAGGAAGGTGGCGGTGGTGTTTTCGTGGTTTTGTCACTGGACTAAATAATCCAGAGACCCAGAGTAACACTCTGAGGACCTGGGTTTGAATCTCACCATGGCAGATGATGGAATTTAAATTCAATAAACACTTGGAATCAAAAGTCTAATGACAAACCATGAATTGATTGTCGTAAAAACCCATCTGGTTGAATAATGCCCCGTTAGGCATTATTAAAAAGTTTCTGCCAGTCTCCAAACCCGCAGAAATGTGGCTGACTCTGAAATGACCTAGCGCAACACTCAATTGTATCAAACCACTGCAGAAAATTGGATAAGGAATGAAACTGGATGGACACCACCATCGCCATTCCTAGTTCTGTCTTGTCCCAACTGCAGGACAGACCCGGCAATGATGGTGGAACAGTGGTATAGTCAGGAGGGTGTTCCCTCCAACATTGCCTCGCCTCGGACCCCATGAAGTCTCATGGTATCAGGTCAAATATGGGCAAGAAAACCTCCTTCAGATTACCTCCTCAGGTGATGGGTCTCCCATGTTGAACACCAAACAGAGGAAGCACTGAGGGTGGCAACAATGTAGAATGAGGGGGACATCAATGTCCATCACCAAGAGTGGCTCGGTAGCACCACTACTGATCTAGCTGGTTGGACCTGAAGAACATAGCTGCTAGCCTGGGACTGCAGCAGGTGGTGAGGGAACCAACAAGAGGAAAAGCATGGTAGCACAGTGATTAGCACACAGCACCAGGGTCCCAGGTTCGATTCCCCGCTGGGTCACTGTCTGTACGGAGTATGCACATTCTCCCCATGTGTGCGTGCGTTTCCTCCGGGTGCTCCGGCTTCCTCCCACAGTCCAAAGATATGCAGGTTAGGTGGATTGAACATGCTAAATTGCCCTTAGTGTCCAAAATGATTAGGAGGGGTTATTGGGTTACGTGGATAGGGTGTGTAGCCATCTGGGATGGCCACTTTCAGTATACAAAATGGACACTCGCAGAGCCTATAGGGAAAAATGGACAATGCAAAGCAACAAGCAGGCACAGAGCCTGAATGTATATTTGGAAGGGAGTCAGCAGACGGAACCGAAACTCTGGGTCGATTTACATATTGGGGCCCATCTCCGAGGAACAAAGGACTGATGCTCAGGTAGCCGATACTGTCTCAGACATTCCGGCGCCACTACCCCGACCAGAAGACACAAACAAAGCAAGGCCAACGGCCACCTAGGACACGCCCAGCCATCAAGGCACCCACCCCTTTAGTGGTTTAGATCGATGACAATGATCAAGAAGCGGCCCAATTAATTGGGACCAAGTTTAAGGCCCACCTAAAAGCGCGCAAAGCCCCTCCAAGTATAAGAAGGAACTCCCGTGAAAGGTTCGCTCTCTTGGATTTGGCTCTCAAGCGGAGAGACCCTTCCACCAGCACCACCAGAAGCAAGTAAGTTCAAGGTCAACGCTCGCTACCAGATGGACGACCTTAGCTGTACGCCTGTTACCTCTTCGAACCCAACAGCCTCAGATCCGAACAATGGCCATTGTTCCTCTGACCTAAATGGGCACCTGAAGGTAAGTATAGGTGTTAGAGATAGATGTAGTTTAGCTTGTAGTGTTACTGTGCATGAGTAAATCATACTGTGTGTAAATAAATACCATTGACTTTGAACTAACTATCTGGTGTATTGGCTCTTTGATCGGTATTTGGGTTGAACCTTGTGGCGGTATCGAGAGATACCTGGCGACTCTGAAAGCATACTCATAATTAGGATTAAGAAAGGCGACCTTATTAACTGCCATATTTATAGCAAGTAAACAGAGCAACAGGTGAAAGTGAGGGCTTAAAGTGGGTCGATGCAGACTCGATGGGCCGAATGGCCTCCTTCTGCACTGTATGTTCTATGAAAAACATACTTGACCTCATCCTCATCAACTTGCCTGCTGCATGGGCAGCTTGGTGACACAGTGGTTCGCACTGCTGCCTCACGGCGCCGAGGTCCCAGGTTCGATTCTGCTCTGGGTCACTGTCTGTGTGGAATTTGCACATTCTCCCCGTGTTTGCATGGGTTTTGCCCCCACAGCCCAAAGATGTGCAAGGTAGGTGGATTGACCAAGCTAAATTGCCTCTTAATTGGAAAAAATTAATTTGGTACTCTAAATTTATTTTTAAAAACCTGCTTGCTGCAGATGTACCTATCCATGGCAGTATCAGTAGGGATGACCACCGCACAGTCCTTGTGGAGACAACGTCCCGTCTTCACATTGAGGATGCCCTCCATCGTGTTGTGTGGCACTACCACCATAGTGAATGGGATTGATTTCGAACAGATCTAATAACTCAAGATTGAGCAACCTGGAGGTGTTGTGGGCCATCAGCAGCAGCAGCAGAATTGTACTCAACCACAATCTGCAACCTCATGCCTGACTACCCCCAATCTACCATTGCTTCCAAGCCAAGGGATCAACCCTGATTCAAAGAAGAATTCCGGGGGGCATGTAGAAGCAACTTTAGGCATACCTAAAAATGAGGTGCCAATCTGGTGAAGCTACAACACAAGACTACTTGTGTGCCAAACAACATAACCAGCAAGTAATAGACAGAGCTAAGCAATTCCGCAATCAATGCATCAGATCTAAGTTGTGCAGTCCTACGACATCCAGCCATGAGTGGTGGTTGGCAATTAAACAATTCACTTGAGGAAGAGACTGCACAAATATCCCCATTCTCAATGGAGGAGCCCAGCACAGATGTGCAAAAGACAAGGCTGAGACATTTGTTACAATCTTCAGCCAGAAGTGCTGAGTGGATGATGCATCTCTGTCTCCTCCAGAGGTCCACAGCATCACAGATGTCAGTCTTCAGCCAATACGATTCACTCCACGAGATATCAAGAAACGGCTGAAGGCACTGGATACTACAAAGACTGTGGGCCCTGACAATATTCCGCGAATAGTACTGAACACTTGTGCTCCAGAACTTGCCACACTCCTAGCCAAGCTGTTCCAGTACAGCTATAACACTGGCATCTATAGGGCAATGTGGAAAATGTCCCAGATACGTCCTGTACACAAAAAGCAGGACAAATCCAAACCAGCCAATTATCAGTCTACTTTCGAACATCAGAAAAGTGGTAGAAGGGGTAATTAACAGCACATTAAAGCGGTACTTCATCAGCAATAATCTGCTCCCTGATACTGTTTGGCTTCTGCCAGGGCCAATCGGCTCCTGACCTCATTACAGCCTTGGTTCAAACATGGACAAAGAGCTGAATGCTAGAGGTGAGGTGAAAGTTACTGCCCTTGACATCAAGGCAGCATTTGACCCAGCATGGTACAAGGGGCCCTGGCTAAACTGGAGTCAATGGGAATCAGGGAGAAAGCTCTTTACTGGTTGGATCATACATAACACAAAGGAAGATTGTTCTGGCTGTTGGAGGTTAATCACCTCAGCTCCAGGCCATCACTACAGGAGTTCCTCAGGGTAGTGTCCTAGGACCAACCATCTTCAGTACTGATGATTGAACAATAGGTGGAATTTCACACCACTATCGTGGCAGTGGTGGGGCCACAAGCTGTTAAAAGGTCCATTGATTTCGGTGGAGCCTGAAAATCCCACTGACAGAAGAGAATGGAAAATTCCACCCATGTTCAGCACCATTCGTGACTCCTCAGAGAATGAAGCAGTCCACTTACAAATGCAGCAAGATTTGAGCAATATCCAGGCTTGGGCTGATGCATGGCAAGTTACCTACGTGCCACACAAGTGCCAGGCAATGACCATCTCTAATAAGAGAGGATCTGATCATCCCTCCCCCTTGGCATTCAATGACATTACCATCGCTGAATCCCCAACTATCAACATCCTGGGGATTACCATTGATCAGAAACTGAACTGGACTAGCCATATTAATACTGTGGCTGCCAGAGCAGGCCAGAGGCTAGGAATCCTATGGCGAGTAACTCACCTCCTGACCCCCCCCCAAAGCGTGTCCACCATCTACAAGGCACAAGTCAGGAGTGTAATGGAATACTCTCCACTTACTTGGATGAGTGCAGCTCCAACAAAATTCAAGAAGCTTGACACCATCCAGGATAAAGCAGCCTGCTAGATTGGCACCCCTTTGACAAACAATCACCCCCCCCCCCCCCCCCCACCCCCACCTTCGACGCACAGTAGCAGCCGTGTGTACTATCTTATAAGCTGCACTGCAGGAACTCACCAAGATTCCTTCGGGAGCACCTTTTAAACCAACTACCACTACCATCTAGAAGGACAAGGGAAGCAGATACATGGGAACACCACCAGCTGGAGGTTCCCCTCCAAGTCACTGACCATCCTGACTTGGAAATATGTCGCCGCTATTTCACTGTAACTGGGTCTAAATCCTGGAACAGCTCTTCCAAACAGCACTGTGAGTGTACCCACACCACATGGACTCCAGCGGTCCAAGAAGGCAGCTCACCAATTGTGCAGCAATTGTATAAGGTGTTGGTGAGGCCACATCTGGAGTATTGTGTTCAGTTTTGGTCTCTTTACCTGAGAAAGGACTTATTGGCACTGGAGGGGGTGCCGAGGAGATTCGTTAGGTTGATCCCAGAGTTGAGGGGATTAGATTATGACGAGAGGTTGAATAGACTGGGACTGTACTCATTGGAGTTTAGAAGGATGCGGGGGGATCTTATTGAAACATATAAAATTATGAAGGGAATAGATAGGATAGATGCGGGCAGGTTGTTTCCACTGGTCGGGGAAAGCAGAACTAGGGGGCATAGCCTCAAAATAAGGGGAAGTAGATTTAGGACTGAGTTTAGGAGGAACTTCTTCACCCAAAGGGTTGTGAATCTCTGGAATTCCTTGCCCAGTGAAGCAGTTGAGGCTCCTTCTTTAAACATTTTAATGAAAAAGATAGATACCTTTCTAAAGAATAAAGGAATTCGGGGATATGGTCTACGGGCCGGAGAGTGGAGCTGAGTCCACAAAGATCAGCCATGATCTCATTGAATGGCGGAGCAGGCTCGAGGGGCCAGATGGCCTACTCATGTTCCTAGTTCTTATGTTCTTATGTTCTTCAAGGGCAATTAGGGATGATCTAGTCAGTGTCGCCCAGATCCCATGAGTGAATGTTAAAAAAACAGAACGTTACATATTGCATCTTCAGAATTGCCAGTTCATACCCTGCCATCGCCATGCTGGCCATATTGAATCGAATACCATTGAATTCCTTCATAAATATTCCAGATTCTGTTTCATGAGACTCCAGGTCATGTTCAGTTTGCCAACTTTTCCAATATGCAGCACATGTGGAGGCTCCAGATATTGGCTGTTTTGTTATTGAAGCGAGTTTAATTTAGCTTGGTATGAGTGGATGTTGAGTGGTAGGGCTAAGCCGCCCAAATACTTGGGCTTCACTGCAATAATATCGCAGCTGTCAGTGCTGAACCAGTATTCACAGGCAGCACGCCACTCTGCAGGGTGCAAGGTGGGAGGGAGTGGAAAATCTGGTAGTTCTGATGTGGATTTGAACTGGAAGTAATGAGCTAAAGAGGGAGAGGCAGTTGTGGAATGGAAGGGTTGGCAGTGGGTGAGTATTCATAGAATCTCAGAAATTTACAGCAGGAAATGAGGCCATTTGTCCTATTTTGACCCTGTCAACCACATGTTCCTTCTGGTACAACAGAAATTCTCTCAGGAAAAATGTCCCTTTCCCAATATTCTGAGTGTCCAATTAAGATACGGTGATTAGGGCGGTCTTCACTTAGCACCAATGCATGGATTGGGCCATTGGTTGGACCCCTATTTGCATATTGCAAATTGCCTCCTGCCTGAAACAGGTAGAATCATAGAACTTATACAGTGCAGAAGGAGGCCATTCGACCAATCGAATCTTCACCATCACTTTGAAAAAGCCCCCGAACTAAGCCCACTGCCCCGGCCTATCCCTGTAACCCCACCTAAGCTGTACATCTTTGGACACTAAGGGGCAACTTAGCATGGCCAATCCATCTAACCTATACATCTTTGGAATGTGGGAGGAAACCGGAGCACCCGGAGGAAACCCACGCAGACACAGGGAGAACGTGCAAACTCCAGACAGTCACCCAAGACGGGAATTGAACCCCGGTTCCTGGCGCTGTGAGGCAACAGTGCTAACCACTGTGCCACCTTGTCGCCCTATCCTGGGATATTGTTTAAAAAGGCCACAAACAAAATGGCAGTGAACAGAAGGGGAAATGAGTGTTAAGTTCACCACTCTGATTTTCAAAACGCCATTGATCATTGTGATATTTGGGCTCTCACTGTCTCGGCTTTTTTGCGATCACTACGATGAGGTGTCAGCTTAGTTATTTTTGGTAATTTTCCCTCTCTTTCTGGTAATTTTCCCCTCCTTTCTCTATCCATCTTCTGAAAATGAGGTTGTTCCATGAGAACCTGCCACTCTCCTGAGGGGGCATATCATTGCAGATTCAGCCTTGGCAGTGATTGTTGGCATGCCATCATCTGACCTCAATTCTGCCCAGTCAATATCAACACATACGCTGGTCTGAGTGGAGGTTTGCTGAATAATCGTAAGGAATATGAAACTTGGCCAATTTTCTCCTTTGCAATCCTCCTCTACCGCCTTCATCCAATTAAATTAACTAATTCAACACAGATTACAGAAGAAGGAAGAAGGCATGGTGGCACAATCATAGATCATAGAATTTACAGTGCAGAAGGAGGCCATTCGGGCCATCAAGTCTGCACCGGCCCTTGGAAAGAGCACTCTGCCCAAGCCCACACCTCCACCCATCCCATCCCCTCCCCACACCTCCACCGTATCCCTGTAACCCCATCTAACCTTTTTGGACACTAAGGGCAATTTAGCATGGCCAATCCACCTAACCTGCACATCTTTGGACTGTGGGAGGAAACCGGAGCACCCGGAGGAAACCCACGCAGACATGGGAAACTCCACACAGACAGTGACCCAAGCCGGGAATCGAACCTGGGACCCTGGAGCTGTGAAGCAACTATGCTAACCATTGTGCTACCATGCTGCCCAATGGTTAGCAGTGCCAGGGGCCTGGGTTTGATTCCGGCGTTGGGTGAATGTCTGTGTGGAGTTTGTATGTTCTCCCCGTATCTGCGTGGGGTTCCTCCGGGTGCTCCAGTATTCTCCCTCAGTCCAAAAATGTGCAGGTTAAGTGGATTGACCATGATTAATGTGCAGGGGTGGAGGAAAGGGTGGGGGAGTGGGCCTAGGTAGGATGTTCTTTCGGAGGATTGGTGCAGGATCGCTGGGCAGAATGGGCTCCTTCTGCACAGTAGGGATTCTATGGATTCTATGAACCCTTTAAACTGGCTCCACCATTCAATTAGATTCTGACCAATCTGTATCTCAATTCCATTTATCCACCTTTACTCCAAATCCCTTGATGCCCTAGCCTAACAAGCCCCATCAATTTCAATTCGGAAGTTCCAATTGCCCCGATATCCACAACCTTTTGAGAAGATAAGAGCTCCAGATTTTCCTTTGGGCATGAAAATTCTCTGTCTTCTGTTCAGTTACTGAAGCCTTCTCTCCTTGCACCTTCCTTTGCCGTCTCAACCTCCCTTTCTTTTTCTCGCCATTGTGTAAATTTACCATGGATCGCAGCTAGCGATACTCTTACTTCTTAGTCAGAAAGTTGTGGGTTCAAATCCCACTCAGAGACGTGGGTGTAAAAATCAAGGCTGACAGTCTGGAACATTCTTGAGGGAGTGCTGCACTGCTCGCTGTGCTGACGTATGGAGGAGCCAGAAAGCCCTGTCTGCCCTCCAAGGTAAACACAAAAGGTCACATAACACTCATTTAAAAAGCAGAGCGAGGGAATTATCCCTGCTGGCTCGGTCAATATTTATCCCTCAATCAACATCACAAAAAGCAGTGAAATAAAAGCAAATGCTGCGAATGTTGGGAAATCTGAAACTACAGTCAAACAAACCTGAAACGTTAACTCTGGTTCTCTCTCCTCAAATGCTGCCACACCTGCTGACCATTTCCAGCTCTTAGTTTTAATCACAAAAAAAACCCAGATTACCTTGTTGTTATCGCATTGCTGTCTGTGGGAGCTTGCTGTGTGCAAATTAGCTGCCTCAGTTGCTTACATCAGTGATTTTCAAACTTATTTTTCCCCGGACCCACTTTTACCAACCGGCTAACCTTCGCGACCCATGCCGGCCGGCCTTCGCAACACACCATTTTCGCTTACCTTTAATGCGACATGTGAGTCTGCTTGGTCCTCATGATCTCACTCCAATCAGGTTGACAGGAGGAGAGGGCCATGCGCATATCAGGTGCAGATTTCAGCCGGTTCCTTGGTGCTGTCTTCCTTCTTTGTGAGGACAGAAAATCCAACCGCTCACATGTAGGTCGTTGAGAAGGGCAAGAGCAACAAACTGCTTGTTTTACTCACTGCTGGATACTTCTCGGAGACGCTACTCCAGAATGCTGACAGCCTCATGGACTTGTGATATGTTTCCAATGTGCTGTCACAGATGAGGTGCAGAAGTTCAGTCTCTTCATTGGGAGTCAGCTGTAAGTTAATAATTGACTCTTGGATGGGTCTCAAACTCTAAAATATTTTTCACCCACCTCTTCTCTATCAAAATCTGAAACTTTTCCAAAAACTAAGGACCAGGACAGCCAGATGCGACTAAATAAGGCTTGCCAGTCTATTGACAGCTCCCTTACTAACAGTTTCCTTCGATGTGCCGTAGCAGTGTGGGGAGCATGCAATAGTTTTGGCTTTGTACTCGCAATTGCCAAACTTTCAATGACTTTTCGAAAGCATTTAGTTCTTCACAGTGCCAAAAGTAATCATCATCCTTCCCTTGTATCATAGAATTTACAATGCAGAAGGAAGCGATTCGGCCATTGAGTCTGTCATAATATGCACTCATGTTCATAATGGGATACAGACAGGCAGTGATGGACACACACAGGAACCAATCACCACACAGAATACAGAACAACCAATCACCAGGCAGAACACTACAGGGTACATTTACCAGTAAAAAACACACAAGGCAGGAAGGCTCGGGCTCTTCATACTGGTGATAGCTGTAGCAACAGTCAGGGTGCAATGTACAGTCAGCACCTACTACACATGACACAGAGCAAGTCTGGGCAAGCCAGACCAAGGTTAGCAAGCTTAGATTATTAGAGTGTCGACCCACAGCCACCTTTGTACATTACTCGGCAAGTTCAATAATGCAGTGTTGAACCATCGACAGCGTTGGAAGCCTATTTTCAAGTGATACTGCATCGAGTTGCAGTTCGTGTTAATCCAACATATATAACACATCAGAGTCTACACCTGAAAGAGCACCCTACCTAAGCCCACAACTCTACCCTATCATCCTAACCCAGCAACTCTACCTAACCTTGGGACACTAAGGGCAATTTAGCATGACCAATCCACCTAACCCGCACAACTTTGGACTGTGGGAGGAAACTTGAGCACCCAGAGAAAACCCAGGGGAGTCCGTGTTAATCCAACATATATAACACATCATGGTACCAGGAAACTATTAACTGTAACGGACCTACCTCCAGTAAATCTGAAACGACCGGAAAGCAAGTAGCAAACAGCCAGCGGTATGGAAAAGATCCAGGCTCCCCCGCAGCTCCGGATCTCCGGCAACCTCGGCGCCAACTAGAGGGTCTTCAGACAGAAATTCCTCCTACACCTCGCGGCATCCGACCTTCAGGAAGCATCAGATGCTAGGAAAATCAAGCTGCTCCTGTCGACGGGGGACATCACGCCATCCACATCTTTAATTCGCTCACATTTGCCCAAGGAGAAGATAAAGCAAAGTTCCAGACCATTCTGCAAAAATTCGACAGCCACTGTGAAGTCGAGCTAAATGAGAGCTTTGAACAGTACATCTTCCAACAGAGGCTTCAGGGTAATGACGAGCCTTTTCACTCCTTTTTGACCCATCTCCGCATCTTAGCGCAGTCATGTAACTATGACTCGACTGCTGATTCCATGATCCGGGATCAGATCGTTTTCGGGGTCCAGTCCAACTCCCTGCCGGAGCAGCTCCTTAAAATCAAACGTATGACTCTCCCGATCGCCATCAAAACGTGCGTTGTCCATGAACATGTCAGGAATCGCTACTCCCACATCAAGGTGGCAGAAACGGCAAAATTAGCCTCCCACGAGGCAGAAAGTGTATAGGCCATCGCTCGGCTGCAGGGCCTGAGCATTGAAGAGAGTGGCCATTTCGCGGGTTTCAGTGGCCGTTTCGCTGGCTTTCCACGGGCCCCACGCAGGCGCACCGCGACTGGGAGGACAATGCGGAAATCCCACTGCGCATATGCGAACGTCGGTCGACCGCACTGCGCAGGCGCGAAGGCACATGGAACGCACTGACGTCAGCGTCATGACGTGCCGAAATTGTGGCTCCGCCCATTTAAAGCGGCAATGCCCAGCCAAAGGAAGGCGATGTCTACAATGTGGAAAGCCTGGGCATTATGCGGCCTTATGCAGGTCCGCTCCACCAGTCAAAAGCCAGCGATCCCAGCTGCAATGCAGACCTGTCCACTGCATACAGCAAGGCATGCAGGGTTCCGATCCCGAAAGCCCAACGGACCCAAATGATGACTGCCTCGAGTCTCCATATCAGGTGGGCATTATCACCACACGTGAGAATGTCTCCTCCACTCATGCAAAGCGCCTCTCAATCCTAAGTGTGGATTCTGATGACGAATGGCGCGCTGTCGTTAAAGTGAATCAGTGCAGAATCCAATTCAAACTGGACACTGGTGAGTCTGCAAACCTCATATCCCAGCAGACCTCGACAGCATCCGAGACCAACCCAAAATTCTTCCGCCAGCCTGCCAGCTCCTTGATTACAATGGCAATGCCATAGCTGCTAGTGGATCGTGTCATCTAGTTGTACCCCACAAGGCAATCACGGCGACATTAAGATTCGAGATTATCAGGCCTGACAAGGCATCCCTGCTCGGTGCTTGTGCATGTAAACCCCTTAATCTGGTACAGCGAATCCATGCCATGTCCTCTGCACCTCCGACTGCCTCATCTCATGTGAATCTACAGGCTGACATAGACGACATCCTCACGCAATATCCCGATGTGTTTGATGGGATGGGCACGCTCCCGTATCGCTACAAAATACTACTCAAGCCGGATGCCACCCCAGTCATTCAAGCACCGGGCGCCGGCTCCTCTAAAGGAACGTTTAAAAGTGCAGCTGCAAGAGCGCCAAAGCCAGGGCATCATTTCAAGGGTCACGGAACCAACAGACTGGGTCAGCTCCATGGTCTGCGTGAAGAAGCCCTCAGGCGAAACACAAATCTGTATCGATCCCAAAGACCTCAATTGCAATATCATGAGGGAGCACTACCCGATCCCGAAGCGGGAAGAATTAACCTCTGAGATGGCACACGCCAAATTCTTTACCAAGCTGGACGCCACACGTGGTTTCTTGCAGATACAACTGGACGACTCCAGCAGGAAGCTCTGCACGTTTAACACTCGGTTCGGCAGGTACTGTTACAACCGCATGCCTTTCGGTATCATTTCAGCCTCCAAACTCTTTCACCGCATAATGGAGCAAATGATGGAGGGCATCGAGGGTGTGCGAGTCTATGTGAATGACGTGATAATCTGGTCCACGACCCCCGAGGAGCACATAGATCGGCTCAAACAGGTCTTTAAAAGGGTCCACGAGAATGGCCTCAAGCTAAACAGGACCAAATGCTCATTTGGTCTGTCATCAATCAAATTTCTGGGTGACCAAATATCCCAGCAGGATGTGCAACCTGATTCCGACAAAGTAATGGCAATCAATGCCATGAAGACCCCAGAGGACAAAAAGGCGGTACTACGCTTCCTGGGGGATGGTGAATTTTCTGGGAAAATTCATTCCTAACATGGCATCCCACACCACAGCCCTCCGGCATCTAGTAAAAAAGACCACTGTAGTCCAGTGGACACCAACACATCAAGCGGAGTGGATGGAGCTCAAGGAAAAGCTCACCACGGCCCCAGTCCTGGCGTTCTTTGACCCGACCAAGGAAACGGAAATATCCACGGATGCAAGCCAAGACGGCACTGGTGCGGTGCTCCTCCAGAAAGATGACTCCCCGTCCTGGGCTCCAGTGGCATACGCTTCCAGGGCTTTGACTCCGACCGAGCAAAGGTACGCACAGATTGAAAAGGAGTGCCTGGGTCTCCTAACAGGAATCGTGAAATTCCACAATTACGTATACTGTCTGCCAAAGTTCACGGTGGAAACAGACCACAGACCTTTAGTCCACATCATCCAGAAGGAATTAAATGGCATGACGCCCTGTCCTGGGATAAGCCAGGACATCTCCAACATGGTCCTCAATTGCACCGCATGCCAGAGATTCCAACCATCTCAGCCCAAGGAGACGCTCCAACAACATGAGCTCATGACCTCTCGGTGGTCCAAGGTGGGAATAGACCTCTTTCACGCAAATGGGTGTGACTATGTACTTCTGATCGATTACTTTTCGAACTACCCAGAAGTTGTGAAGCGACTTCCGGTTGTGGCTATGTGGAGCTAAGTCGCACGTTCGGCAGCTCCCGCTAAAAACGGACTTTCGGGCTCTTTTTAGGGCCCGTAATGGCCCTTGTTCGACGTTTCCCGGTGTGGGAAGGGGACAGCAATATTCCCATGATAGTGTATGGATTGGACCAGGAGTGGGGCGATTAAAAAGTGGCATTGAAGCAAAGAAAGGTGCGAGGGAGGAGGACCAAGATGGCGGCAGGCGGAGACCAGGCAGCGTGGAGGCAGTGGGCGCAAGAGCAGCAGGAGCTTCTCCAGCGCTGTTTTAAGGGACTGAAAGCTGATCTGCTGGAGCCGATGAAGGCTTCAATCGATAAGCTGCTGGAGACACAGACGGCCCAATGGGCAGCGATCCGGGATGTCCGGCAGAAAGTCTCGGAGAACGAGGACGAGATCCTGGGCCTGGCGGTGAAGGTGGAGGCTCACAAGGCGCTCCACAAGAAATGGCAGGCGAGGTTCGAGGAGATGGAGAACCGGTCGAGGCGGAAGAACCTGCGGATCCTGGGTCTCCCAGAGGGGCTGGAGGGATCGGACATGGGGGCCTACGTGGTCACCATGCTGAATTCGCTGATGGGAGCGGGGGCCTTTCAGGGGCCCTTGGAGCTGGAGGGGGCCCACCGAGTGCTGGCGAGGAGGCCCAAGCTCAGCGAGCCACCGCGGGCGGTGCTGATGAGGTTCCACCGGTTTGCTGATCGAAAGTGTGTTTAGGTGGGCGGAGCAGAGCAGCAGGTGGGAGAATGCGGAGGTCCGGATCTATCAGGATTGGAGCGCGGAGGTGGCGAAGAAGAGGGCCGGTTACAACCGGGCGAAGGCAGTGCTGCACAGGAAGGGGGTGAAGTTCGGCATGCTGCAACCGGCATGTCTGTGGGTTACCTATAAGGACCGACACCATTATTTCTAGTCCCCGGAGGAGGCGTGGGCCTTTGTTCAGGCCGAAAAACTGGACTTGGACTAACGGTCGGGGACGAGGAGTCGCTGTGGAGGGCTGGCTGGGGATTGTTGTGTTGTGTTTCGAGGGAGGGTTCTTTGTTTTTTGGGGGTTGATTGGGCATTGTTTTGATTAGGTCCGCAAGGTGGGCTCGTGGGAGGGGGTAGGTAAACTGCTTGGGGGGTTGATGGTCGGTAGGGGAGATGGGGCCCTGCGGAGGGGGGGGAGAGGCCTGAGTTGGGGATAGTGGGACTGGTCCTGGAAAGGGAGCTGCGCCAGGGGAGGCGGGGCTGGGCAAGTGGAAAGCGCGGGCTTTATCCCGCGCTTAGGGTTGAAGGGGCGGGGCCGGAGCTGGGAAGCGCGGGCTTTTTCTCCCGCCCTGGGAGTGGAATGGATGAGATCCTGCTGGTGGACAAGGGGGGAGGGGAAGTTCCACACTGGGGGTGGGGGGGGGGGGGGGGGGGGGGGGGTCGATGGAGTGGCGGGAGTTGCCAGGGTCAGCAGGAGTCAGCTGACTTATGGGAGTGCAATGGGGGAGCAATGCAACTAGGGGGGGACAAAGCTGGGGAGGAGGGGGGAAGGGGGGGTGGGGACCGGGTTGCTGCTGGAATGGCCAAGGGGGAGCTGGAGTTGGTAGAGGAGGCCGGGGCGGTGGTCTGCCGCTGTGGGGAACGGGTCGTGCGGGGGGGCGCGGGCACGTGTCTGGCCTAGGAAGGGCTATGGCTAGTCGGCGGGGGAGGGGGGTGAGTAGCCCCTTGATCTGTCTGATAACCTGGAATGTAAGGGGACTGAATGGGCCAGTCAAGCGGGCCCGGGTGTTCGCGCACCTGAAGGGGCTGAAGGCGGATGTGGCCATGCTTCTGAAGACACACCTGAGGGTGGCGGATCAGGTAAGGTTGAGAAAGGGGTGGGTAGGGCAGGTGTTTCATTCGGGTTTGGATGCACAAATCGGGGGGCGGCGATCTTGGTGGGGAAGAGAGTGTCGTTCGAGGCGTCGAGCATTGTGGCAGACAATGGCGGTAGGTATGTGATGGTAAGTGGCAAGCTGCAGGTGGAGCGGGTGGTGTTGGTCAATGTATATGCCCCGAATTGGGACGATGCGGGGTCCATGCGGCGTATGCTGGGCCGGATTCTGGACCTGGAGACAGGGGGCCTGATAATGGGGGGGGGATTTCAACACGGTGCTGGACCTAGCACTGGATCGCTCTAGGCCTAGGACGGGCAGGAGGCCGGCGACGGCCAAGGTGCTGAGGGGGTTCATGGACCAGATGGGAGGGGTGGATCCATGGAGGTTTGCGAGGCCGGGGGCCGGGAAATTTTCATTCTTCTCCCATGTCCTCCTCCCAGATTGACTTTTTTGTCATGAGCAGGGCGCTGATTCCGAGGGTGGAGGATACGGACTTCTCGGAGATAGCCATTTCTGAGCATGCTCCGCAATGGGTGGACCTCGCGTTGCGGGAGGAGAGGGACCAGAGCCCGCTGTGGCGCCTAGAGGTGGGGTTGCTGGCGGACGAGGAGGTGAGCGGGCGGGTCCGGGGGTGTATAGAGAGGTACCTGGAGGCTAATGACAATGGGGAGGTGCAAGTAGGGGTGGTCTCGGAGGCGGTGGTCAGAGGAGAGCTGATCTCCATTAGGGCACACAAGGAGAGGGGGGAAAGGAGAGAGAGGGAGAGGTTGGTGGGGGCGATGGTGAGGGTGGATAGGAGGTATGCGGAGACCCCGGAGGAGGGATTGCTTTGGGACCGGCATAGCCTCCAGGCTGAGTTTGATTCGTTGATCACCAGGAAGGCGGAGGCGCAGTGGAGGAAGGCGCAGGGGGCGGTATATGAATATGGGGAATAGGCGAGCCGGATGCTGGCGCACCAGCTTCGGAAGCGAGAGGCAGCTAGGGAGATCGGGGGAGTTAGGGATGGAGGAGGGAGCACAGTGCGAAGTGCGGTGGGTATCAATGGGGTCTTCAGGGACTTCTACGAGGAACTGTACCGGTCTGAGCCCCCTCCGGAGGAGGGAAGGATGGGTCGCTTCCTGGACAGGCTGAGGATTCCGAGGGTGGAGGAGGGGCAGATGGCGGGGTTGGGGACACCAGTTAGGTTGGATGAGTTGATCAAAGGGATAGGGAACATGCAGGCGGGGAAGGCACCGGGGCCGGATGGGTTCCCAGTTGAATTTTACAAGAAGTATTCGGACCTGCTGGGCCCGCTGTTGGTAAGGACCTTTAATGAGGCAAGGGAAGGGGGGGCTCTGCCCCCGACGATGCCAAGAGCGCTGATTTCCCTGATCCTGAAGCAGGACAAGGATCCCCTACAGTGTGGGTCATTTAGGCCGATCTCACTCTTAAATGTAGATGCAAAGTTGCTGGCAAAGATTTTGGCTATGAGGATAGAGGACTGTGTGCCGCAGGTTATACACGAGGATCAGACGGGGTTCGTGAAAGGGAGGCGGTTGAATACCAATGTACGGAGGCTCTTGAATGTTATAATGATGCCGGCGATGGAAGGGGAGGTGGAGATAGTGTCAGCGATGGATGGGGAGAAGGCCTTTGATAGGGTGGAATGGGGGTACCTGTGGGAGGTGTTGAAAAGGTTCGGGTTTGGGGAGGGGTTCGTCAGGTGGGTGAGGCTGCTACATGAGGCATTTCCGGCTACACCGGGGGACGAGGCAGGGGTGTCCCCTGTCCCCCCTGCTCTTTACGCTGGCAATTGAACCCCTAGCCACGGCGTTGAGGGAGTCGAGGAACTGGAGGGGGCTGGTGCGGGGTGGGAATCCGCTCTATGCGGATGATTTGCTGCTATATGTGGCGGACCCAGTGGGGGGAATGCCGGAGGTGATGAGGATCCTTAGGGAGTTTGGAGATTTCTCTGGGTACAAGCTTAATATGGGGAAGAGCGAGTTGTTCGTAGTGCACCCAGGGGATCAGGAGAGGGGGATTGGTGAGCTCCCGCTAAAAAGGGCGGAGAGGAGTTTCAGGTACCTGGGGGTCCAGGTGGCTGGGAGCTGGGGGGCCCTACATAGGCTTAACTTCGCGAGGCTGGTGGAGCAGATGGAGGAGGAATTTAAGAGGTGGGACGTGCTGCCACTCTCCCTGGCGGGTAGGGTGCAGTCAGTTAAAATGACAGTGCTCCCGAGGTTTTTGTTCCTGTTCCAATGCTTCCCCATCCTGATCCCTAGGGCCTGCTTCAGGCGGGTTAACAGGAGCGTTATGGAGGTTGTATGGGCGCAGAAGACCCCGAGGGTGAGAAGGGTGTTCCTGGAGTGGTGCAGGGATCGGGGGGTTTGGCACCGCCTAACCTCTGTGGGTATTGTTGGGCAGCCAACGTGGCGATGGTGCGTAAGTGGGTGATGGAGGGGGATGAGGCGGCATGGAAGAGGCTGGCGGTGGCGTCCTGTGCGGGCACGAGCCTGGAGGCGCTGGTGACGGCGCCGCTGCCACTTTCTCCAATGAGGTACACCATGAGCCCGGTGGTGGTGGCTACCCTCAAAATCTGGGGGCAATGGAGACATCACGGGGGAGGTGGGGGCCTCGGTGTGGTCCCCGATTCGGGGGAACCACCGGTTTATCCCGGGGAGGATGGATGGAAGGTTCCTGAGCTGGCACAGAGTAGGTGTTAGAAGGATGGGGGACCTGTTTGTGGACGGGAAGTTCGCGAGCCTAGGTGAGCTGGAGGAGAAGTTTGGGCTCCCCCCCGGGGGACACCTTCAGATATATGCAGGTAAGGGTGTTTATTCGGCGGCAGGTGGTGGAGTTCCCACTGTTCCCGCCACGCAGGGTCCAGGACAGGGTGCTGTCGGGGGTGTGGGTTGGAGAGGGGAGGATCTCGGCAACGTATCAGGTGATGCAGGAGGAGGAGGAGGCCTCGGTGGAGGAGCTAAAGGGTAAATGGTGTAGCCACCTGGGTTGTAAATGGTGTAGCCACCAAAAGAATGTAAGTCTCAAGTCAACGCTCACTACGAGATAGGCGCTCCTAGCTACCAGTCCATACCAGCTTTTGAATCCCGCAGACTCAGAACCCGAACGAAAGGCCATTTGTTCCCCATACCTGGTGGGCCAGTCCGAAGCTAAGTATAGGCCTGTTAGTTATAGAAATAGCTTAGAAAGTAGAGTTTATGCATGAGTAGCGATTACTGTGTATAATAAATGTGCTTTGCTTTGAATCTTACTAATTGGTGTATTGAGTTATTGATCATTACTTGAACTTGAACCTCGTGGCGGTATCATAAAGATACCTGGTGACTCGAGAGCAAAGGTTATAAAACAGAGCCAATTGAACCAACCAAAAGTTAGCAACAATGGGAGATGGAGTTGGGTGAGGTGATTGACGAGGCGGCGTGGGCTGATGCCCTGGGGAGGGTGAACTCGTCCTCCTCTTGCGCGAGGCTCAGCCTCATACAATTTAAGGTGCTGCATAAGGCTCACATGACCAGGGCAAGGATAAGCCGGTTCTTTGGGTGCGAGGACAGGTGTGCTAGGTGCTCAGGGAGCCCAGCAAACCACACCCACATGTTCTGGGCCTGCCCAGCGCTGGAGGACTTTTGGAAGGGTGTAGCAAGGATGGTGTCGAGGGTGGTAGGTTCCAGGGTCAAGCCAGGCTGGGGGCTCGCAAGATTTGGTGTGGCAGAGGAGCCGGGAGTGCAGGAGGCGAAAGAGGCCGGTATTCTTGCCTTTGCATCCCTGGTAGCCCGGCGAAGGATTCTTCTTCAGTGGAAGGATGCGAGGACCCCAAGCGTGGAATCCTGGATCAATGATATGGCGGGGTTTATTAAATTGGAGAGGGTGAAATTTGCCTTAAGGGGATCGGTGCAAGGGTTCTTCAGGAGGTGGCAACCATTCATAGACTTCCTGGCAGAACGTTAGAAGATGGTCAGCAGCAGCAGCAACCCGGGGGGGGGGCGGCAGGGGTTGGTTCGTTTTTCTTGAGTGGGCGTGTATATTTGCCTTTGTGTTGATGAAGGCTGTTAATTTATTATTTATGTATATGGGGGCGGGGGGGGGGGGGAGGGGGGGGGGGGGCTGTTGTTCTTTCCTTTCTGTATTTTGCTGTTGGTATTTTGTGAAAATTTGAATACAAATTATTTAAAAAAGAAGTTGTGAAGCTGTCCGACCTCACGTCAAAATCAGTCATCAACACCTGCAAGGAGACGTTTGCCAGGCACGGTATACAGTGATGAGCAACAATGGTCCATGTTTCCACAGCCAAGAGTGGTCCAACTTTGCACAATCCTACCACTTCAAACATGTCACACCCAGTCCCCATTACCCGCAGTCAAACGGGAAGGTGGAAAAAGGGTCCACATTGTCAAGCAACTGCTCCGCAAGGCTGCAGACTCTGCATCTGATTTGAACCTTGCACTGTTGGCATACAGGGCAGCCCCTCTGTCGACTGGTCTGTCTCCGGCCCGACTACTCATGAATCGCAACCTGCGGACAACTGTTCCAGCCATCCACGTTCCAGAACTTGATCACCTCACGGTGCTAAGAAAAGTGCAGTGACTCAGGGACCAGCAGAAGATCACGTATGATGCTCGTGCCACTGATTTGCCTCTGCTGGCTCCAGAAGATGTTGTTCGCATCAAGCTGCCTGAGGGAGGTTGGTCAGCCCCAGCTGTTGTTATACGACAGGCTGCCCCCAGGTCTTTCGTTGTTCGCATGGCTGATGGCTCCATTCTCAGGCGCAACAGAAGGGCACTGCGCAAAGTTGCCTGCCCACCACCACCTGACCACACCCCTCCTTATGTCGAGACGCCTCCTCTGGACATTTCAAACCACGAGCCCGCCAATCTGGCAGCAATCCCTGTCAAGACGCCGGCGTCCCCCCCCCCCCCCCCCCCCGCCACCTCTGAGGCGGTCGACAAGAATCCACCGCCCACCACAAAGACTGGACTTATAGACTTTAACTGTGTAAATTTTGTTCACCTTGTTCTGTATATGCATGATAGACACCTTCCCATGTATATATGTTCACTCACTCACCATTTTGCACATAGTCACACATGTAAATACAAGCACACTGCCACAAGCATCCAAAATTTATTTAAAAAAGGGAGATGTCATAATATGCACTCATGTTCATAATGAGATACAGACAGGCAGTGATGGATACACACAGGAACCAATCACCACACAGAATACAGAACAACCAATCACCAGGCAGGATACTACAGGGTACATTACCAGTATAAAACACACAAGGCAGGAAGGCTCGGCCTTTTGTACTGGTGATAGCTATAGCAACAGTCAGGGTGCAATGTACAGTCAGCACCTACTACACATTGTACAGAGCAAGCCTGGGCAAGCCAGCTCAAGGTTAGCAAGCTTAGATTAATAGACTGTCGACCCACAGCGAACTGTGTACATTACCCGGCAAGTTCAATAAAGCAGTGTTGAACCATCTACAGCGTTGGAAGCCTGTTTTCAAGTGATACTACATCGAGTTGCAGTCCGTGTTAATCCAACATATATAACACATCAGAGTCTACACCTGAAAGAGCACCCTACCTAAGCCCACAACTCTATCCTATCATCCTAACCCAGCAACTCTACCTAACCTTTGGACACTAAGGGCAATTTAGCATGACCAATCCACCTAACCCGCACATCTTTGGACTGTGGGAGGAAACTGGAGCACCCAGAGAAAACCCACGCAGACATGGGGAGAACGTGTGGACGCCCCACAGACATAGCTGGGAATCGAACCTGGGACCCTGGAGATGCGAAGCAACAATGCTACCCATTGTAATTTGAGGTTTAGTTCATTTAGAATTAAAAAGATATCTGCAAGGTACGACATAGCATCCAATTCCCATTTTCCAGTACTTCCCTGCATATAACGCACATGGGGTTCACATCCTGATTTGCAGTAGCACAATTAACAAAGCCATACCTCAAGAAATCATCTTTATACTGCTTTGTTCCCGATGTCAATTTCTTCTTCAAAGGCTGTTCATCCGAGGCCTTGGATTGCAGCTCACACGAGCGCTGGTTTGTCCTGCTGTGGACTCTCCCGGGCAGCTCACACTAGAACTGCTTTGTCCTGCTGTGGACTCTGCTGAGCAGCTCACACTAGCACTGCTTTGTCCTGCTGTGGACTCGCCTGAGCAGCTCACACTGGTACTGCTATGTCCTGCCGTGGACTCTCCTGACCAGCTCACGCTAGCACTGCTTTGCTCTGCCATGGACTCTTCTGAGCAGCTCTCTCCAGGAGATTCAGTTGTGAAGGCCTAGCCTGTTTGTGTCTCAGGCCCTCTCTTCCTTATAATAAAATGATCCACCTTCACAGTGGGTTAGCCCTGCTGCCTCACGGTGCCGAGGTCCCAGGTTCGATCCCGGATCTGGGTCACTGTCCGTATAGAGTTTGCACATTCTCCCCGTGTTTGCGTGGGTTTCGGCCCACACAACCCAAAGATGTGCAGGGTGGGTGGATTGGCCATGCTAAATTTCCCCTTAATTGGAAAAAATTAAATTAACTCCGAAGAACCTGCTCAACCTTGCTCCCATTACGTGTGCTCTATTCAGCACCTTAAATTGGACCAGGCTAAGCCTGGCACACGAGGAAGAGGAATTTACCCTGCTTAGGGCATCAGCCCACAAACCCTTCTCAATCTCCTCCCCGAGCTCTTCTTCCCATTTTCCCTTCAGTTCTCCCACCAACTCCTCCCCCTCTTCTCTCATCTCCCGGTATATCTCTGACACTTTGCCCTCCCTGACCCACACCCCCGAAAGCACCCTGTCCTGGATCCCTTGTGTCGGGAGCAGCGGAAATTCCCTCACCAGTTGTTTCGTGAACGCTCTCACCTGCATATATCTAAAGAAATTTCCCCGGGGCAACGCATACTTTTCCACAAGCACTCCCAAGCTCGCAAACGTCCCGTCTATAAATAAATCTCCCACTCTCCTGATTCCTACCCGGTGCCAGCTCTGGAATCCTCCATCCAGCCTCCCTGGGGCAAACCTATGGTTGTTCCTGATCGGGGACCACACCGAGGCTCCCAGCACACTCTCTGTCGCCTCCATTGCCCCCAGATACTTAATGTTGCCGCCACCACTGGGTTCGTGGTAAATTTGTTTGGGGAGAGCGGTAGTGGCGCCGTCACCAGCGCTTTTAAACTCGTCCCTTTGCAGGACTTCATCTCCAACCTTTTCCACGCCGCTCCCTCTCCCTCTATCATCCATTTACGAGTCATCGCCACATTGGCGGCCCAGTAGTAGTCGCCCAAATTCGGCAACGCCAGTCCCCCTCTGTCTCTGCTACGTTGTAGGAACCCCCTCCTTACCCTCGGGACCTTCCCTGCCCACACGAAGCTCGTGATGCTCCTATCTATTTTTTTAAAGACGGCCTTAGTGATCAGTATAGGGAGACATTGGAACACAAATAGGAACCTCGGGAGGACCATCATCTTAATTGCCTGCACTCTGCCCGCCAGTGACAGCGGCTGCATGTCCCACCTTTTGAAATCCTCTTCCATTTGTTCCAGTCGTGTCAGATTGAGTCTGTGTAAGGTTCCCCAGCTCCTGGCTATCTGAATCCCCAGGTATCGGAAGTTTCTTTCCACTCTCCTTAGCGGTAGGCCATCTATCCCTCTACTCTGGTCCCCAGGGTGTATCACAAAAAGCTCACTCTTTCCCATGTTAAGCCTATATCCCGAGAAATCTCCAAACTCCCTCAATATCTGCATGACCTCTGTCATCCCCCCCACTGGGTCCGTCACATACAGCAGTAGGTCATCTGCGTAGAGTGACACTCGGTGTTCCTCTCCCCCTCTAACCACCCCTCTCCATTTTCTGGAGTCTCTCAGCGCTATGGCCAGTGGTTCAATTGCCAACGCGAACAGTAATGGGGACAACGGGCATCCCTGTCTTGTTCCCCTGTGTAGTCGAGAATACTCCGATCTTTGCCGACCTGTGACCACACTTGCCATTGGGGCCCCATTGAGGAGTTTAACCCAGCTGACAAACCCGTCCCCGAACCTGAACCTCCTCAGCACCTCCCATAGATACTCCCACTCCACCCTATCAAATGCCTTCTCCGCATCCATTGCCGCCACTATCTCTGCTTCCCCCTCTGCTGGGGGCATCATTATCACCCCTAATAGCCGTCGCACGTTGACATTTAGTTGTCTCCCCTTTACGAACCCTGTCTTGTCTTCCTGCACCACTCCCGGGACACAATCCTCTATCCTCGTTGCCAGCACCTTTGCTAGCAACTTGGCGTCCACATTTAGCAGTGAGATAGGCCTATAGGACCCGCACTGTAGCGGATCATTATCCCGCTTCAAGATTAGCGATATCGTCGCCTCCGACATTGTCGGGGGTAGGGTCCCCCCTTCTCTGGCCTCGTTAAAGGTCCTTACCAGCAGCGGGGCCAACAAGTCCACATATTTTCTATAGAATTCCACCGGGAACCCATCTGGTCCCGGGGCCTTCCCTGCCTGCATGTTCCCCAGCCCCTTGGTAACCTCGTCCACGCCAATCGGCGCCCCCAGGCCTTCCACCTCCTGCTCCTCCACCCTCGGGAACCTTAATTGGTCCAAAAACCGCCGCATCTCCACTTTTCCCTCCGGGGGTTGGGACCTATATAGTCTCTCGTAAAAGGTCTTAAACACCTCGTTTATCTTCCCTGCTCTCCGCCCCGTAGCTCCCTTTTCATCCCTAATTCCCCCTATCTCCCTCGCCGCTGTCCTCTTTCGCAGCTGATGGGCCAACAGGCGACTCGCCTTTTCCCCATATTCATATCTCATCCCCTGTGCCTTCCTCCACTGTGCCTCCACCCTCCTTGTGGTCAACAGGTCGAACTCCGTCTGGAGTCGTCGCCTCTCCCTGTATAGTCCTTACTCCGGGGCCTCCGCGTATTCTTTATCTACCCTCAAAATCTCCCCCAGTAGTCTTTCCCTTTTGTTGGCCTCTATTTTCCCCTTGTGGGCCCTGATGGAGATCAGCTCTCCTCTGACCACCGCCTTTAGTGCTTCCCATACTACTCCCACTCGGACCTCCCCGTCGTCATTGGCCTCCAGGTATCTTTCGATACATCCCCGCACCCTTCCGCAGACTCCCTCATCCGCCAGTAATCCCACATCCAGTCGCCGGAGTGAACGCTGCTCCCTCTCCTCTCCTAGTTCCAGGTCCACCCAGTGTGGGGCATGATCTGAAACAGCTATGGCTGAGTACTCAATTCCTTCCACCCTCGAGATCAGTGACCTTCCCAAAACAAAGAAATCTATCCGGGAATACACCTTGTGAACATGGGAGAAGAAGGAGCACTCTTTGGCCAACGGCCTAACAAATCGCCACGGATCCACTCCCCCCATTTGGTCCAGAAACCCCCTAAGCACCTTGGTCGCTGCCGGCCTTCTTCGGGTCCTAGATCTAGATCTATCTAACCCTGGGTCCAACACGGTGTTGAAGTCCCCCCTCATTATCAGGTTTCCTACCTCCAGGTCCGGGATACGTCCCAGCATCCGCTTCATAAATCCCGCATCATCCCAATTCGGGGCATATACGTTAACCAACACGACCTCCATTCCCTCCAGTCTGCCACTCACCATCACATATCTGCCTCCACTGTCTGCTACAATGTTCCTAGCTTCGAATGACACCCGTTTCCCCACCAGTATGGCCACCCCTCTGTTCTTTGCATCCAACCCTGAGTGGAACACCTGTCCCACCCATCCTTTCCTTAACCTAACTTGGTCCGCCACCTTCAGGTGCGTCTCCTGAAGCATGGCCACGTCTGCCCTCAGTCCTTTCAAGTGCGCGAACACTCGGGCCCTTTTAATCGGCCCATTTAGGCCTCTCACGTTCCACGTGATCAGCCGAACTGGGGGGCTGCCTGCCCCCCTCCCCTGTCGACTAGCCATCACCCTCTCTAGGCCAGTGCCACGTCCCGGTTCCGCGCACCCACCCGTTCCCCAGGCGGCGCATTCCCGCCCCGACCACCCTTTCTTTTACCAGTTCCTCTTCGATCTCTGCAGCAGCAACCCAATTACCCCCCCCCCCCCCCCCCCCGGCTAGATCCCCATCTAGCATGATTACTCCCCCCATATTGCTTCCGAAAGTCAAAGAACAAGAACAAAGAAATGTACAGCACAGGAACAGGCCCTTCGGCCCTCCAAGCCCGTGCCGACCATGCTGCCCGACTAAACTACAATCTTCTACACTTCCTGGGTCCGTATCCCTCTATTCCCATCAGTCAGCTGACTTCAACTGACCCCGGCTTCTCCCGCTCTCTCCTTGACCCCCCCCGTGTGGGGAACTCCCATCTACCTTGCGCCTATCTTCCCGCCATCATCTTTCTGGCGCGGGAACAAGAACAATAAGCCCCGTGTTCTCTATAGCTGTCCCACCCCTTGTGGCGCAGCTCCCTCTGCCGCCCCACTCCCATCCCCCGCCTATGTCAACAAACAAACAAAGAACAAAGAAATGTACAGCACAGGAACAGGCCCTTCGGCCCTCCAAGCCCGTGCCGACCATACTGCCCGACTAAACTACAATCTTCTACACTTCCTGGGTCCATATCCTTCTATTCCCATCCTATTCATATATTTGTCAAGATGCCCCTTAAATGTCCCTATCGTCCCTGCTTCCACTACCTCCTCCGGTAGTGAGTTCCAGGCACCCACTACCCTCTGCGTAAAAAACTTGCCTCGTACATCCCCCCATGTCTCTTCATACCCCCCACTGGCGCCCACATTTCTTAGTGTCCCCCCCTCCCCAATTTACATCTCTATATACATCAGCATTGTCGTTTCCCCTCCAACATCAGTCCCTCAGTTCTGATCCAGTTTCTCGTTTTTAATGAAGGTCCATGCTTCTTCCGCCGTTTCGAAGTAGTGATGCCTCTCCTGGTGCGTCACCCACAGTCGCGCCGGCTGCAACATCCCGAACTTCACCTTCTTCTTGTGTAGCACCTCCTTGGCTCGATTAAAACTCGCCCTCCTTCTCGCCACCTCCGCACTCCAATCCTGGTACACCCGTACCACCGCATTCTCCCATCTACTACTTTGTACCTTTTTGGCCCATCTCAGAACCACCTCTCTGTCATTGAAGCGATGAAATCGCACGATCGTCGCCCTAGGTGGTTCTCCCGCCTTTGGTCTCCTCGCAGGGACCCGGTGGGCCCCTTCCACTTCCAAGGGGCCCGAGGGGGCCTCAGCTCCCATTAGTGAGCGTAGCATCGTGCTCACGTAAGCCCCGCCGTCCACTCCTTCCACTCCCTCGGGGATACCCAGGATTCGAAGGTTCTTTCTTCGTGATCTGTTTTCTAGGACTTCAATCCTTTCAATGCACTTTTTGTGGAGCGCCTCGTGCGTCTGCGTTTTGACCGCCAGGCCCAGGATCTCGTCCTCGTTGTCCGTCACCTTCTGCTCCACCACGCGGAGCTCCATCTCCTGGGTCTTTTGTGCCTCCTTAAGCCCCTCAATTGCTTGTAGCATCGGGGCCAGCACCTCCTTCTTAAGCAGCTCCACATACCGTCTCAAAAATTCGTCTTGGTCCGGCCCCCATGTCGCCTGGGCTCTCTCCGCCGCCATCTTGCTCCTTTTTCCTTCTGGCCCTGTCCTCGAGGATTCTTCGTGATCTGGCCGCCACCGCCGATATTTTTCTTTTTCGTTGGGGGGACTCCCTGTTGTCTCACCCCACACCGGGTTTCGTCCCGAAAAAATTCCCCGTTGGGGCTCTTAAAAGAGCCCGAAGGTCCGTTCGAGCTGGAGCCGCTGAAACGTGCGGCTTAGCTGGTCATCGCCGCAACCGGCAGGGCAAGATAAATTAAGATCATGCTTCAAGGTAGTCATATCTGCTGCTTGAGAGGTCATTTGGAGCAACTGCGCTGTTGGCACACAACCTCACTGAATATCTCAGTGGTAGCACTCTCACCTCCAGCCAGAAGGTTGTGAAATTAAAGCAGGCAATTCTGGAAATACTCAACAGGACTGGCACCACCTGGGAAGAGAATTTAATGGTCATGGCGGTAGAGCTGTGAACTTTGGCTGGATGAGGCACCACCACGTGGCTTAACATAGAACAAAGAACAGTACAGAACAGTACTGGCCCTTTAGCCCACAATGTTGTGCTGACCACTTATCCTAATCTAAGATCAACCTAACCTACACCCCTTCAATTTACTGCTGTCCACGTGCCTTAATTCCAACTTACCCAACCCTCACATTTCCGTCAATGGTTGCCCGACATGTCCATCCCCATGGTGCCCCACCTTCTCATGGTCAAGTGTAAAACAAACGGACACTTCAAAATCATCCCATCGGATAGCAGGCTCTCAAACAGCACGTTTGCCTTCCCATCACAAATCCTTTTGCAACTAATAAACAGGAGTGACCAAAAGAAAATGGAAAACAAGAACATTGGATTTTTACTCCCTGGGATGCTGCTCACAGCAGTGTTCTGGAGATTAATTTCCAATTCCTGGAGACTCCAGGGAAGTACGGGAGGATTGGCAATCCTGCGCGATGGTGAGCCCGTCCACCAGTTGGAGAGTCAGTGGCAACTCCAGTACAGCCATTTCTGAGAGCCCTGTCAGGATTTAATCCCAATCATTTAGCCCACTGGCTGCCTTCGGTATTCCTGGTTCCTGCAGGGGAAACGTCCTGCCTTCGAGAGTGGTGGTCACCACAGGTACTGTAGGAGGCCTCAGGCAGTGGACCGTTGTTGAAGCCCCGAAACACAGGTATATGGGGCGGGAATCCAGAGCCGATCAAAGAGGCCCCCTGTGAGGAAAGGAGGGGTGAGGTATAAAGGGCAGGGGGTTGTCTTTCCACGGGGGCATCCTTTGCTGTTAGCCCTTAACTCCATTGTGCACAGGATGCCCAAGAAAGAGGCTGTAACGGGCCACCAGAATTTGCCCACTCCCCATGACCTTCGTCCCACTACGAATTAAAAACCTATCTGTCTCCTCCTTAAATTTGTTTCATGTTGTGGTGTCCACTGCACGGTGGGGCAGATAATTCATCAGATTCATGACCCTTTGAGTTAAGTAATTCCTCCTCATTTGTTTTAAATCTGCCACCCCTTAGTCTAAAACTATGGCAGAATTCATCCTCACGGCTCACTGTGTCTGCGTATGTATGCACAGTCCAAGACACACAATAGCGTCTTTATTCCTCATTTCATCTATGATTGGTTCTGCACAATTTAATTGGTCAAACGGTTGGGCGGGTCGCTACAATCAGCTTTGGCCATGTTTTCCACATACACGGTCGATAGATTCCTTCATAATATCAAAGACAATGCAGGGATTGCGAATCGATAGCACTGTCAAGTCTATGTGCTTATTTGACATTGCCAGCCTGTTCATCAACGTCCTGTTCAAGGAAGCAAAGGATCTTTGCTTCCCTGTGTCCTTGTATCTTTTTTTCAGCAACACTGAAATACAGATTTCCTGGAAAATGGCCCAACCTGCCACAGCCATGGCACTGCCCAATTTGTTTCTTTCCACTTGTGTACCATCTTCCTGCCAAAGCGGGGATCTTGGAAAACGGAAGTTGACATGTTTTCAGGGTGTTTTCCTGGCTGTTTGCTTGCTATACTTTTGGTTATACATTCCACAAATTGAATGACTTAATTGGATTGTTATTGGGAAAATTCCCTCACATCTCTGCTCAAATCCTTATTCCATCTCTGCTTTTCAGCCTGTCTGGCTAGTTGTACAGTTTTACGTAAATGTGAATCCTCTCGAGGTTGTAAAAGGTCAGACCCATTCGCATCTAAATGCCAACAATTATTCTATCTCTGGTCAGGTCATTTTTTTTGTGTTCTATACTGCGGTGTAATTTGTTAATGAATGAGTCAATCCCACTGCCCTCCTTTTTAAAAAAGTATACTTATTAGAATTTTACATTTTAGTAACAGATGCAACAAAGTTACAAAATAATACCATACATTAGGAAACCAAAGAAAGACCACAAGAACCTCAGCTCTCAGAAGAAGTTACATTGGTACCTCAAAACTCCATCAAACCCACATCCAGGTCCAGAACAGAACCAACATTGATCATACAACTAAAAATAATGGAGAGGACCGGCAGCAACAAGTCCGAATTGTTCTCAGACCCAGGGTCTCCCATAGTAGAAAAAGAAGAGAAAAATGTCCAGAGAAACCATAAATGACCCTCCAGATAATAAGAGCACAGGACCGAGTACAGGTCCTGACTCATCACAACACTCATGGAGGGACCATAAACTAAAGGTGAAGAGATCATTCAACTGACAGGCAGACAGTACCCCCACAGGAAAATGATATCCATGTAACCCAAAACTTGAGCCAGGATAATCATTCTAGTCCCAGTCAACTGGGAATGAACCCCTGTCCTGGGAAGAAGGGGATCCATTGAGATGCCCTCGAAAGGACGCCCTGCTAGGGAGGACCAACCCCCTCCACCTGGCACTAGGCAACCAAACACCGACTCTCAGCCAACCTCAAAAAGGCCCGGATTAAACTTCACCTCCAAGCAGCTCAGTGTTATAGGCCAGGGTTTAGAAAACCACAAAGTGTATCAGGGAGTTCACCTGATCCACAACTTTTAATAGATTGTGGTTATGGGGAGCACAAGGGCCCACTTTACAGGTGTGATGCAACAGAGATCTAAATTACTTTTAAAACAAAACCATGTTTATTTATGAATCCAGTTAACACTTTATAAACCCACAGTAAACATCTTAACAACTATCAACACCAATAATCCCCACAGATACAATATTCTATAAGTAACCCTTCATAACTTTCATACCAACATCCATAAGTTCTTCTTCCTCCAACTGGACTCCTTCTTCATTGACAGTCTCTTTGGACAAGAAGGCCTCTGCACGATCCATCCATTTCTCTACGCCTCAACATTTCTCTTTAAAGTCAGATACTTTTGTTCAATCTGATCACAGAGCCCCTTGTAATTCTCCAAAACAGGAGCATTGGTTATCACAGCCTTTAGGCCTTCAAATGCCTGTTGAAACTCCGCTGTCCACTGAAATTTTCGACGTTTCTTCAGCAGGTCCATCAGTGGAGCAACCACGCTGCAAAAAATTTGGCACCAATGTTCGATCCAAGAAATCGCATTATTTCCCTTCATGTCGAGGGTATTGGAAACTCCCCAATAACTTTTGTTTTCACATCCCGTGGGACTATTTGACCCTGTCCAATTGTATGGCCCAGGAAAATGACTTGGGCTTTTCCAAATTCACTTTTGGCTAGGTTTACCACCAAACCTGCCTCCTGAAGTCGATCGAATAACACCACCAGATGCTTCAAATATTCTTTCCATGTCTGGCTAAAAATTACCAGATCGTCGATGTATACCGCACAATTGGGTAATCCTGAAACGACTTTGTTAGTTAACCGTTGAAATGTGGCTGGTGCGTTTTTCATGCCAAATTGCATGACTTTGAATTGGTATATACCATCTAGAGTCATAAAAGCTGAAATCTCCTTCGCCCTTTCGGATAAAGGTACCTGCCAGTAATCTTTAAGTAATTCCGGTTTGGAACTAAAAGCAGATTGTCCCAACTTCTCAATGCAATCCTCCAAACGTGGGATAGGATAAGAGTCCGTTCTTGTAACTGCATTAACCTTTCTATAGTCCACACACAATCATTGGATACCATCAGTTTTGGTACCATCACTATGGGTGAGCTCCATTGGCTGCAACCCACTTTAATTATGCCCCTTTTAAGCATACTCTCAATTCCTTGTTAACCTGTGCCAATGTTAAAGGGTTAAGTCTATATGGATGTTGTTTAATTGGAACAGCATTTCTCACATCTGCATCATGTATAGCCATTTTAGTACTTCCCAATATTTCTCCACAAACTTGCCCATGTGATATCAATAACTCTTTCAGGTCAGTCTGTTTTTCCTCTGGGAGGTAACTCAACAATTTATCCCAATTTTTAAGAACATCCTCATTTTCCAATTTAATTTGAGGTATGTCAAATTCACAGTCATCTGGATTTGGTTCCCCACTTTGAGTTAGAATCATTAAAACCTCCTCCTTTTGCTCTCCTTCTTTTTCAAAGTACCTTTTAAGCATATTAACATGACACACTCGGTGAGTTTTCCTTCTATCCGGCGTTCTAACCTCATAATTCACCTCACTTAATTTGCTTTCAATCTGATAAGGTCCACAAAACCATGCTTTTAACGGTTCACCTACCACTGGTAACAATGCTAAAACTTTATCTCCACTGGCAAAACTACGAACTTTTGCTTTGATGCTTCTTCCTTCTAAGCTTGTGAGGGTTTTCTCTGGCAAGGCTTTTCTTTGTAGATTCAAGACCACATCAACTATACAGTAAAGGGTACCAGGCACTCACTGGTTTTAGAACAATAAAGCAATCTTCAGCACAGAGAGAGAGAGAACTGATATTGCCTCCAAGGTCTAACCACTTCTGACAAGCTCTCTCAGAAGCATCTCATAGGAACCAATCCCTGGCCGTTGGCAGCAGAACACTGTCCCTGTCCAACCCACAGATTGCCAGCCAGCCCATCGAACCTACTTCCTCCAAAGCTACTTGTCAAGATTCTGTCAGCGCCAACGAGTGTGCATTCACCTCTCCAAAAACAATCCTGGAATACACTGTTCTGACTAGCAGGCTACCTCAGCTAAAGTCCACTGCTTAAAGGTGCATTCTGCTAATGAGTCCACAGACCAAAAATAATAAAATAAAACAAAAGAAATGGGAACAAAGGGAAATCAAAAGGAAGGACTCGAACAATATTGAAGAAGGTTCAAAAGCATGCATTGTAGTCAAATATTGCTACAGTCTCAGAGGCTGCTTCCCCCTTTGAGAGCTGACTGGTGGTGAGTTAACCTGATGGTCACCACACCTCAGACAAGGAATAAGGTTGAGCGTTCATGAATAACCTCAGCTGGTATGGGAATTGAACCCACGCTATTGGCATCATTCTGCTGCAGGAACCAGCCAACTGAGCTAACATAGAACATAGAACAGTACAGCACAGAACAGGCCCTTCGGCCCTCAATGCTGTGCCGAGCATTGTCCGAAACCAAGATCAAGCCATCCCACTCCCTGTCATTCTGGTGTGCTCCATGTGCCTATCCAATAATCGCTTGAAAGTTCCTAAAGTGTCCGACTCCACTATCACAGCAGGCAGTCCATTCCACACCCTAACCACTCTCTGAGTAAAGAACCTACCTTGAACATCCCTCCTATATTGCCCACCCTGAACCTCATAGTTACGCCCGCTTGTAACAGCTACATCCACCCGAGGAAATGGTCTCTGAATGTCCACTCTATCTATCCCCCTCATCATCTTATAAACCTCTATTAAGTCGCCTCTCATCCTCCTCCGCTCCAAAGAGTAAAGCCCTAGCTCCCTCAATCTTTCCTCATAAGATCTATCCTGCAAACCAGGCAGGATCCTGGTAAATCTCCTTTGCACCCTTTCCAATGCTTCCACATCCTTCCTATAGTCAGCTGTCCATCATATATTTCATTGAAGTCACCCATTTTGCTTAATGAAATTAGCTCCTGCACAGCCACAAATAGCAACATGCAGCCCGATCGTTTATTCATGGATGACATATTGTCTTGATAACTCAGCAGCTAAATTACTTAAATAACAAGTAAAAACGTCTCTTTTCTTTCTCTTTTCACTTATATTCTACTCTTGCTTTCTTAGATTCTGTCTCATAGTACTTCTGCAAAATTAAAACATGCTTTGTACCCATAAACTTCTGGCTTGTCAAATAGTAGCAGAAATATGTGGAGTAATGCCAAGTTCGCTTGCTAAACTGTTTACAGAGAGTTAATAGGGATTAAATCTGAATCAGTGATTGGTTTTAATCATGTACCTGACGGGTTTCATAGAACATAGAACATAGAACATAGAAAAATACTGCACAGAACAGGCCTTTCAGCCCACAATGTTGTGCCGAACCTTTGTCCTAAATTAATCATAGATTACCATAGAATTTACAGTGCAGAAGGAGGCCATTCGGCCCATCGAGTCTGCACCGGCTCTTGGAAAGAGCACCCGACCCAAGGTCAACACCTCCACCCTATCCTCATAACCCAGTAACCCCACCCAACACTAAGGGCAATTGTGGACACTATGGGCAATTTATCATGGCCAATCCACCTAACCTGCACATCTTTGGACTGTGGGAGGAAACCGGAGCACCCGGAGGAAACCCACGCACACACGGGGAGGGTGTGCAGACTCCGCACAGACAGTGACCCAAGCCGGAATCGAACCTGAGACCCTGGAGCTGTGAAGCAATTGTGCTATCCACAATGCTACCGTGCTGCCCTTGAGAACAAATTAATATACATTATATCATTCTACCGTAATCCATGCACCTATCCAATAGCTGCTTGAAGGTCCCTAATGGAGATTTAAAAAGAGCGGGAGCTGCGAGTCGGAGCGGAGATTTAAAAAGCACCGGAGCTGCGAGTCGGATCAGAGATTTAAAAAGCGCGGGAGCTGCGAATCTGAGCGGAGATTTAAAAAGCGCAGGAGCTGCGAGTCGGAGCAGAGATGTAAAAAGCGCAGGAGCTGAGAGTCGGGGCAGAGATTTAAAAAGCGCAGGAGCTGCGAGTCGGAGCAGAGATTTAAAAAGCGCGGGAGCTGCGAGTCGGAGCGGAGATTTAAAAAGCGCGGGAGCTGCGAGTCAGAGCAGAGATTTAAAAAGAGCCGGAGCTGCGAGTCGGAGCAGAGATTTAAAAAGTGCGGGAGCTGCGAGTCGGAGCGGAGATTTAAAAAGAGCGGGAGCTGGGAGTCGGAGCAGAGATTTAAAAAGAGCAGGAGCTGCGAGTCGGAGCAGAGATTTAAAAAGCGCGGGAGCTGCGAGTCGGAGCGGAGATTTAAAAAGCGCGGGAACTACGAGTCGGAGCAGAGATTTAAAAAGAGCAGGAGCTGCGAGTCGGAGCGGAGATTTAAAAAGAGCGGGAGCTGCGAGTCGGAGCGGAGATTTAAAAAGCGCGGGAGCTGTGAGTCGGAGCGGAGATTTAAAAGGAGCAGGAGCTGCGAGTCGGAGTGGAGATTTAAATAGAGCAGGAGCTGCGAATCGGAGCAGAGATTTAAAAAGCGCGGGAGCTGCGAGTCGGAGCGGAGATTTAAAAGGAGCAGGAGCTGCGAGACGGAGCGGAGATTTAAAAAGCACTGGAGCTGCGAGTCGGAGCAGAGATTTAAAAAATGCGGGAGCTGCGAGACGGAGCGGAGATTTAAAAAGCGCAGGAGCTGCGAGTCGGAGCGGAGCTTTAAAAAGAGCAGGAGCTGCGAGTCGGAGCGGAGATTTAAAAAGAGCAGGAGCTGCGAGTTGGAGCAGAGATTTAAAAAGAGCAGGAGCTGCGAGTCGGAGCAGAGATTTAAAAAGCGCAGGAGCTGAGAGTCGGAGCAGAGATTTAAAAAGCGCAGGAGCTGCGAGTCGGAGCGGAGATTTAAAAGGAGCAGGAGCTGCGAGTCGGAGCAGAGATTTAAAAAGCGCGAAGGCTGCGAGTCGGAGCGGAGATTTAAAAAGCGCGGGAGCTGCGAGTCGGAGCAGAGATTTAAAAAGAGCCGGAGCTGCGAGTCGGAGCAGAGATTTGAAAAGGTGCGGGAACTGCGAGTCGGAGCGGAGATTTAAAAAGAGCGGGAGCTGCGAGTCGGAGCAGAGATTTAAAAAGCGCGGGAGCTGCGAGTCGGAGCAGAGATTTAAAAAGTGCGGGAGCTGCGAGTCGGAGCAGAGATTTAAAAAGCGCGAAGGCTGCGAGTCGGAGCGGAGATTTAAAAAGAGCCGGAGCTGCGAGTCGGAGCAGAGATTTAAAAAGTGCGGGAGCTGAGAGACGCGGAGATTTAAAAAGCACGGGAGCTGCGAGTCGGAGCGGAGATTTAAAAAGAGCGGGAGCTGCGAGTCGGAGCAGAGATTTAAAAAGCGCGAGAGCTGAGGGACGCGGAGATATAAAAAGAGCAGGAGCTGCGAGTCGGAGCAGAGATTTAAAAAGCGCGGGAGCTGCGAGACGGAGAGGAGATTTAAAAGGAGCAGGAGCTGCGAGCCGGAGCGGAGATTTAAAAAGTGTGGGAGCTGTGAGTCGGAGCGGAAATTTAAAAAGCGCGGGAGCTGCGAGTCGGAGCAGAGATAGAGCCGGAGCTGCGAGTCGGAGCAGAGATTTAAAAAGCGCGGGAGCTGCGAGTCGGAGCAGAGATTTAAAAAGCGTGGGAGCTGCGAGTCGGAGCAGAGATTTAAAAAGCGCGGGAGCTGCGAGTCGGAGCAGAGATTTAAAAAGCGCGGGAGCTGCGAGTCGGAGCAGAGATTTAAAAAGCGCGGGAGCTGCGAGTCGGAGCAGAGATTTAAAAAGCGCGGGAGCTGCGAGTCGGAGCAGAGATTTAAAAAGCGCGGGAGCTGCGAGTCGGAGCAGAGATTTAAAAAGTGCGGGAGCTGCGAGTCGGAGCAGAGATTTAAAAAGTGCGGGAGCTGCGAGTCGGAGCAGAGATTTAAAAAGAGCCGGAGCTGCGAGTCGGAGCAGAGATTTAAAAAGTGCCGGAGCTGCGAGTCGGAGCGGAGATTTAAAAGGAGCAGGAGCTGCGAGTCGGAGCGGAGATTTAAAAAGCACCGGAGCTGCGAGTGGGAGTAGAGATTTAAAAAGCGCAGGAGCTGCGAGTCGGAGCAGAGATTTAAAAAGTGTGGGAGCTGTGAGTCGGAGCGGAAATTTAAAAAGCGCGGGAGCTGCGAGTCGGAGCAGAGATAGAGCCGGAGCTGCGAGTCGGAGCAGAGATTTAAAAAGCGCGGGAGCTGCGAGTCGGAGCAGAGATTTAAAAAGCGCAGGAGCTGAGAGTCGGAGCAGAGATTTAAAAAGCGCAGGAACTGCGAGTCGGAGCGGAGATTTAAAAGGAGCAGGAGCTGCGAGTCGGAGCAGAGATTTAAAAAGCGCGAAGGCTGCGAGTCGGAGCGGAGATTTAAAAAGCGCGGGAGCTGCGAGTCGGAGCGGTGATTTAAAAAGAGCAGGAGCTGCGAGTTGGAGCAGAGATTTAAAAAGAGCAGGAGCTGCGAGTCGGAGCAGAGATTTAAAAAGCGCAGGAGCTGAGAGTCGGAGCAGAGATTTAAAAAGCGCAGGAGCTGCGAGTCGGAGCGGAGATTTAAAAGGAGCAGGAGCTGCGAGTCGGAGCAGAGATTTAAAAAGCGCGAAGGCTGCGAGTCGGAGCGGAGATTTAAAAAGCGCGGGAGCTGCGAGTCGGAGCAGAGATTTAAAAAGAGCCGGAGCTGCGAGTCGGAGCAGAGATTTAAAAGGTGCGGGAACTGCGAGTCGGAGCGGAGATTTAAAAAGAGCGGGAGCTGCGAGTCGGAGCAGAGATTTAAAAAGCGCGGGAGCTGCGAGTCGGAGCAGAGATTTAAAAAGTGCGGGAGCTGCGAGTCGGAGCAGAGATTTAAAAAGCGCGAAGGCTGCGAGTCGGAGCGGAGATTTAAAAAGAGCCGGAGCTGCGAGTCGGAGCAGAGATTTAAAAAGTGCGGGAGCTGCGAGTCGGAGCAGAGATTTAAAAAGTGCGGGAGCTGTGAGTCGGAGCGGATTTTTAAAAACAGCGGGAGTTGCGAGTCGGAGCAGAGATTTAAAAAGAGCGGGAGCTGAGAGACGCGGAGATTTAAAAAGCGCGGGAGCTGCGAGTCGGAGCGGAGATTTAAAAAGAGCGGGAGCTGCGAGTCGGAGCAGAGATTTAAAAAGCGCGAGAGCTGAGAGACGCGGAGATATAAAAAGAGCAGGAGCTGCGAGTCGGAGCAGAGATTTAAAAAGCGCGGGAGCTGCGAGTCGGAGAGGAGATTTAAAAGGAGCAGGAGCTGCGAGCCGGAGCGGAGATTTAAAAAGCACCGGAGCTGCGAGTCGGAGCAGAGATTTAAAAAGTGCGGGAGCTGCGAGTCGGAGCGGAGATTTAAAAAGCGCAGGAGCTGCGAGTCGGAGCAGAGATTTAAAAAGTGTGGGAGCTGTGAGTCGGAGCGGAAATTTAAAAAGCGCGGGAGCTGCGAGTCGGAGCAGAGATAGAGCCGGAGCTGCGAGTCGGAGCAGAGATTTAAAAAGCGCGGGAGCTGCGAGTCGGAGCAGAGATTTAAAAAGCGTGGGAGCTGCGAGTCGGAGCAGAGATTTAAAAAGCGCGGGAGCTGCGAGTCGGAACAGAGATTTAAAAAGCGCGGGAGCTGCGAGTCGGAGCAGAGATTTAAAAAGCGCGGGAGCTGCGAGTCGGAGCAGAGATTTAAAAAGCGCGGGAGCTGCGAGTCGGAGCAGAGATTTAAAAAGCGCGGGAGCTGCGAGTCGGAGCAGAGATTTAAAAAGTGCGGGAGCTGCGAGTCGGAGCAGAGATTTAAAAAGTGCGGGAGCTGCGAGTCGGAGCAGAGATTTAAAAAGAGCCGGAGATGCGAGTCGGAGCAGAGATTTAAAAAGTGCCGGAGCTGCGAGTCGGAGCGGAGATTTAAAAGGAGCAGGAGCTGCGAGTCGGAGCGGAGATTTAAAAAGCACCGGAGCTGCGAGTGGGAGCAGAGATTTAAAAAGCGCAGGAGCTGCGAGTCGGAGCAGAGATTTAAAAAGTGTGGGAGCTGTGAGTCGGAGCGGAAATTTAAAAAGCGCGGGAGCTACGAGTCGGAGCAGAGATAGAGCCGGAGCTGCGAGTCGGAGCAGAGATTTAAAAAGCGCGGGAGCTGCGAGTCGGAGCAGAGATTTAAAAAGCGCAGGAGCTGAGAGTCGGAGCAGAGATTTAAAAAGCGCAGGAACTGCGAGTCGGAGCGGAGATTTAAAAGGAGCAGGAGCTGCGAGTCGGAGCAGAGATTTAAAAAGCGCGAAGGCTGCGAGTCGGAGCGGAGATTTAAAAAGCGCGGGAGCTGCGAGTCGGAGCAGAGATTTAAAAAGAGCCGGAGCTGCGAGTCGGAGCAGAGATTTAAAAAGTGCGGGAACTGCGAGTCGGAGCGGAGATTTAAAAAGAGCGGGAGCTGCGAGTCGGAGCAGAGATTTAAAAAGCGCGGGAGCTGCGAGTCGGAGCAGAGATTTAAAAAGTGTGGGAGCTGTGAGTCGGAGCGGAAATTTAAAAAGCGCGGGAGCTGCGAGTCGGAGCAGAGATAGAGCCGGAGCTGCGAGTCGGAGCAGAGATTTAAAAAGCGCGGGAGCTGCGAGTCGGATCAGAGATTTAAAAAGCGCGGGAGCTGCGAGTCGGAGCAGAGATTTAAAAAGCGCGGGAGCTGCGAGTCGGAGCAGAGATTTAAAAAGCGCGGGAGCTGCGAGTCGGAGCAGAGATTTAAAAAGCGCGGGAGCTGCGAGTCGGAGCAGAGATTTAAAAAGCGCGGGAGCTGCGAGTCGGAGCAGAGATTTAAAAAGCGCGGGAGCTGCGAGTCGGAGCAGAGATTTAAAAAGTGCGGGAGCTGCGAGTCGGAGCAGAGATTTAAAAAGTGCGGGAGCTGCGAGTCGGAGCAGAGATTTAAAAAGTGCGGGAGCTGCGAGTCGGAGCAGAGATTTAAAAAGCACCGGAGCTGCGAGTCGGAGCGGAGATTTAAAAAGCACCGGAGCTGCGAGTGGGAGCAGAGATTTAAAAAGCGCAGGAGCTGCGAGTCGGAGCAGAGATTTAAAAAGTGTGGGAGCTGTGAGTCGGAGCGGAAAGTTAAAAAGCGCGGGAGCTGCAAGTCGGAGCAGAGATAGAGCCGGAGCTGCGAGTCGGAGCAGAGATTTAAAAAGTGCGGGAGCTGCGTGTCGGAGCAGAGATTTAAAAAGCGCAGGAGCTGATAGTCGGAGCAGAGATTTAAAAAGCGCAGGAGCTGCGAGTCGGAGCGGAGATTTAAAAGGAGCAGGAGCTGCGAGTCGGAGCAGAGATTTAAAAAGCGCGAAGGCTGCGAGTCGGAGCGGAGATTTAAAAAGCGCGGGAGCTGCGAGTCGGAGCAGAGATTTAAAAAGAGCCGGAGCTGCGAGTCGGAGCAGAGATTTAAAAAGTGCGGGAACTGCGAGTCGGAGCGGAGATTTAAAAAGAGCGGGAGCTGCGAGTCGGAGCAGAGATTTAAAAAGCGCGGGAGCTGCGAGTCGGAGCAGAGATTTAAAAAGTGCGGGAGCTGCGAGTCGGAGCGGAGATTTAAAAAGAGCCGGAGCTGCGAGTCGGAGCAGAGATTTAAAAAGTGCGGGAGCTGCGAGTCGGAGCAGAGATTTAAAAAGTGCGGGAGCTGCGAGTCGGAGCGAATTTTAAAAAGAGCGGGAGTTGCGAGTCGGAGCAGAGATATAAAAAGAGCGGGAGCTGAGAGACGCGGAGATTTAAAAAGCGCGGGAGCTGCGAGTCGGAGCGGAGATTTAAAAAGAGCGGGAGCTGCGAGTCGGAGCAGAGATTTAAAAAGCGCGAGAGCTGAGAGACGCGGAGATATAAAAACAGCAGGAGCTGCGAGTCGGAGCAGAGATTTAAAAAGCGCGGGAGCTGCGAGTCGGAGAGGAGATTTAAAAGGAGCAGGAGCTGCGAGCCGGAGCGGAGATTTAAAAAGCACCGGAGCTGCGAGTCGGAGCAGAGATTTAAAAAGTGCGGGAGCTGCGAGTCGGAGCGGAGATTTAAAAAGCGCAGGAGCTGCGAGTCTGAGCGGAGATTTAAAAGGAGCAGGAGCTGCGAGTCGGAGCGGAGATTTAAAAAGCACAGGAGCTGCGAGTGGGAGCAGAGATTTAAAAAGCGCAGGAGCTGCGAGTCGGAGCAGAGATTTAAAAAGCGCGGGAGCTGCGAGTCGGAGCAGAGATTTAAAAAGCGCGAGAGCTGAGAGACGCGGAGATATAAAAAGAGCAGGAGCTGCGAGTCGGAGCAGAGATTTAAAAAGCGCGGGAGCTGCGAGTCGGAGAGGAGATTTAAAAGGAGCAGGAGCTGCGAGCCGGAGCGGAGATTTAAAAAGCACCGGAGCTGCGAGTCGGAGCAGAGATTTAAAAAGTGCGGGAGCTGCGAGTCGGAGCGGAGATTTAAAAAGCGCAGGAGCTGCGAGTCGGAGCAGAGATTTAAAAAGTGTGGGAGCTGTGAGTCGGAGCGGAAATTTAAAAAGCGCGGGAGCTGCGAGTCGGAGCAGAGATAGAGCCGGAGCTGCGAGTCGGAGCAGAGATTTAAAAAGCGCGGGAGCTGCGAGTCGGAGCAGAGATTTAAAAAGCGTGGGAGCTGCGAGTCGGAGCAGAGATTTAAAAAGCGCGGGAGCTGCGAGTCGGAGCAGAGATTTAAAAAGCTCGGGAGCTGCGAGTCGGAGCAGAGATTTAAAAAGCGCGGGAGCTGCGAGTCGGAGCAGAGATTTAAAAAGCGCGGGAGCTGCGAGTCGGAGCAGAGATTTAAAAAGCGCGGGAGCTGCGAGTCGGAGCAGAGATTTAAAAAGTGCGGTAGCTGCGAGTCGGAGCAGAGATTTAAAAAGTGCGGGAGCTGCGAGTCGGAGCAGAGATTTAAAAAGAGCCGGAGCTGCGAGTCGGAGCAGAGATTTAAAAAGTGCCGGAGCTGCGAGTCGGAGCGGAGATTTAAAAGGAGAAGGAGCTGCGAGTCGGAGCGGAGATTTAAAAAGCACCGGAGCTGCGAGTGGGAGCAGAGATTTAAAAAGCGCAGGAGCTGCGAGTCGGAGCAGAGATTTAAAAAGTGTGGGAGCTGTGAGTCGGAGCGGAAATTTAAAAAGCGCGGGAGCTGCGAGTCGGAGCAGAGATAGAGCCGGAGCTGCGAGTCGGAGCAGAGATTTAAAAAGCGCGGGAGCTGCGAGTCGGAGCAGAGATTTAAAAAGCGCAGGAGCTGAGAGTCGGAGCAGAGATTTAAAAAGCGCAGGAACTGCGAGTCGGAGCGGAGATTTAAAAGGAGCAGGAGCTGCGAGTCGGAGCAGAGATTTAAAAAGCGCGAAGGCTGCGAGTCGGAGCGGAGATTTAAAAAGCGCGGGAGCTGCGAGTCGGAGCAGAGATTTAAAAAGAGCCGGAGCTGCGAGTCGGAGCAGAGATTTAAAAAGTGCGGGAACTGCGAGTCGGAGCGGAGATTTAAAAAGAGCGGGAGCTGCGAGTCGGAGCAGAGATTTAAAAAGCGCGGGAGCTGCGAGTCGGAGCAGAGATTTAAAAAGTGTGGGAGCTGTGAGTCGGAGTGGAAATTTAAAAAGCGCGGGAGCTGCGAGTCGGAGCATAGATAGAGCCGGAGCTGCGAGTCGGAGCAGAGATTTAAAAAGCGCGGGAGCTGCGAGTCGGATCAGAGATTTAAAAAGCGCGGGAGCTGCGAGTCGGAGCAGAGATTTAAAAAGCGCGGGAGCTGCGAGTCGGAGCAGAGATTTAAAAAGCGCGGGAGCTGCGAGTCGGAGCAGAGATTTAAAAAGCGCGGGAGCTGCGAGTCGGAGCAGAGATTTAAAAAGCGCGGGAGCTGCGAGTCGGAGCAGAGATTTAAAAAGCGCGGGAGCTGCGAGTCGGAGCAGAGATTTAAAAAGTGCGGGAGCTGCGAGTCGGAGCAGAGATTTAAAAAGTGCGGGAGCTGCGAGTCGGAGCAGAGATTTAAAAAGAGCCGGAGCTGCGAGTCGGAGCGGAGATTTAAAAAGCACCGGAGCTGCGAGTCGGAGATGAGATTTAAAAAGCACCGGAGCTGCGAGTGGGAGCAGAGATTTAAAAAGCGCAGGAGCTGCGAGTCGGAGCAGAGATTTAAAAAGTGTGGGAGCTGTGAGTCGGAGCGGAAAGTTAAAAAGCGCGGGAGCTGCAAGTCGGAGCAGAGATAGAGCCGGAGCTGCGAGTCGGAGCAGAGATTTAAAAAGTGCGGGAGCTGCGTGTCGGAGCAGAGATTTAAAAAGCGCAGGAGCTGAGAGTCGGAGCAGAGATTTAAAAAGCGCAGGAGCTGCGAGTCGGAGCGGAGATTTAAAAGGAGCAGGAGCTGCGAGTCGGAGCAGAGATTTAAAAAGCGCGAAGGCTGCGAGTCGGAGCGGAGATTTAAAAAGCGCGGGAGCTGCGAGTCGGAGCAGAGATTTAAAACGAGCCGGAGCTGCGAGTCGGAGCAGAGATTTAAAAAGTGCGGGAACTGCGAGTCGGAGCGGAGATTTAAAAAGAGCGGGAGCTGCGAGTCGGAGCAGAGATTTAAAAAGCGCGGGAGCTGCGAGTCGGAGCAGAGATTTAAAAAGTGCGGGAACTGCGAGTCGGAGCGGAGATTTAAAAAGAGCCGGAGCTGCGAGTCGGAGCAGAGATTTAAAAAGTGCGGGAGCTGCGAGTCGGAGCAGAGATTTAAAAAGTGCGGGAGCTGCGAGTCGGAGCGAATTTTAAAAAGAGCGGGAGTTGCGAGTCGGAGCAGAGATATAAAAAGAGCGGGAGCTGAGAGACGCGGAGATTTAAAAAGCACGGGAGCTGCGAGTCGGAGCGGAGATTTAAAAAGAGCGGGAGCTGCGAGTCGGAGCAGAGATTTAAAAAGCGCGAGAGCTGAGAGACGCGGAGATATAAAAACAGCAGGAGTGCCGAGTCGGAGCAGAGATTTAAAAAGCGCGGGAGCTGCGAGTCGGAGAGGAGATTTAAAAGGAGCAGGAGCTGCGAGCCGGAGCGGAGATTTAAAAAGCACCGGAGCTGCGAGTCGGAGCAGAGATTTAAAAAGTGCGGGAGCTGCGAGTCGGAGCGGAGATTTAAAAAGCGCAGGAGCTGCGAGTCGGAGCGGAGATTTAAAAGGAGCAGGAGCTGCGAGTCGGAGCGGAGATTTAAAAAGCACAGGAGCTGCGAGTGGGAACAGAGATTTAAAAAGCGCAGGAGCTGCGAGTCGGAGCAGAGATTTAAAAAGTGTGGGAGCTGCGAGTCGAAGCGGAGATTTAAAAAGCGCGGGAGCTGCGAGTCGGAGCAGAGATTTAAAAAGCGCGGGAGCTGCGAGTCGGAGAGGAGATTTAAAAGGAGCAGGAGCTGCGAGCCGGAGCGGAGATTTAAAAAGCACCGGAGCTGCGAGTCGGAGCAGAGATTTAAAAAGTGCGGGAGCTGCGAGTCGGAGCGGAGATTTAAAAAGCGCAGGAGCTGCGAGTCGGAGCGGAGATTTAAAAGGAGCAGGAGCTGCGAGTCGGAGCGGAGATTTAAAAAGCACAGGAGCTGCGAGTGGGAGCAGAAATTTTAAAAGCGCAGGAGCTGCGAGTCGGAGCAGAGATTTAAAAAGTGTGGGAGCTGCGAGTCGGAGCAGAGATTTAAAAAGCGCGGGAGCTGCGAGTCGGAGCAGAGATTTAAAAAGCGCGGGAGCTGCGAGTCGGAGCAGTGATTTAAAAAGTGCAGGAGCTGCGAGTCGGAGCAGAGATTTAAAAAGTGCGGGAGCTGCGAGTCGGAGCAGAGATTTAAAAAGAGCCGGAGCTGCGAGTCGGAGCAGAGATTTAAAAAGTGCCGGAGCTGCGAGTCGGAGCGGAGATTTAAAAAGCACCGGAGCTGCGAGTCGGAGCGGAGATTTAAAAAGCACCGGAGCTGCGAGTGGGAGCAGAGATTTAAAAAGCGCAGGAGCTGCGAGTCGGAGCAGAGATTTAAAAAGTGTGGGAGCTGTGAGTCGGAGCGGAAATTTAAAAAGCGCGGGAGCTGCGAGTCGGAGCAGACATAGAGCCGGAGCTGCGAGTCGGAGCAGAGATTTAAAAAGCGCGGGAGCTGCGAGTCGGAGCAGAGATTTAAAAAGTGCGGGAGCTGCGAGTCGGAGCAGAGATTTAAAAAGCGCGGGAGCTGCGAGTCGGAGCAGAGATTTAAAAAGCGCGGGAGCTGCGAGTCGGAGCAGAGATTTAAAAAGCGCGGGAGCTGCGAGACGGAGCAGAGATTTAAAAAGCGCGGGAGCTGCGAGTCGGAGCAGAGATTTAAAAAGCGCGGGAGCTGCGAGTCGGAGCAGTGATTTAAAAAGTGCGGGAGCTGCGAGTCGGAGCAGAGATTTAAAAAGTGCGGGAGCTGCGAGTCGGAGCAGAGATTTAAAAAGCGCAGGAGCTGCTAGTCAGAGCAGAGATTTAAAAAGAGCCGGAGCTGCGAGTCGGAGCAGAGATTTAAAAAGTGTGGGAGCTTCGAGTCGGAGCGGAGATTTAAAAAGCGCAGGAGTTGCGAGTCGGAGCAGAGATTTAAAAAGCGCGGGAGCTGTGAGTCGGACCGGAGATTTAAAAAGAGCCGGAGCTGCGAGTCGGAGCAGAGATTTAAAAAGTGTGGGAGCTGCGAGTCGGAGCGGAGATTTAAAAAGCGCAGGAGCTGCGAGTCGGAGCAGAGATTTAAAAAGCGCGAGAGCTGAGAGACGCGGAGGTATAAAAAGAGCAGGAGCTGCAGTTCGGAGCAGAGATTTAAAAAGCGCGGGAGCTGCGAGTCGGAGCGGAGATTTAAAAAGCACCGGAGCTGCAAGTCGGAGCAGAGATTTAAAAAGTGCGGGAGCTGCGAGTCGGAGCGGAGATTTAAAAAGCGCAGGAGCAGCGAGTCGGAGCGGAGATTTAAAAGGAGCAGGAGCTGCGAGTCGGAGCGGAGATTTAAAAAGCACCGGAGCTGCGAGTGGGAGCAGAGATTTAAAAAGCGCAGGAGCTGCGAGTCGGAGCAGAGATTTAAAAAGTGTGGGAGCTGTGAGTCGGAGCGGAAATTTAAAAAGCGCGGGAGCTGCGAGTCGGAGCAGAGATAGAGCAGGAGCTGCGAGTCGGAGCAGAGATTTAAAAAGCGCGGGAGCTGTGAGTCGGAGCAGAGATTTAAAAAGCGCGGGAGCTGCGAGTCGGAGCAGAGATTTAAAAAGCGCGGGAGCTGCGAGTCGGAGCAGAGATTTAAAAAGCGCGGGAGCTGCGAGTCGGAGCAGAGATTTAAAAAGCGCGGGAGCTGCGAGTCGGAGCAGAAATTTAAAAAGCGCGGGAGCTGCGAGTCGGAGCAGAGATTTAAAAAGTGCGGGAGCTGCGAGTCGGAGCAGAGATTTAAAAAGTGCGGGAGCTGCGAGTCGGAGCAGAGATTTAAAAAGAGCCGGAGCTGCGAGTCGGAGCAGAGATTTAAAAAGAGCCGGAGCTGCGAGTCGGAGCGGAGATTTAAAAAGCACCGGAGCTGCGAGTCGGATCAGAGATTTAAAAAGCGCGGGAGCTGCGAGTCTGAGCGGAGATTTAAAAAGTGCGAGAGCTACGAGTCGGAGCAGAGATGTAAAAAGCGCAGGAGATGAGAGTCGGAGCAGAGATTTAAAAAGTGCAGGAGCTGCGAGTCGGAGCAGAGATTTATAAAGCGCGGGAGCTGCGAGTCAGAGCAGAGATTTAAAAAGAGCCGGAGCTGCGAGTCGGAGCAGAGATTTAAAAAGTGTGGGAGCTGCGAGTCGGAGCGGAGATTTAAAAAGCGCAGGAGCTGCGAGTCGGAGCAGAGATTTAAAAAGCGCGGGAGCTGTGAGTCGGAGCGGAGATTTAAAAAGCACGGGAGCTGCGAGTCGGAGCAGAGATTTAAAAAGAGCCGGAGCTGCGAGTCGGAGCAGAGATTTAAAAAGTGCGGGAGCTGCGAGTCGGAGCGGAGATTTAAAAAGCACCGGAGCTGCGAGTCGGATCAGAGATGTAAAAAGCGCGGGAGCTGCGAGTCTGAGCGGAGATTTAAAAAGCGCAGGAGCTGCGAGTCGGAGGAGAGATGTAAAAAGTGCGGGAGCTCTGAGACGCGGAGATTTAAAAAGCGCGGGAGCTGCGAGTCGGAGCGGAGATTTAAAAAGCGCGGGAGCTGCGAGTCGGAGCGGAGATTTAAAAGGAGCAGGAGCTGCGAGCCGGAGCGGAGATTTTAAATGAGCAGGAGCTGCGAGTCACAGCAGAGATTTAAAAAGCGCGGGAGCTGCGAGTCGGAGCAGAGTTTTAAAAAGTGCCGGAGCTGCGAGTTGGAGCAGAGATTTAAAAAGAGCGGGAGCTGCGAGTCGGAGCGGAGATGAAAAATACGCGGGAGCTGCGAGTCGGAGCAGAGATTTAAAAAGTGCGGGAGCTGCGAGTCGGAGCACAGGTTTAAAAAGTGCGGGAGCTGCGAGTCGGAGCAGAGATTTAAAAAGCGCGGGAGCTGCGAGTCGGAGCGGAGATTTAAAAGGAGCAGGAGCTGCGAGTCGGAGCAGAGATTTAAAAAAAGGCGGGAGCTGCGAGTCGGAGCGGAGATTTAAAAGGAGCAGGAGCTGCGAGTCGGAGCGGAGATTTAAAAATCACCGGAGCTGCGAGTCGGAGCAAAGATTTAAAAAGTGCGGGAGCTGCGAGTCGGAGCAGAGATTTAAAAAGCGCAGGAGCTGCGAGTCGGAACGGAGATTTAAAAAGCGCAGGAGCTGCGAGTCGGAGCGGAGATTTAAAAAGCGCAGCAGCTGCGAGTCGGAGCGGAGATTTAAAAAGAGCAGGAGCTGCGAGTCAGAGCAGAGATTTAAAAAGCACGGGAGCTGCGAGTTGGAGCAGAGTTTTAAAAATTGCGGGAGCTGCGAGCCGGAGCGGAGATTTAAAAAGAGCGGGAGCTGCGAGTCGGAGCAGAGATTTAAAAAGTGCGGGAGCTGCGAGTCGGAGAGGAGATTTAAAAAGCGCAGGAGCTGCGAGTCGGAGCAGAGATTTAAAAAGTGCAGGAACTGCGAGTCGGAGCGTAGGTTTAAAAAGCGCGGGAGCTGCGAGTCGGAGCAGAGATTTAAAAAGCGCGGGAGCTGCGAGTCGGAGCAGAGATTTAAAAAGTGCGGGAGCTGTGAGTCGGAGCGGAAATTTAAAAAGCGCGGGACCTGCGAGTCGGAGCAGACATAGAGCCGGAGCTGCGAGTCGGAGCAGAGATTTAAAAAGCGCGGGAGCTGCGAGTCGGAGCAGAGATTTAAAAAGTGCGGGAGCTGCGAGTCGGAGCAGAGATTTAAAAAGCGCGGGAGCTGCGAGTCGGAGCAGAGATTTAAAAAGCGCGGGAGCTGCGAGTCGGAGCAGAGATTTAAAAAGCGCGGGAGCTGCGAGTCGGAGCAGAGATTTAAAAAGCGCGGGAGCTGCGAGTCGGAGCAGAGATTTAAAAAGCGCGGGAGCTGCGAGTCGGAGCAGTGATTTAAAAAGTGCGGGAGCTGCGAGTCGGAGCAGAGATTTAAAAAGTGGGGGAGCTGCGAGTCGGAGCAGAGATTTAAAAAGAGCCGGAGCTGCGAGTCGGAGCAGCGATTTAAAAAGAGCCGGAGCTGCGAGCCGGAGCGGAGATTTAAAAAGCACCGGAGCTGCGAGTCGCATCAGAGATTTAAAAAGCGCGGGAGCTGCGAGTCTGAGCGGAGATTTAAAAAGTGCGGGAGCTGCGAGTCGGAGCAGAGATGTAAAAAGCGCAGGAGATGAGAGTCGGAGCAGATATTTAAAAAGCGCAGGAGCTGCGAGTCGGAGCAGAGATTTAAAAAGCGCAGGAGCTGCTAGTCAGAGCAGAGATTTAAAAAGAGCCGGAGCTGCGAGTCGGAGCAGAGATTTAAAAAGTGTGGGAGCTGCGAGTCGGAGCGGAGATTTAAAAAGCGCAGGAGTTGCGAGTCGGAGCAGAGATTTAAAAAGCGCGGGAACTGTGAGTCGGACCGGAGATTTAAAAAGAGCCGGAGCTGCGAGTCGGAGCAGAGATTTAAAAAGTGTGGGAGCTGCGAGTCGGAGCGGAGATTTAAAAAGCGCAGGAGCTGCGAGTCGGAGCAGAGATTTAAAAAGCGCGAGAGCTGAGAGACGCGGAGGTATAAAAAGAGCAGGAGCTGCAGTTCGGAGCAGAGATTTAAAAAGCGCGGGAGCTGCGAGTCGGAGCGGAGATTTAAAAAGCACCGGAGCTGCAAGTCGGAGCAGAGATTTAAAAAGTGCGGGAGCTGCGAGTCGGAGCGGAGATTTAAAAAGCGCAGGAGCAGCGAGTCGGAGCGGAGATTTAAAAGGAGCAGGAGCTGCGAGTCGGAGCGGAGATTTAAAAAGCACCGGAGCTGCGAGTGGGAGCAGAGATTTAAAAAGCGCAGGAGCTGCGAGTCGGAGCAGAGATTTAAAAAGTGTGGGAGCTGTGAGTCGGAGCGGAAATTTAAAAAGCGCGGGAGCTGCGAGTCGGAGCAGAGATAGAGCAGGAGCTGCGAGTCGGAGCAGAGATTTAAAAAGCGCCGGAGCTGTGAGTCGGAGCAGAGATTTAAAAAGCGCGGGAGCTGCGAGTCGGAGCAGAGATTTAAAAAGCGCGGGAGCTGCGAGTCGGAGCAGAGATTTAAAAAGCGCGGGAGCTGCGAGTCGGAGCAGAGATTTAAAAAGCGCGGGAGCTGCGAGTCGGAGCAGAAATTTAAAAAGCGCGGGAGCTGCGAGTCGGAGCAGAGATTTAAAAAGTGCGGGAGCTGCGAGTCGGAGCAGAGATTTAAAAAGTGCGGGAGCTGCGAGTCGGAGCAGAGATTTAAAAAGAGCCGGAGCTGCGAGTCGGAGCAGAGATTTAAAAAGTGCCGGAGCTGCGAGTCGGAGCGGAGATTTAAAAAGCACCGGAGCTGCGAGTCGGATCAGAGATTTAAAAAGCGCGGGAGCTCCGAGTCTGAGCGGAGATTTAAAAAGTGCGAGAGCTACGAGTCGGAGCAGAGATGTAAAAAGCGCAGGAGATGAGAGTCGGAGCAGAGATTTAAAAAGTGCAGGAGCTGCGAGTCGGAGCAGAGATTTATAAAGCGCGGGAGCTGCGAGTCAGAGCAGAGATTTAAAAAGAGCCGGAGCTGCGAGTCGGAGCAGAGATTTAAAAAGTGTGGGAGCTGCGAGTCGGAGCGGAGATTTAAAAAGCGCAGGAGCTGCGAGTCGGAGCAGAGATTTAAAAAGCGCGGGAGCTGTGAGTCGGAGCGGAGATTTAAAAAGCACGGGAGCTGCGAGTCGGAGCAGAGATTTAAAAAGAGCCGGAGCTGCGAGTCGGAGCAGAGATTTAAAAAGTGCGGGAGCTGCGAGTCGGAGCGGAGATTTAAAAAGCACCGGAGCTGCGAGTCGGATCAGAGATGTAAAAAGCGCGGGAGCTGCGAGTCGGAGCGGAGATTTAAAAAGCGCGGGAGCTGCGAGTCGGAGCGGAGATTTAAAAGGAGCCGGAGCTGCGAGTCGGAGCAGAGATTTAAAAAGAGCCGGAGCTGCGAGTCGGAGCGGAGATTTAAAAAGCACCGGAGCTGCGAGTCGGATCAGAGATTTAAAAAGCGCGGGAGCTGCGAGTCTGAGCGGAGATTTAAAAAGTGCGAGAGCTACGAGTCGGAGCAGAGATGTAAAAAGCGCAGGAGATGAGAGTCGGAGCAGAGATTTAAAAAGTGCAGGAGCTGCGAGTCGGAGCAGAGATTTATAAAGCGCGGGAGCTGCGAGTCAGAGCAGAGATTTAAAAAGAGCCGGAGCTGCGAGTCGGAGCAGAGATTTAAAAAGTGTGGGAGATGCGAGTCGGAGCGGAGATTTAAAAAGCGCAGGAGCTGCGAGTCGGAGCAGAGATTTAAAAAGCGCGGGAGCTGTGAGTCGGAGCGGAGATTTAAAAAGCACGGGAGCTGCGAGTCGGAGCAGAGATTTAAAAAGAGCCGGAGCTGCGAGTCGGAGCAGAGATTTAAAAAGTGCGGGAGCTGCGAGTCGGAGCGGAGATTTAAAAAGCACCGGAGCTGCGAGTCGGATCAGAGATGTAAAAAGCGCGGGAGCTGCGAGTCGGAGCGGAGATTTAAAAAGCGCGGGAGCTGCGAGTCGGAGCGGAGATTTAAAAGGAGCAGGAGCTGCGAGCCGGAGCGGAGATTTTAAATGAGCAGGAGCTGCGAGTCAGAGCAGAGATTTAAAAAGCGCGGGAGCTGCGAGTCGGAGCAGAGTTTTAAAAAGTGCCGGAGCTGCGAGTTGGAGCAGAGATTTAAAAAGAGCGGGAGCTGCGAGTCGGAGCGGAGATGAAAAATACGCGGGAGCTGCGAGTCGGAGCTGAGATTTAAAAAGCGCGGGAGCTGCGAGTCGGAGCAGAGATTTAAAAAGTGCGGGAGCTGCGAGTCGGAGCACAGGTTTAAAAAGTGCGGGAGCTGCGAGTCGGAGCAGAGATTTAAAAAGCGCGGGAGCTGCGAGTCGGAGCGGAGATTTAAAAGGAGCAGGAGCTGCGAGTCGGAGCAGAGATTTAAAAAAAGGCGGGAGCTGCGAGTCGGAGCGGAGATTTAAAAGGAGCAGGAGCTGCGAGTCGGGGCGGAGATTTAAAAATCACCGGAGCTGCGAGTCGGAGCAAAGATTTAAAAAGTGCGGGAGCTGCGAGTCGGAGCAGAGATTTAAAAAGCGCAGGAGCTGCGAGTCGGAACGGAGATTTAAAAAGCGCAGGAGCTGCGAGTCGGAGCGGAGATTTAAAAAGCGCGGCAGATGCGAGTCGGAGCGGAGATTTAAAAAGAGCAGGAGCTGCGAGTCAGAGCAGAGATTTAAAAAGCACGGGAGCTGCGAGTTGGAGCAGAGTTTTAAAAATTGCGGGAGCTGCGAGCCGGAGCGGAGATTTAAAAAGAGCGGGAGCTGCGAGTCGGAGCAGAGATTTAAAAAGTGCGGGAGCTGCGAGTCGGAGAGGAGATTTAAAAAGCGCAGGAGCTGCGAGTCGGAGCAGAGATTTAAAAAGTGCAGGAACTGCGAGTCGGAGCGGAGGTTTAAAAAGCGCGGGAGCTGCGAGTCGGAGCAGAGATTTAAAAAGCGCGGGAGCTGCGAGTCGGAGCAGAGATTTAAAAAGTGCGGGAGCTGCGAGTCGGAGCAGAGATTTAAAAAGTGCGGGAGCTGCGAGTCGAAGCAGAGATTTAAAAAGTGCGGGAGCTGCGAGTCGGAGCAGTGATTTAAAAAGAGCGAGAGCTGAGAGACGCGGAGGTTTAAAAAGCGCAGGAGCTGCGAGCCAGAGCAGAGATTTAAAAAGCGCGGGAGCTGAGAGTCGGAGCAGAGATTTAAAAAGTGCTGGAGCTTGAGTCGGAGCAGAGATTTAAAAAGCGCGGGTGCTGCGAGTCGGAGCGGAGATTTGAAAAGAGCGGGAGCTGGGAGTCGGAGCAGAGATTTAATAAGTGCGGGAGCTGCGAGTCGGAGCAGAGAATTAAAAAGCGCAGGAGCTGAGAGTCGGAGCGGAGATTTAAAAAGAGCGGGAGCTGCGAGTCGGAGCAGAGATTTAAAAAGAGCGAAAGCTGTGAGACGCGGAGATTTTAAAAGTGCAGGAGCTGCGAGTCAGAGCAAGATTTACTTAGCGCGGGAGCTGAGAGTCGGAGCGGAGATTTAAAAAGTGCGGGAGCTGCGAGTCGGAGCAGAGATTTAAAAAGCCCGGGATCTGCGAGTCGGAGCGGAGATTTAAATAGAGCGGGAGCTGCGAGTCTGAGCGGAGATTTGAAAAGAGCAGGAGCTGCGAGACGGAGCGGTGATTTAAAAAAGCAGGAGCTGCGAGTCGGAGCGGAGATTTAAAAAGAGCAGGAGCTGCGAGTCGGAGCAGAGATTTAAAAAGCGCGGGAGCTGCGAGTCGGAGCAGAGATTTAAAAAGCGCGGGAGCTGAGAGTCGGAGCAGAGATTTAAAAAGAGCAGGAGCTGCGAGTCGGAGCGGAGATTTAAAAAGAGCAGGAGCTGCGAGTGGGAGCAGAGATTTAAAAAGAGCAGGAGCTGCGAGTCGGACCGGCGATTTAAAAAGAGTGGGAGCTGCGAGTCGGAGCAGAGATTTAAAAAGTGCGGGAGCTGCGAGTCTGAGAGGAGATTTAAAGAGCACAGGAGCTGCGAGTCGGAGCGGAGATTTAAAAAGAGCCGGAGCTGCGAGTCGGAGCGGAGATTTAAAAAGAGCGGGAGCTGCGAGTCGGAGCGGAGCTTTAAAAAGCGTGGGAGCTGTGAGTCGGAGCGGAGATTTAAAAAGCGCAGTAGCTGCGAGTCGGAGCGGAGATTTAAAAAGTGTGGGAGCTGTGAGTCGGAGCGGAAATTTAAAAGGCGCGGGAGCTGCGAGTCGGAGCGGAGATAGAGCCGGAGCTGCGAGTCGGAGCAGAGATTTAAAAAGCGCGGAAGCTGCGAGTCGGAGCAGAGATTTAAAAAGCGCGGGAGCTGCGAGTCGGAGCAGAGATTTAAAAAGCGCGGGAGCTGCGAGTCGGAGCAGAGATTTAAAAAGCGCGGGAGCTGCGAGTCGGAGCAGAGATTTAAAACGCGGGAGCTGCGAGTCGGAGCAGAGATTTAAAAAGCGCGGGAGCTGCGAGTCGGAGCAGAGATTTTAAAAGCGCGGGAGCTGCGAGTCGGAGCAGAGATTTAAAAAGTGCGGGAGCTGCGAGTCGGAGCAGAGATTTAAAAAGTGCGGGAGCTGCGAGCCGGAGCAGAGATTTAAAAAGAGCCGGTGCTGCGAGTTGGAGCGGAGATTTAAAAGGAGCAGGAGCTGCGAGTCGGAGCGGAGATTTAAAAGGAGCAGGAGCTGCGAGTCGGAGCGGTGATTTAAAAAGCACCGGAGCTGCGAGTGGGAGCAGAGATTTAAAAAGCGCAGGAGCTGCGAGTCGGAGCAGAGATTTAAAAAGTGTGGGAGCTGTGAGTCGGAGCGGAAATTTAAAAAGCGCGGGAGCTGCGAGTCGGAGCAGAGATAGAGCCGGAGCTGCGAGTCGGAGCAGAGATTTAAAAAGCGCGGTTGCTGCGAGTCGGAGCAGAGATTTAAAAAGCGCAGGAGCAGAGAGTCGGAGCAGAGATTTAAAAAGCGCAGGAGCTGCGAGTCGGAGCGGAGATTTAAAAGGAGCAGGAGCTGCGAGTCGGAGCAGAGATTTAAAAAGCGCGAAGGCTGCGAGTCGGAGCGGAGATTTAAAAAGCGCGGGAGCTGCGAGTCGGAGCAGAGATTTAAAAAGAGCCGGAGCTGCGAGTCGGAGCAGAGATTTAAAACGTGCGGGAACTGCGAGTCGGAGCGGAGATTTAAAAAGAGCGGGAGCTGCGAGTCGGACAGAGATTTAAAAAGCGCGGGAGCTGCGAGTCGGAGCAGAGATTTAAAAAGTGCGGGAGCTGCGAGTCGGAGCGGAGATTTAAAAAGCGCGAAGGCTGCGAGTCGGAGCGGAGATTTAAAAAGAGCCGGAGCTGCGAGTGGGAGCAGAGATTTAAAAAGCGCAGGAGCTGCGAGTCGGAGCAGAGATTTAAAAAGTGTGGGAGCTGTGAGTCGGAGCGGAAATTTAAAAAGCGCGGGAGCTGCGAGTCGGAGCAGAGATAGAGCCGGAGCTGCGAGTCGGAGCAGAGATTTAAAAAGCGCGGGAGCTGCGAGTCGGAGCAGAGATTTAAAAAGCGCGGGAGCTGCGAGTCGGAGCAGAGATTTAAAAAGCGCGGGAGCTGCGAGTCGGAGCATAGATTTAAAAAGCGCGGGAGCTGCGAGTCGGAGCAGAGATTTAGAAAGCGCGGGAGCTGCGAGTCGGAGCAGAGATTTAAAAAGCGCGGGAGCTGCGAGTCGGAGCAGAGATTTAAAAAGCGCGGGAGCTGCGAGTCGGAGCAGAGATTTAAAAAGTGCGGGAGCTGCGAGTCGGAGCAGAGATTTAAAAAGTGCGGGAGCTGCGAGTTGGAGCAGAGATTTAAAAAGCGCGGGAGCTGCGAGTCGGAGCAGAGATTTAAAAAGCGCGGGAGCTGCGAGTCGGAGCAGAGATTTAAAAAGCGCGGGAGCTGCGAGTCGGAGCAGAGATTTAAAAAGTGCGGGAGCTGCGAGTCGGAGCAGAGATTTAAAAAGTGCGGGAGCTGCGAGTTGGAGCAGAGATTTAAAAAGCGCGGGAGCTGCGAGTCGGAGCAGAGATTTAAAAAGCGCGGGAGCTGCGAGTCGGAGCAGAGATTTAAAAAGCGCGGGAGCTGCGAGTCGGAGCAGAGATTTAAAAAGCGCGGGAGCTGCGAGTCGGAGCAGAGATTTAAAAAGCGCGGGAGCTGCGAGTCGGAGCAGAGATTTAAAAAGTGCGGGAGCTGCGAGTCGGAGCAGAGATTTAAAAAGTGCGGGAGCTGCGAGTGGGAGCAGAGATTTAAAAAGCGCAGGAGCTGCGAGTCGGAGCAGAGATTTAAAAAGTGTGGGAGCTGTGAGTCGGAGCGGAAATTTAAAAAGCGCGGGAGCTGCGAGTCGGAGCAGAGATAGAGCCGGAGCTGCGAGTCGGAGCAGAGATTTAAAAAGCGCGGGAGCTGCGAGTCGGAGCAGAGATTTAAAAAGCGCAGGAGCTGAGAGTCGGAGCAGAGATTTAAAAAGCGCATGAGCTGCGAGTCGGAGCGGAGATTTAAAAGGAGCAGGAGCTGCGAGTCGGAGCAGAGATTTAAAAAGCGCGAAGGCTGCGAGTCGGAGCGGAGATTTAAAAAGCGCGGGAGCTGCGAGTCGGAGCAGAGATTTAAAAAGAGCCGGAGCTGCGAGTCGGAGCAGAGATTTAAAAAGTGCGGGAACTGCGAGTCGGAGCGGAGATTTAAAAAGAGCGGGAGCTGCGAGTCGGAGCAGAGATTTAAAAAGCGCGGGAGCTGCGAGTCGGAGCAGAGATTTAAAAAGTGCGGGAGCTGCGAGTCGGAGCAGAGATTTAAAAAGCGCGAAGGCTGCGAGTCGGAGCGGAGATTTAAAAAGAGCCGGAGCTGCGAGTCGGAGCAGAGATTTAAAAAGTGCGGGAGCTGCGAGTCGGAGCGAATTTTAAAAAGAGCGGGAGTTGCGAGTCGGAGCAGAGATATAAAAAGAGCGGGAGGTGAGAGACGCGGAGATTTAAAAAGCGCGGGAGCTGCGAGTCGGAGCGGAGATTTAAAACGAGCGGGAGCTGCGAGTCGGAGCAGAGATTTAAAAAGCGCGAGAGCTGAGAGACGCATAGATATAAAAAGAGCAGGAGCTGCGAGTCGGAGCAGAGATTTAAAAAGCGCAGGAGCTGCGAGTCGGAGAGGAGATTTAAAACGAGCAGGAGCTGCGAGCCGGAGCGGAGATTTAAAAAGCACCGGAGCTGCGAGTTGGAGCAGAGATTTAAAAGGTGCGGGAGCTGCGAGTCGGAGCGGAGATTTAAAAAGCGCAGGAGCTGCGAGTCGGAGCGGAGATTTAAAAGGAGCAGGAGCTGCGAGTCGGAGCCGAGATTTAAAAAGCGCGGGAGCTGCGAGTCGGAGCAGAGATTTAAAAAGCGCAGGAGCTGCGAGTCGGAGCAGAGATTTAAAAAGTGTGGGAGCTGCGAGTCGGAGCGGAAATTTAAAAAGCGCGGGAGCTGCGAGTCGGAGCAGAGATTTAAAAAGCGCGGGAGCTGCGAGTCGGAGCAGAGATTTAAAAAGAGCCGGAGCTGCGAGTCGGAGCAGAGATTTAAAAAGTGCGGGAACTGCGAGTCGGAGCGGAGATTTAAAAAGAGCGGGAGCTGCGAGTCGGAGCAGAGATTTAAAAAGCGCGGGAGCTGCGAGTCGGAGCAGAGATTTAAAAAGTGCGGGAGCTGCGAGTCGAAGCAGAGATTTTAAAAGTGCGGGAGCTGCGAGTCGGAGCAGTGATTTAAAAAGAGCGAGAGCTGAGAGACGCGGAGGTTTAAAAAGCGCAGGAGCTGCGAGTCAGAGCAGAGATTTAAAAAGCGCGGGAGCTGAGAGTCGGAGCAGATATTTAAAAAGTGCTGGAGCTTGAGTCGGAGCAGAGATTTAAAAAGCGCGGGTGCTGCGAGTCGGAGCGGAGATTTGAAAAGAGCGGGAGCTGGGAGTCGGAGCAGAGATTTAATAAGTGCGGGAGCTGCGAGTCGGAGCAGAGAATTAAAAAGCGCAGGAGCTGAGAGTCGGAGCGGAGATTTAAAAAGAGCGGGAGCTGCGAGTCGGAGCAGAGATTTAAAAAGAGCGAAAGCTGTGAGACGCGGAGATTTTAAAAGTGCAGGAGCTGCGAGTCAGAGCAAGATTTACTTAGCGCGGGAGCTGAGAGTCGGAGCGGAGATTTAAAAAGTGCGGGAGCTGCGAGTCGGAGCAGAGATTTAAAAAGCGCGGGAGCTGCGAGTCAGAGCAGAGATTTAAAAAGAGCCGGAGCTGCGAGTCGGAGCAGAGATTTAAAAAGTGTGGGAGCTGCGAGTCGGAGCGGAGATTTAAAAAGCGCAGGAGCTGCGAGTCGGAGCAGAGATTTAAAAAGCGCGGGAGCTGTGAGTCGGAGCGGAGATTTAAAAAGCACGGGAGCTGCGAGTCGGAGCAGAGATTTAAAAAGAGCCGGAGCTGCGAGTCGGAGCAGAGATTTAAAAAGTGCGGGAGCTGCGAGTCGGAGCGGAGATTTAAAAAGCACCGGAGCTGCGAGTCGGATCAGAGATGTAAAAAGCGCGGGAGCTGCGAGTCTGAGCGGAGATTTAAAAAGCGCAGGAGCTGCGAGTCGGAGGAGAGATGTAAAAAGTGCGGGAGCTCTGAGACGCGGAGATTTAAAAAGCGCGGGAGCTGCGAGTCGGAGCGGAGATTTAAAAAGCGCGGGAGCTGCGAGTCGGAGCGGAGATTTAAAAGGAGCAGGAGCTGCGAGCCGGAGCGGAGATTTTAAATGAGCAGGAGCTGCGAGTCAGAGCAGAGATTTAAAAAGCGCGGGAGCTGCGAGTCGGAGCAGAGTTTTAAAAAGTGCCGGAGCTGCGAGTTGGAGCAGAGATTTAAAAAGAGCGGGAGCTGCGAGTCGGAGCGGAGATGAAAAATACGCGGGAGCTGCGAGTCGGAGCTGAGATTTAAAAAGCGCGGGAGCTGCGAGTCGGAGCAGAGATTTAAAAAGTGCGGGAGCTGCGAGTCGGAGCACAGGTTTAAAAAGTGCGGGAGCTGCGAGTCGGAGCAGAGATTTAAAAAGCGCGGGAGCTGCGAGTCGGAGCGGAGATTTAAAAGGAGCAGGAGCTGCGAGTCGGAGCAGAGATTTAAAAAAAGGCGGGAGCTGCGTGTCGGAGCGGAGATTTAAAAGGAGCAGGAGCTGCGAGTCGGGGCGGAGATTTAAAAATCACCGGAGCTGCGAGTCGGAGCAAAGATTTAAAATGTGCGGGAGCTGCGAGTCGGAGCAGAGATTTAAAAAGCGCAGGAGCTGCGAGTCGGAACGGAGATTTAAAAAGCGCAGGAGCTGCGAGTCGGAGCGGAGATTTAAAAAGCGCGGCAGCTGCGAGTCGGAGCGGAGATTTAAAAAGAGCAGGAGCTGCGAGTCAGAGCAGAGATTTAAAAAGCACGGGAGCTGCGAGTTGGAGCAGAGTTTTAAAAATTGCGGGAGCTGCGAGCCGGAGCAGAGATTTAAAAAGTGCGGGAGCTGCGAGTCGGAGAGGAGATTTAAAAAGCGCAGGAGCTGCGAGTCGGAGCAGAGATTTAAAAAGTGCAGGAACTGCGAGTCGGAGCGGAGGTTTAAAAAGCGCGGGAGCTGCGAGTCGGAGCAGAGATTTAAAAAGCGCGGGAGCTGCGAGTCGGAGCAGAGATTTAAAAAGTGCGGGAGCTGCGAGTCGGAGCAGAGATTTAAAAAGTGCGGGAGCTGCGAGTCGAAGCAGAGATTTAAAAAGTGCGGGAGCTGCGAGTCGGAGCAGTGATTTAAAAAGAGCGAGAGCTGAGAGACGCGGAGGTTTAAAAAGCGCAGGAGCTGCGAGCCAGAGCAGAGATTTAAAAAGCGCGGGAGCTGAGAGTCGGAGCAGAGATTTAAAAAGTGCTGGAGCTTGAGTCGGAGCAGAGATTTAAAAAGCGCGGGTGCTGCGAGTCGGAGCGGAGATTTGAAAAGAGCGGGAGCTGGGAGTCGGAGCAGAGATTTAATAAGTGCGGGAGCTGCGAGTCGGAGCAGAGAATTAAAAAGCGCAGGAGCTGAGAGTCGGAGCGGAGATTTAAAAAGAGCGGGAGCTGCGAGTCGGAGCAGAGATTTAAAAAGAGCGAAAGCTGTGAGACGCGGAGATTTTAAAAGTGCAGGAGCTGCGAGTCAGAGCAAGATTTACTTAGCGCGGGAGCTGAGAGTCGGAGCGGAGATTTAAAAAGTGCGGGAGCTGCGAGTCGGAGCAGAGATTTAAAAAGCCCGGGATCTGCGAGTCGGAGCGGAGATTTAAATAGAGCGGGAGCTGCGAGTCTGAGCGGAGATTTGAAAAGAGCAGGAGCTGCGAGACGGAGCGGTGATTTAAAAAAGCAGGAGCTGCGAGTCGGAGCGGAGATTTAAAAAGAGCAGGAGCTGCGAGTCGGAGCAGAGATTTAAAAAGCGCGGGAGCTGCGAGTCGGAGCAGAGATTTAAAAAGCGCGGGAGCTGAGAGTCGGAGCAGAGATTTAAAAAGAGCAGGAGCTGCGAGTCGGAGCGGAGATTTAAAAAGAGCAGGAGCTGCGAGTGGGAGCAGAGATTTAAAAAGAGCAGGAGCTGCGAGTCGGACCGGCGATTTAAAAAGAGTGGGAGCTGCGAGTCGGAGCAGAGATTTAAAAAGTGCGGGAGCTGCGAGTCTGAGAGGAGATTTAAAGAGCACAGGAGCTGCGAGTCGGAGCGGAGATTTAAAAAGAGCCGGAGCTGCGAGTCGGAGCGGAGATTTAAAAAGAGCGGGAGCTGCGAGTCGGAGCGGAGCTTTAAAAAGCGTGGGAGCTGTGAGTCGGAGCGGAGATTTAAAAAGCGCAGTAGCTGCGAGTCGGAGCGGAGATTTAAAAAGTGTGGGAGCTGTGAGTCGGAGCGGAAATTTAAAAGGCGCGGGAGCTGCGAGTCGGAGCGGAGATAGAGCCGGAGCTGCGAGTCGGAGCAGAGATTTAAAAAGCGCGGAAGCTGCGAGTCGGAGCAGAGATTTAAAAAGCGCGGGAGCTGCGAGTCGGAGCAGAGATTTAAAAAGCGCGGGAGCTGCGAGTCGGAGCAGAGATTTAAAAAGCGCGGGAGCTGCGAGTCGGAGCAGAGATTTAAAACGCGGGAGCTGCGAGTCGGAGCAGAGATTTAAAAAGCGCGGGAGCTGCGAGTCGGAGCAGAGATTTTAAAAGCGCGGGAGCTGCGAGTCGGAGCAGAGATTTAAAAAGTGCGGGAGCTGCGAGTCGGAGCAGAGATTTAAAAAGTGCGGGAGCTGCGAGCCGGAGCAGAGATTTAAAAAGAGCCGGTGCTGCGAGTTGGAGCGGAGATTTAAAAGGAGCAGGAGCTGCGAGTCGGAGCGGAGATTTAAAAGGAGCAGGAGCTGCGAGTCGGAGCGGTGATTTAAAAAGCACCGGAGCTGCGAGTGGGAGCAGAGATTTAAAAAGCGCAGGAGCTGCGAGTCGGAGCAGAGATTTAAAAAGTGTGGGAGCTGTGAGTCGGAGCGGAAATTTAAAAAGCGCGGGAGCTGCGAGTCGGAGCAGAGATAGAGCCGGAGCTGCGAGTCGGAGCAGAGATTTAAAAAGCGCGGTTGCTGCGAGTCGGAGCAGAGATTTAAAAAGCGCAGGAGCAGAGAGTCGGAGCAGAGATTTAAAAAGCGCAGGAGCTGCGAGTCGGAGCGGAGATTTAAAAGGAGCAGGAGCTGCGAGTCGGAGCAGAGATTTAAAAAGCGCGAAGGCTGCGAGTCGGAGCGGAGATTTAAAAAGCGCGGGAGCTGCGAGTCGGAGCAGAGATTTAAAAAGAGCCGGAGCTGCGAGTCGGAGCAGAGATTTAAAACGTGCGGGAACTGCGAGTCGGAGCGGAGATTTAAAAAGAGCGGGAGCTGCGAGTCGGACAGAGATTTAAAAAGCGCGGGAGCTGCGAGTCGGAGCAGAGATTTAAAAAGTGCGGGAGCTGCGAGTCGGAGCGGAGATTGAAAAAGCGCGAAGGCTGCGAGTCGGAGCGGAGATTTAAAAAGAGCCGGAGCTGCGAGTGGGAGCAGAGATTTAAAAAGCGCAGGAGCTGCGAGTCGGAGCAGAGATTTAAAAAGTGTGGGAGCTGTGAGTCGGAGCGGAAATTTAAAAAGCGCGGGAGCTGCGAGTCGGAGCAGAGATAGAGCCGGAGCTGCGAGTCGGAGCAGAGATTTAAAAAGCGCGGGAGCTGCGAGTCGGAGCAGAGATTTAAAAAGCGCGGGAGCTGCGAGTCGGAGCAGAGATTTAAAAAGCGCGGGAGCTGCGAGTCGGAGCATAGATTTAAAAAGCGCGGGAGCTGCGAGTCGGAGCAGAGATTTAGAAAGCGCGGGAGCTGCGAGTCGGAGCAGAGATTTAAAAAGCGCGGGAGCTGCGATTCGGAGCAGAGATTTAAAAAGCGCGGGAGCTGCGAGTCGGAGCAGAGATTTAAAAAGTGCGGGAGCTGCGAGTCGGAGCAGAGATTTAAAAAGTGCGGGAGCTGCGAGTTGGAGCAGAGATTTAAAAAGCGCGGGAGCTGCGAGTCGGAGCAGAGATTTAAAAAGCGCGGGAGCTGCGAGTCGGAGCAGAGATTTAAAAAGCGCGGGAGCTGCGAGTCGGAGCAGAGATTTAAAAAGCGCGGGAGCTGCGAGTCGGAGCAGAGATTTAAAAAGCGCGGGAGCTGCGAGTCGGAGCAGAGATTTAAAAAGTGCGGGAGCTGCGAGTCGGAGCAGAGATTTAAAAAGTGCGGGAGCTGCGAGTGGGAGCAGAGATTTAAAAAGCGCAGGAGCTGCGAGTCGGAGCAGAGATTTAAAAAGTGTGGGAGCTGTGAGTCGGAGCGGAAATTTAAAAAGCGCGAGAGCTGCGAGTCGGAGCAGAGATAGAGCCGGAGCTGCGAGTCGGAGCAGAGATTTAAAAAGCGCGGGAGCTGCGAGTCGGAGCAGAGATTTAAAAAGCGCAGGAGCTGAGAGTCGGAGCAGAGATTTAAAAAGCGCATGAGCTGCGAGTCGGAGCGGAGATTTAAAAGGAGCAGGAGCTGCGAGTCGGAGCAGATATTTAAAAAGCGCGAAGGCTGCGAGTCGGAGCGGAGATTTAAAAAGCGCGGGAGCTGCGAGTCGGAGCAGAGATTTAAAAAGAGCCGGAGCTGCGAGTCGGAGCAGAGATTTAAAAAGTGCGGGAACTGCGAGTCGGAGCGGAGATTTAAAAAGAGCGGGAGCTGCGAGTCGGAGCAGAGATTTAAAAAGCGCGGGAGCTGCGAGTCGGAGCAGAGATTTAAAAAGTGCGGGAGCTGCGAGTCGGAGCAGAGATTTAAAAAGCGCGAAGGCTGCGAGTCGGAGCGGAGATTTAAAAAGAGCCGGAGCTGCGAGTCGGAGCAGAGATTTAAAAAGTGCGGGAGCTGCGAGTCGGAGCGAATTTTAAAAAGAGCGGGAGTTGCGAGTCGGAGCAGAGATATAAAAAGAGCGGGAGGTGAGAGACACGGAGATTTAAAAAGCGCGGGAGCTGCGAGTCGGAGCGGAGATTTAAAACGAGCGGGAGCTGCGAGTCGGAGCAGAGATTTAAAAAGCGCGAGAGCTGAGAGACGCGGAGATATAAAAAGAGCAGGAGCTGCGAGTCGGAGCAGAGATTTAAAAAGCGCAGGAGCTGCGAGTCGGAGAGGAGATTTAAAACGAGCAGGAGCTGCGAGCCGGAGCGGAGATTTAAAAAGCACCGGAGCTGCGAGTTGGAGCAGAGATTTAAAAGGTGCGGGAGCTGCGAGTCGGAGCGGAGATTTAAAAAGCGCAGGAGCTGCGAGTCGGAGCGGAGATTTAAAAGGAGCAGGAGCTGCGAGTCGGAGCGGAGATTTAAAAAGCGCGGGAGCTGCGAGTCGGAGCAGAGATTTAAAAAGCGCAGGAGCTGCGAGTCGGAGCAGAGATTTAAAAAGTGTGGGAGCTGCGAGTCGGAGCGGAAATTTAAAAAGCGCGGGAGCTGCGAGTCGGAGCAGAGATTTAAAAAGCGCGGGAGCTGCGAGTCGGAGCAGAGATTTAAAAAGAGCCGGAGCTGCGAGTCGGAGCAGAGATTTAAAAAGTGCGGGAACTGCGAGTCGGAGCGGAGATTTAAAAAGAGCGGGAGCTGCGAGTCGGAGCAGAGATTTAAAAAGCGCGGGAGCTGCGAGTCGGAGCAGAGATTTAAAAAGTGCGGGAGCTGCGAGTCGAAGCAGAGATTTTAAAAGTGCGGGAGCTGCGAGTCGGAGCAGTGATTTAAAAAGAGCGAGAGCTGAGAGACGCGGAGGTTTAAAAAGCGCAGGAGCTGCGAGTCAGAGCAGAGATTTAAAAAGCGCGGGAGCTGAGAGTCGGAGCAGATATTTAAAAAGTGCTGGAGCTTGAGTCGGAGCAGAGATTTAAAAAGCGCGGGTGCTGCGAGTCGGAGCGGAGATTTGAAAAGAGCGGGAGCTGGGAGTCGGAGCAGAGATTTAATAAGTGCGGGAGCTGCGAGTCGGAGCAGAGAATTAAAAAGCGCAGGAGCTGAGAGTCGGAGCGGAGATTTAAAAAGAGCGGGAGCTGCGAGTCGGAGCAGAGATTTAAAAAGAGCGAAAGCTGTGAGACGCGGAGATTTTAAAAGTGCAGGAGCTGCGAGTCAGAGCAAGATTTACTTAGCGCGGGAGCTGAGAGTCGGAGCGGAGATTTAAAAAGTGCGGGAGCTGCGAGTCGGAGCAGAGATTTAAAAAGCGCGGGATCTGCGAGTCGGAGCGGAGATTTAAATAGAGCGGGAGCTGCGAGTCTGAGCGGAGATTTGAAAAGAGCAGGAGCTGCGAGACGGAGCGGTGATTTAAAAAAGCAGGAGCTGCGAGTCGGAGCGGAGATTTAAAAAGAGCAGGAGCTGCGAGTCGGAGCAGAGATTTAAAAAGCGCGGGAGCTGCGAGTCGGAGCAGAGATTTAAAAAGCGCGGGAGCTGCGAGTCGGAGCAGAGATTTAAAAAGAGCAGGAGCTGCGAGTCGGAGCGGAGATTTAAAAAGAGCAGGAGCTGCGAGTGGGAGCAGAGATTTAAAAAGAGCAGGAGCTGCAAGTCGGACCGGCGATTTAAAAAGAGTGGGAGCTGCGAGTCGGAGCAGGGATTTAAAAAGTGCGGGAGCTGCGAGTCTGAGAGGAGATTTAAAGAGCACAGGAGCTGCGAGTCGGAGCGGAGATTTAAAAAGAGCCGGAGCTGCGAGTCGGAGCGGAGATTTAAAAAGAGCGGGAGCTGCGAGTCGGAGCGGAGCTTTAAAACGCGTGGGAGCTGTGAGTTGGAGCGGAGATTTAAAAAGCGCAGTCGCTGAGAGTCGGAGCGGAGATTTAAAAAGTGTGGGAGCTGTGAGTCGGAGCGGAAATTTAAAAGGCGCGGGAGCTGCGAGTCGGAGCGGAGATAGAGCCGGAGCTGCGAGTCGGAGCAGAGATTTAAAAAGCGCGGAAGCTGCGAGTCGGAGCAGAGATTTAAAAAGCGCGGGAGCTGCGAGTCGGAGCAGAGATTTAAAAAGCGCGGGAGCTGCGAGTCGGAGCAGAGATTTAAAAAGCGCGGGAGCTGCGAGTCGGTGCAGAGATTTAAAACGCGGGAGCTGCGAGTCGGAGCAGAGATTTAAAAAGCGCGGGAGCTGCGAGTCGGAGCAGAGATTTAAAAAACGCGGGAGCTGCGAGTCGGAACAGAGATTTAAAAAGTGCGGGAGCTGCGAGTAGGAGCAGAGATTTAAAAAGTGCCGGAGCTGCGAGTTGGAGCGGATATTTAAAAGGAGCAGGAGCTGCGAGTCGGAGCGGAGATTTAAAAAGCACCGGAGCTGCGAGTGGGAGCAGAGATTTAAAAAGCGCAGGAGCTGCGAGTCGGAGCAGAGATTTAAAAAGTGTGGGAGCTGTGAGTCGGAGCGGAAATTTAAAAAGCGCGGGAGCTGCGAGTCGGAGCAGAGATAGAGCCGGAGCTGCGAGTCGGAGCAGAGATTTAAAAAGCGCGGTTGCTGCGAGTCGGAGCAGAGATTTAAAAAGCGCAGGAGCAGAGAGTCGGAGCAGAGATTTAAAAAGCGCAGGAGCTGCGAGTCGGAGCAGAGATTTAAAAGGAGCAGGAGCTGCGAGTCGGAGCAGAGATTTAAAAAGCGCGAAGGCTGCGAGTCGGAGCGGAGATTTAAAAAGCGCGGGAGCTGCGAGTCGGAGCAGAGATTTAAAAAGAGCCGGAGCTGCGAGTCGGAGCAGAGATTTAAAAAGTGCGGGAACTGCGAGTCGGAGCGGAGATTTAAAAAGAGCGGGAGCTGCGAGTCGGACAGAGATTTAAAAAGCGCGGGAGCTGCGAGTCGGAGCAGAGATTTAAAAAGTGCGGGAGCTGCGAGTCGGAGCGGAGATTTAAAAAGCGCGAAGGCTGCGAGTCGGAGCGGAGATTTAAAAAGAGCCGGAGCTGCGAGTGGGAGCAGAGATTTAAAAAGCGCAGGAGCTGCGAGTCGGAGCAGAGATTTAAAAAGTGTGGGAGCTGTGAGTCGGAGCGGAAATTTAAAAAGCGCGGGAGCTGCGAGTCGGAGCAGAGATAGAGCCGGAGCTGCGAGTCGGAGCAGAGATTTAAAAAGCGCGGGAGCTGCGAGTCGCAGCAGAGATTTAAAAAGCGCGGGAGCTGCGAGTCGGAGCAGAGATTTAAAAAGCGCGGGAGCTGCGAGTCGGAGCAGAGATTTAAAAAGCGCGGGAGCTGCGAGTCGGAGCAGAGATTTAAAAAGCGCGGGAGCTGCGAGTCGGAGCAGAGATTTAAAAAGCGCGGGAGCTGCGAGTCGGAGCAGAGATTTAAAAAGCGCGGGAGCTGCGAGTCGGAGCAGAGATTTAAAAAGTGCGGGAGCTGCGAGTCGGAGCAGAGATTTAAAAAGTGCGGGAGCTGCGAGTCGGAGCAGAGATTTAAAAAGCGCGGGAGCTGCGAGTCGGAGCAGAGATTTAAAAAGCGCGGGAGCTGCGAGTCGGAGCAGAGATTTAAAAAGCGCGGGAGCTGCGAGTCGGAGCAGAGATTTAAAAAGCGCGGGAGCTGCGAGTCGGAGCAGAGATTTAAAAAGCGCGGGAGCTGCGAGTCGGAGCAGAGATTTAAAAAGTGCGGGAGCTGCGAGTCGGAGCAGAGATTTAAAAAGTGCGGGAGCTGCGAGTGGGAGCAGAGATTTAAAAAGCGCAGGAGCTGCGAGTCGGAGCAGAGATTTAAAAAGTGTGGGAGCTGTGAGTCGGAGCGGAAATTTAAAAAGCGCGGGAGCTGCGAGTCGGAGCAGAGATAGAGCCGGAGCTGCGAGTCGGAGCAGAGATTTAAAAAGCGCGGGAGCTGCGAGTCGGAGCAGAGATTTAAAAAGCGCAGGAGCTGAGAGTCGGAGCAGAGATTTAAAAAGCGCATGAGCTGCAAGTCGGAGCGGAGATTTAAAAGGAGCAGGAGCTGCGAGTCGGAGCAGAGATTTAAAAAGCGCGAAGGCTGCGAGTCGGAGCGGAGATTTAAAAAGCGCGGGAGCTGCGAGTCGGAGCAGAGATTTAAAAAGAGCCGGAGCTGCGAGTCGGAGCAGAGATTTAAAAAGTGCGGGAACTGCGAGTCGGAGCGGAGATTTAAAGAGAGCGGGAGCTGCGAGTCGGAGCAGAGATTTAAAAAGCGCGGGAGCTGCGAGTCGGAGCAGAGATTTAAAAAGTGCGGGAGCTGCGAGTCGGAGCAGAGATTTAAAAAGCGCGAAGGCTGCGAGTCGGAGCGGAGATTTAAAAAGAGCCGGAGCTGCGAGTCGGAGCAGAGATTTAAAAAGTGCGGGAGCTGCGAGTCGGAGCGAATTTTAAAAAGAGCGGGAGTTGCGAGTCGGAGCAGAGATATAAAAAGAGCGGGAGGTGAGAGACGCGGAGATATAAAAAGCGCGGGAGCTGCGAGTCGGAGCGGAGATTTAAAAAGTGCCGGAGCTGCGAGTTGGAGCAGAGATTTAAAAAGAGCGGGAGCTGCGAGTCGGAGCGGAGATGAAAAATACGCGGGAGCTGCGAGTCGGAGCAGAGATTTAAAAAGTGCGGGAGCTGCGAGTCGGAGCACAGGTTTAAAAAGTGCGGGAGCTGCGAGTCGGAGCAGAGATTTAAAAAGCGCGGGAGCTGCGAGTCGGAGCGGAGATTTAAAAGGAGCAGGAGCTGCGAGTCGGAGCAGAGATTTAAAAAAAGGCGGGAGCTGCGAGTCGGAGCGGAGATTTAAAAGGAGCAGGAGCTGCGAGTCGGAGCGGAGATTTAAAAATCACCGGAGCTGCGAGTCGGAGCAAAGATTTAAAAAGTGCGGGAGCTGCGAGTCGGAGCAGAGATTTAAAAAGCGCAGGAGCTGCGAGTCGGAACGGAGATTTAAAAAGCGCAGGAGCTGCGAGTCGGAGCGGAGATTTAAAAAGCGCGGCAGCTGCGAGTCGGAGCGGAGATTTAAAAAGAGCAGGAGCTGCGAGTCAGAGCAGAGATTTAAAAAGCACGGGAGCTGCGAGTTGGAGCAGAGTTTTAAAAATTGCGGGAGCTGCGAGCCGGAGCGGAGATTTAAAAAGAGCGGGAGCTGCGAGTCGGAGCAGAGATTTAAAAAGTGCGGGAGCTGCGAGTCGGAGAGGAGATTTAAAAAGCGCAGGAGCTGCGAGTCGGAGCAGAGATTTAAAAAGTGCAGGAACTGCGAGTCGGAGCGTAGGTTTAAAAAGCGCGGGAGCTGCGAGTCGGAGCAGAGATTTAAAAAGCGCGGGAGCTGCGAGTCGGAGCAGAGATTTAAAAAGTGCGGGAGCTGTAAGTCGGAGCGGAAATTTAAAAAGCGCGGGACCTGCGAGTCGGAGCAGACATAGAGCCGGAGCTGCGAGTCGGAGCAGAGATTTAAAAAGCGCGGGAGCTGCGAGTCGGAGCAGAGATTTAAAAAGTGCGGGAGCTGCGAGTCGGAGCAGAGATTTAAAAAGCGCGGGAGCTGCGAGTCGGAGCAGAGATTTAAAAAGCGCGGGAGCTGCGAGTCGGAGCAGAGATTTAAAAAGCGCGGGAGCTGCGAGTCGGAGCAGAGATTTAAAAAGCGCGGGAGCTGCGAGTCGGAGCAGAGATTTAAAAAGCGCGGGAGCTGCGAGTCGGAGCAGTGATTTAAAAAGTGCGGGAGCTGCGAGTCGGAGCAGAGATTTAAAAAGTGCGGGAGCTGCGAGTCGGAGCAGAGATTTAAAAAGAGCCGGAGCTGCGAGTCGGAGCAGCGATTTAAAAAGAGCCGGAGCTGCGAGCCGGAGCGGAGATTTAAAAAGCACCGGAGCTGCGAGTCGCATCAGAGATTTAAAAAGCGCGGGAGCTGCGAGTCTGAGCGGAGATTTAAAAAGTGCGGGAGCTGCGAGTCGGAGCAGAGATGTAAAAAGCGCAGGAGATGAGAGTCGGAGCAGATATTTAAAAAGCGCAGGAGCTGCGAGTCGGAGCAGAGATTTAAAAAGCGCAGGAGCTGCTAGTCAGAGCAGAGATTTAAAAAGAGCCGGAGCTGCGAGTCGGAGCAGAGATTTAAAAAGTGTGGGAGCTGCGAGTCGGAGCGGAGATTTAAAAAGCGCAGGAGTTGCGAGTCAGAGCAGAGATTTAAAAAGCGCGGGAACTGTGAGTCGGACCGGAGATTTAAAAAGAGCCGGAGCTGCGAGTCGGAGCAGAGATTTAAAAAGTGTGGGAGCTGCGAGTCGGAGCGGAGATTTAAAAAGCGCAGGAGCTGCGAGTCGGAGCAGAGATTTAAAAAGCGCGAGAGCTGAGAGACGCGGAGGTATAAAAAGAGCAGGAGCTGCAGTTCGGAGCAGAGATTTAAAAAGCGCGGGAGCTGCGAGTCGGAGCGGAGATTTAAAAAGCACCGGAGCTGCAAGTCGGAGCAGAGATTTAAAAAGTGCGGGAGCTGCGAGTCGGAGCGGAGATTTAAAAAGCGCAGGAGCAGCGAGTCGGAGCGGAGATTTAAAAGGAGCAGGAGCTGCGAGTCGGAGCGGAGATTTAAAAAGCACCGGAGCTGCGAGTGGGAGCAGAGATTTAAAAAGCGCAGGAGCTGCGAGTCGGAGCAGAGATTTAAAAAGTGTGGGAGCTGTGAGTCGGAGCGGAAATTTAAAAAGCGCGGGAGCTGCGAGTCGGAGCAGAGATAGAGCAGGAGCTGCGAGTCGGAGCAGAGATTTAAAAAGCGCCGGAGCTGTGAGTCGGAGCAGAGATTTAAAAAGCGCGGGAGCTGCGAGTCGGAGCAGAGATTTAAAAAGCGCGGGAGCTGCGAGTCGGAGCAGAGATTTAAAAAGCGCGGGAGCTGCGAGTCGGAGCAGAGATTTAAAAAGCGCGGGAGCTGCGAGTCGGAGCAGAAATTTAAAAAGCGCGGGAGCTGCGAGTCGGAGCAGAGATTTAAAAAGTGCGGGAGCTGCGAGTCGGAGCAGAGATTTAAAAAGTGCGGGAGCTGCGAGTCGGAGCAGAGATTTAAAAAGAGCCGGAGCTGCGAGTCGGAGCAGAGATTTAAAAAGTGCCGGAGCTGCGAGTCGGAGCGGAGATTTAAAAAGCACCGGAGCTGCGAGTCGGATCAGAGATTTAAAAAGCGCTGGAGCTGCGAGTCTGAGCGGAGATTTAAAAAGTGCGAGAGCTACGAGTCGGAGCAGAGATGTAAAAAGCGCAGGAGATGAGAGTCGGAGCAGAGATTTAAAAAGTGCAGGAGCTGCGAGTCGGAGCAGAGATTTATAAAGCGCGGGAGCTGCGAGTCAGAGCAGAGATTTAAAAAGAGCCGGAGCTGCGAGTCGGAGCAGAGATTTAAAAAGTGTGGGAGCTGCGAGTCGGAGCGGAGATTTAAAAAGCGCAGGAGCTGCGAGTCGGAGCAGAGATTTAAAAAGCGCGGGAGCTGTGAGTCGGAGCGGAGATTTAAAAAGCACGGGAGCTGCGAGTCGGAGCAGAGATTTAAAAAGAGCCGGAGCTGCGAGTCGGAGCAGAGATTTAAAAAGTGCGGGAGCTGCGAGTCGGAGCGGAGATTTAAAAAGCACCGGAGCTGCGAGTCGGATCAGAGATGTAAAAAGCGCGGGAGCTGCGAGTCTGAGCGGAGATTTAAAAAGCGCAGGAGCTGCGAGTCGGAGGAGAGATGTAAAAAGTGCGGGAGCTCTGAGACGCGGAGATTTAAAAAGCGCGGGAGCTGCGAGTCGGAGCGGAGATTTAAAAAGCGCGGGAGCTGCGAGTCGGAGCGGAGATTTAAAAGGAGCAGGAGCTGCGAGCCGGAGCGGAGATTTTAAATGAGCAGGAGCTGCGAGTCAGAGCAGAGATTTAAAAAGCGCGGGAGCTGCGAGTCGGAGCAGAGTTTTAAAAAGTGCCGGAGCTGCGAGTTGGAGCAGAGATTTAAAAAGAGCGGGAGCTGCGAGTCGGAGCGGAGATGAAAAATACGCGGGAGCTGCGAGTCGGAGCTGAGATTTAAAAAGCGCGGGAGCTGCGAGTCGGAGCAGAGATTTAAAAAGTGCGGGAGCTGCGAGTCGGAGCACAGGTTTAAAAAGTGCGGGAGCTGCGAGTCGGAGCAGAGATTTAAAAAGCGCGGGAGCTGCGAGTCGGAGCGGAGATTTAAAAGGAGCAGGAGCTGCGAGTCGGAGCAGAGATTTAAAAAAAGGCGGGAGCTGCGAGTCGGAGCGGAGATTTAAAAGGAGCAGGAGCTGCGAGTCGGGGCGGAGATTTAAAAATCACCGGAGCTGCGAGTCGGAGCAAAGATTTAAAAAGTGCGGGAGCTGCGAGTCGGAGCAGAGATTTAAAAAGCGCAGGAGCTGCGAGTCGGAACGGAGATTTAAAAAGCGCAGGAGCTGCGAGTCGGAGCGGAGATTTAAAAAGCGCGGCAGTTGCGAGTCGGAGCGGAGATTTAAAAAGAGCAGGAGCTGCGAGTCAGAGCAGAGATTTAAAAAGCACGGGAGCTGCGAGTTGGAGCAGAGTTTTAAAAATTGCGGGAGCTGCGAGCCGGAGCGGAGATTTAAAAAGAGCGGGAGCTGCGAGTCGGAGCAGAGATTTAAAAAGTGCGGGAGCTGCGAGTCGGAGAGGAGATTTAAAAAGCGCAGGAGCTGCGAGTCGGAGCAGAGATTTAAAAAGTGCAGGAACTGCGAGTCGGAGCGGAGGTTTAAAAAGCGCGGGAGCTGCGAGTCGGAGCAGAGATTTAAAAAGCGCGGGAGCTGCGAGTCGGAGCAGAGATTTAAAAAGTGCGGGAGCTGCGAGTCGGAGCAGAGATTTAAAAAGTGCGGGAGCTGCGAGTCGAAGCAGAGATTTAAAAAGTGCGGGAGCTGCGAGTCGGAGCAGTGATTTAAAAAGAGCGAGAGCTGAGAGACGCGGAGGTTTAAAAAGCGCAGGAGCTGCGAGCCAGAGCAGAGATTTAAAAAGCGCGGGAGCTGAGAGTCGGAGCAGAGATTTAAAAAGTGCTGGAGCTTGAGTCGGAGCAGAGATTTAAAAAGCGCGGGTGCTGCGAGTCGGAGCGGAGATTTTAAAAGAGCGGGAGCTGGGAGTCGGAGCAGAGATTTAATAAGTGCGGGAGCTGCGAGTCGGAGCAGAGAATTAAAAAGCGCAGGAGCTGAGAGTCGGAGCGGAGATTTAAAAAGAGCGGGAGCTGCGAGTCGGAGCAGAGATTTAAAAAGAGCGAAAGCTGTGAGACGCGGAGATTTTAAAAGTGCAGGAGCTGCGAGTCAGAGCAAGATTTACTTAGCGCGGGAGCTGAGAGTCGGAGCGGAGATTTAAAAAGTGCGGGAGCTGCGAGTCGGAGCAGAGATTTAAAAAGCCCGGGATCTGCGAGTCGGAGCGGAGATTTAAATAGAGCGGGAGCTGCGAGTCTGAGCGGAGATTTGAAAAGAGCAGGAGCTGCGAGACGGAGCGGTGATTTAAAAAAGCAGGAGCTGCGAGTCGGAGCGGAGATTTAAAAAGAGCAGGAGCTGCGAGTCGGAGCAGAGATTTAAAAAGCGCGGGAGCTGCGAGTCGGAGCAGAGATTTAAAAAGCGCGGGAGCTGTGAGTCGGAGCAGAGATTTAAAAAGAGCAGGAGCTGCGAGTCGGAGCGGAGATTTAAAAAGAGCAGGAGCTGCGAGTGGGAGCAGAGATTTAAAAAGAGCAGGAGCTGCGAGTCGGACCGGCGATTTAAAAAGAGTGGGAGCTGCGAGTCGGAGCAGAGATTTAAAAAGTGCGGGAGCTGCGAGTCTGAGAGGAGATTTAAAGAGCACAGGAGCTGCGAGTCGGAGCGGAGATTTAAAAAGAGCCGGAGCTGCGAGTCGGAGCGGAGATTTAAAAAGAGCGGGAGCTGCGAGTCGGAGCGGAGATTTAAAAAGCGCAGTAGCTGCGAGTCGGAGCGGAGATTTAAAAAGTGTGGGAGCTGTGAGTCGGAGCGGAAATTTAAAAGGCGCGGGAGCTGCGAGTCGGAGCGGAGATAGAGCCGGAGCTGCGAGTCGGAGCAGAGATTTAAAAAGCGCGGAAGCTGCGAGTCGGAGCAGAGATTTAAAAAGCGCGGGAGCTGCGAGTCGGAGCAGAGATTTAAAAAGCGCGGGAGCTGCGAGTCGGAGCAGAGATTTAAAAAGCGCGGGAGCTGCGAGTCGGAGCAGAGATTTAAAACGCGGGAGCTGCGAGTCGGAGCAGAGATTTAAAAAGCGCGGGAGCTGCGAGTCGGAGCAGAGATTTAAAAAGCGCGGGAGCTGCGAGTCGGAGCAGAGATTTAAAAAGTGCGGGAGCTGCGAGTCGGAGCAGAGATTTAAAAAGTGCGGGAGCTGCGAGCCGGAGCAGAGATTTAATAAGAGCCGGTGCTGCGAGTTGGAGCGGAGATTTAAAAGGAGCAGGAGCTGCGAGTCGGAGCGGAGATTTAAAAGGAGCAGGAGCTGCGAGTCGGAGCGGAGATTTAAAAAGCACCGGAGCTGCGAGTGGGAGCAGAGATTTAAAAAGCGCAGGAGCTGCGAGTCGGAGCAGAGATTTAAAAAGTGTGGGAGCTGTGAGTCGGAGCGGAAATTTAAAAAGCGCGGGAGCTGCGAGTCGGAGCAGAGATAGAGCCGGAGCTGCGAGTCGGAGCAGAGATTTAAAAAGCGCGGTTGCTGCGAGTCGGAGCAGAGATTTAAAAAGCGCAGGAGCAGAGAGTCGGAGCAGAGATTTAAAAAGCGCAGGAGCTGCGAGTCGGAGCGGAGATTTAAAAGGAGCAGGAGCTGCGAGTCGGAGCAGAGATTTAAAAAGCGCGAAGGCTGCGAGTCGGAGCGGAGATTTAAAAAGCGCGGGAGCTGCGAGTCGGAGCAGAGATTTAAAAAGAGCCGGAGCTGCGAGTCGGAGCAGAGATTTAAAACGTGCGGGAACTGCGAGTCGGAGCGGAGATTTAAAAAGAGCGGGAGCTGCGAGTCGGACAGAGATTTAAAAAGCGCGGGAGCTGCGAGTCGGAGCAGAGATTTAAAAAGTGCGGGAGCTGCGAGTCGGAGCGGAGATTTAAAAAGCGCGAAGGCTGCGAGTCGGAGCGGAGATTTAAAAAGAGCCGGAGCTGCGAGTGGGAGCAGAGATTTAAAAAGCGCAGGAGCTGCGAGTCGGAGCAGAGATTTAAAAAGTGTGGGAGCTGTGAGTCGGAGCGGAAATTTAAAAAGCGCGGGAGCTGCGAGTCGGAGCAGAGATAGAGCCGGAGCTGCGAGTCGGAGCAGAGATTTAAAAAGCGCGGGAGCTGCGAGTCGGAGCAGAGATTTAAAAAGCGCGGGAGCTGCGAGTCGGAGCAGAGATTTAAAAAGCGCGGGAGCTGCGAGTCGGAGCATAGATTTAAAAAGCGCGGGAGCTGCGAGTCGGAGCAGAGATTTAGAAAGCGCGGGAGCTGCGAGTCGGAGCAGAGATTTAAAAAGCGCGGGAGCTGCGAGTCGGAGCAGAGATTTAAAAAGCGCGGGAGCTGCGAGTCGGAGCAGAGATTTAAAAAGTGCGGGAGCTGCGAGTCGGAGCAGAGATTTAAAAAGTGCGGGAGCTGCGAGTTGGAGCAGAGATTTAAAAAGCGCGGGAGCTGCGAGTCGGAGCAGAGATTTAAAAAGCGCGGGAGCTGCGAGTCGGAGCAGAGATTTAAAAAGCGCGGGAGCTGCGAGTCGGAGCAGAGATTTAAAAAGCGCGGGAGCTGCGAGTCGGAGCAGAGATTTAAAAAGCGCGGGAGCTGCGAGTCGGAGCAGAGATTTAAAAAGTGCGGGAGCTGCGAGTCGGAGCAGAGATTTAAAAAGTGCGGGAGCTGCGAGTGGGAGCAGAGATTTAAAAAGCGCAGGAGCTGCGAGTCGGAGCAGAGATTTAAAAAGTGTGGGAGCTGTGAGTCGGAGCGGAAATTTAAAAAGCGCGGGAGCTGCGAGTCGGAGCAGAGATAGAGCCGGAGCTGCGAGTCGGAGCAGAGATTTAAAAAGCGCGGGAGCTGCGAGTCGGAGCAGAGATTTAAAAAGCGCAGGAGCTGAGAGTCGGAGCAGAGATTTAAAAAGCGCATGAGCTGCGAGTCGGAGCGGAGATTTAAAAGGAGCAGGAGCTGCGAGTCGGAGCAGAGATTTAAAAAGCGCGAAGGCTGCGAGTCGGAGCGGAGATTTAAAAAGCGCGGGAGCTGCGAGTCGGAGCAGAGATTTAAAAAGAGCCGGAGCTGCGAGTCGGAGCAGAGATTTAAAAAGTGCGGGAACTGCGAGTCGGAGCGGAGATTTAAAAAGAGCGGGAGCTGCGAGTCGGAGCAGAGATTTAAAAAGCGCGGGAGCTGCGAGTCGGAGCAGAGATTTAAAAAGTGCGGGAGCTGCGAGTCGGAGCAGAGATTTAAAAAGCGCGAAGGCTGCGAGTCGGAGCGGAGATTTAAAAAGAGCCGGAGCTGCGAGTCGGAGCAGAGATTTAAAAAGTGCGGGAGCTGCGAGTCGGAGCGAATTTTAAAAAGAGCGGGAGTTGCGAGTCGGAGCAGAGATATAAAAAGAGCGGGAGGTGAGAGACGCGGAGATTTAAAAAGCGCGGGAGCTGCGAGTCGGAGCGGAGATTTAAAACGAGCGGGAGCTGCGAGTCGGAGCAGAGATTTAAAAAGCGCGAGAGCTGAGAGACGCGGAGATATAAAAAGAGCAGGAGCTGCGAGTCGGAGCAGAGATTTAAAAAGCGCAGGAGCTGCGAGTCGGAGAGGAGATTTAAAACGAGCAGGAGCTGCGAGCCGGAGCGGAGATTTAAAAAGCACCGGAGCTGCGAGTTGGAGCAGAGATTTAAAAGGTGCGGGAGCTGCGAGTCGGAGCGGAGATTTAAAAAGCGCAGGAGCTGCGAGTCGGAGCGGAGATTTAAAAGGAGCAGGAGCTGCGAGTCGGAGCGGAGATTTAAAAAGCGCGGGAGCTGCGAGTCGGAGCAGAGATTTAAAAAGCGCAGGAGCTGCGAGTCGGAGCAGAGATTTAAAAAGTGTGGGAGCTGCGAGTCGGAGCGGAAATTTAAAAAGCGCGGGAGCTGCGAGTCGGAGCGGAGATTTAAAAAGCGCGGGAGCTGCGAGTCGGAGCAGAGATTTAAAAAGAGCCGGAGCTGCGAGTCGGAGCAGAGATTTAAAAAGTGCGGGAACTGCGAGTCGGAGCGGAGATTTAAAAAGAGCGGGAGCTGCTAGTCGGAGCAGAGATTTAAAAAGCGCGGGAGCTGCGAGTCGGAGCAGAGATTTAAAAAGTGCGGGAGCTGCGAGTCGAAGCAGAGATTTAAAAAGTGCGGGAGCTGCGAGTCGGAGCAGTGATTTAAAAAGAGCGAGAGCTGAGAGACGCGGAGGTTTAAAAAGCGCAGGAGCTGCGAGTCAGAGCAGAGATTTAAAAAGCGCGGGAGCTGAGAGTCGGAGCAGAGATTTAAAAAGTGCTGGAGCTTGAGTCGGAGCAGAGATTTAAAAAGCGCGGGTGCTGCGAGTCGGAGCGGAGATTTGAAAAGAGCGGGAGCTGGGAGTCGGAGCAGAGATTTAATAAGTGCGGGAGCTGCGAGTCGGAGCAGAGAATTAAAAAGCGCAGGAGCTGAGAGTCGGAGCGGAGATTTAAAAAGAGCGGGAGCTGCGAGTCGGAGCAGAGATTTAAAAAGAGCGAAAGCTGTGAGACGCGGAGATTTTAAAAGTGCAGGAGCTGCGAGTCAGAGCAAGATTTACTTAGCGCGGGAGCTGAGAGTCGGAGCGGAGATTTAAAAAGTGCGGGAGCTGCGAGTCGGAGCAGAGATTTAAAAAGCGCGGGATCTGCGAGTCGGAGCGGAGATTTAAATAGAGCGGGAGCTGCGAGTCTGAGCGGAGATTTGAAAAGAGCAGGAGCTGCGAGACGGAGCGGTGATTTAAAAAAGCAGGAGCTGCGAGTCGGAGCGGAGATTTAAAAAGAGCAGGAGCTGCGAGTCGGAGCAGAGATTTAAAAAGCGCGGGAGCTGCGAGTCGGAGCAGAGATTTAAAAAGCGCGGGAGCTGCGAGTCGGAGCAGAGATTTAAAAAGAGCAGGAGCTGCGAGTCGGAGCGGAGATTTAAAAAGAGCAGGAGCTGCGAGTGGGAGCAGAGATTTAAAAAGAGCAGGAGCTGCGAGTCGGACCGGCGATTTAAAAAGAGTGGGAGCTGCGAGTCGGAGCAGGGATTTAAAAAGTGCGGGAGCTGCGAGTCTGAGAGGAGATTTAAAGAGCACAGGAGCTGCGAGTCGGAGCGGAGATTTAAAAAGAGCCGGAGCTGCGAGTCGGAGCGGAGATTTAAAAAGAGCGGGAGCTGCGAGTCGGAGCGGAGCTTTAAAAAGCGTGGGAGCTGTGAGTCGGAGCGGAGATTTAAAAAGCGCAGTCGCTGAGAGTCGGAGCGGAGATTTAAAAAGTGTGGGAGCTGTGAGTCGGAGCGGAAATTTAAAAGGCGCGGGAGCTGCGAGTCGGAGCGGAGATAGAGCCGGAGCTGCGAGTCGGAGCAGAGATTTAAAAAGCGCGGAAGCTGCGAGTCGGAGCAGAGATTTAAAAAGCGCGGGAGCTGCGAGTCGGAGCAGAGATTTAAAAAGCGCGGGAGCTGCGAGTCGGAGCAGAGATTTAAAAAGCGCGGGAGCTGCGAGTCGGAGCAGAGATTTAAAACGCGGGAGCTGCGAGTCGGAGCAGAGATTTAAAAAGCGCGGGAGCTGCGAGTCGGAGCAGAGATTTAAAAAGCGCGGGAGCTGCGAGTCGGAGCAGAGATTTAAAAAGTGCGGGAGCTGCGAGTAGGAGCAGAGATTTAAAAAGTGCCGGAGCTGCGAGTTGGAGCGGATATTTAAAAGGAGCAGGAGCTGCGAGTCGGAGCGGAGATTTAAAAAGCACCGGAGCTGCGAGTGGGAGCAGAGATTTAAAAAGCGCAGGAGCTGCGAGTCGGAGCAGAGATTTAAAAAGTGTGGGAGCTGTGAGTCGGAGCGGAAATTTAAAAAGCGCGGGAGCTGCGAGTCGGAGCAGAGATAGAGCCGGAGCTGCGAGTCGGAGCAGAGATTTAAAAAGCGCGGTTGCTGCGAGTCGGAGCAGAGATTTAAAAAGCGCAGGAGCAGAGAGTCGGAGCAGAGATTTAAAAAGCGCAGGAGCTGCGAGTCGGAGCAGAGATTTAAAAGGAGCAGGAGCTGCGAGTCGGAGCAGAGATTTAAAAAGCGCGAAGGCTGCGAGTCGGAGCGGAGATTTAAAAAGCGCGGGAGCTGCGAGTCGGAGCAGAGATTTAAAAAGAGCCGGAGCTGCGAGTCGGAGCAGAGATTTAAAAAGTGCGGGAACTGCGAGTCGGAGCGGAGATTTAAAAAGAGCGGGAGCTGCGAGTCGGACAGAGATTTAAAAAGCGCGGGAGCTGCGAGTCGGAGCAGAGATTTAAAAAGTGCGGGAGCTGCGAGTCGGAGCGGAGATTTAAAAAGCGCGAAGGCTGCGAGTCGGAGCGGAGATTTAAAAAGAGCCGGAGCTGCGAGTGGGAGCAGAGATTTAAAAAGCGCAGGAGCTGCGAGTCGGAGCAGAGATTTAAAAAGTGTGGGAGCTGTGAGTCGGAGCGGAAATTTAAAAAGCGCGGGAGCTGCGAGTCGGAGCAGAGATAGAGCCGGAGCTGCGAGTCGGAGCAGAGATTTAAAAAGCGCGGGAGCTGCGAGTCGGAGCAGAGATTTAAAAAGCGCGGGAGCTGCGAGTCGGAGCAGAGATTTAAAAAGCGCGGGAGCTGCGAGTCGGAGCAGAGATTTAAAAAGCGCGGGAGCTGCGAGTCGAAGCAGAGATTTAAAAAGCGCGGGAGCTGCGAGTCGGAGCAGAGATTTAAAAAGCGCGGGAGCTGCGAGTCGGAGCAGAGATTTAAAAAGCGCGGGAGCTGCGAGTCGGAGCAGAGATTTAAAAAGTGCGGGAGCTGCGAGTCGGAGCAGAGATTTAAAAAGTGCGGGAGCTGCGAGTCGGAGCAGAGATTTAAAAAGCGCGGGAGCTGCGAGTCGGAGCAGAGATTTAAAAAGCGCGGGAGCTGCGAGTCGGAGCAGAGATTTAAAAAGCGCGGGAGCTGCGAGTCGGAGCAGAGATTTAAAAAGCGCGGGAGCTGCGAGTCGGAGCAGAGATTTAAAAAGCGCGGGAGCTGCGAGTCGGAGCAGAGATTTAAAAAGTGCGGGAGCTGCGAGTCGGAGCAGAGATTTAAAAAGTGCGGGAGCTGCGAGTGGGAGCAGAGATTTAAAAAGCGCAGGAGCTGCGAGTCGGAGCAGAGATTTAAAAAGTGTGGGAGCTGTGAGTCGGAGCGGAAATTTAAAAAGCGCGGGAGCTGCGAGTCGGAGCAGAGATAGAGCCGGAGCTGCGAGTCGGAGCAGAGATTTAAAAAGCGCGGGAGCTGCGAGTCGGAGCAGAGATTTAAAAAGCGCAGGAGCTGAGAGTCGGAGCAGAGATTTAAAAAGCGCATGAGCTGCGAGTCGGAGCGGAGATTTAAAAGGAGCAGGAGCTGCGAGTCGGAGCAGAGATTTAAAAAGCGCGAAGGCTGCGAGTCGGAGCGGAGATTTAAAAAGCGCGGGAGCTGCGAGTCGGAGCAGAGATTTAAAAAGAGCCGGAGCTGCGAGTCGGAGCAGAGATTTAAAAAGTGCGGGAACTGCGAGTCGGAGCGGAGATTTAAAGAGAGCGGGAGCTGCGAGTCGGAGCAGAGATTTAAAAAGCGCGGGAGCTGCGAGTCGGAGCAGAGATTTAAAAAGTGCGGGAGCTGCGAGTCGGAGCAGAGATTTAAAAAGCGCGAAGGCTGCGAGTCGGAGCGGAGATTTAAAAAGAGCCGGAGCTGCGAGTCGGAGCAGAGATTTAAAAAGTGCGGGAGCTGCGAGTCGGAGCGAATTTTAAAAAGAGCGGGAGTTGCGAGTCGGAGCAGAGATATAAAAAGAGCGGGAGGTGAGAGACGCGGAGATATAAAAAGCGCGGGAGCTGCGAGTCGGAGCGGAGATTTAAAAAGCGCAGGAGCTGCGAGTCGGAGAGGAGATTTAAAACGAGCAGGAGCTGCGAGCCGGAGCGGAGATTTAAAAAGCACCGGAGCTGCGAGTTGGAGCAGAGATTTAAAAAGTGCGGGAGCTGCGAGTCGGAGCGGAGATTTAAAAAGCGCAGGAGCTGCGAGTCGGAGCGGAGATTTAAAAAGAGCAGGAGCTGCGAGTCGGAGCGGAGATTTAAAAAGCGCGGGAGCTGCGAGTCGGAGCAGAGATTTAAAAAGCGCAGGAGCTGCGAGTCGGAGCAGAGATTTAAAAAGTGTGGGAGCTGCGAGTCGGAGCGGAAATTTAAAAAGCGCGGGAGCTGCGAGTCGGAGCAGAGATTTAAAAAGCGCGGGAGCTGCGAGTCGGAGCAGAGATTTAAAAAGAGCCGGAGCTGCGAGTCGGAGCAGAGATTTAAAAAGTGCGGGAACTGCGAATCGGAGCGGAGATTTAAAAAGAGCGGGAGCTGCGAGTCGGAGCAGAGATTTAAAAAGCGCGGGAGCTGCGAGTCGGAGCAGAGATTTAAAAAGTGCGGGAGCTGCGAGTCGGAGCAGAGATTTAAAAAGCGCGAAGGCTGCGAGTCGGAGCGGAGATTTAAAAAGAGCCGGAGCTGCGAGTCGGAGCAGAGATTTAAAAAGTGCGGGAGCTGCGAGTCGGAGCGAATTTTAAAAAGAGCGGGAGTTGCGAGTCGGAGCAGAGATATAAAAAGAGCGGGAGGTGAGAGACGCGGAGATTTAAAAAGCGCGGGAGCTGCGAGTCGGAGCGGAGATTTAAAAAGAGCGGGAGCTGCGAGTCGGAGCAGAGATTTAAAAAGCGCGAGAGCTGAGAGACGCGGAGATATAAAAAGAGCAGGAGCTGCGAGTCGGAGCAGAGATTTAAAAAGCGCAGGAGCTGCGAGTCGGAGAGGAGATTTAAAAGGAGCAGGAGCTGCGAGCCGGAGCGGAGATTTAAAAAGCACCGGAGCTGCGAGTCGGAGCAGAGATTTAAAAAGTGCGGGAGCTGCGAGTCGGAGCGGAGATTTAAAAAGCGCAGGAGCTGCGAGTCGGAGCGGAGATTTAAAAGGAGCAGGAGCTGCGAGTCGGAGCGGAGATTTAAAAAGCACAGGAGCTGCGAGTGGGAGCAGAGATTTAAAAAGCGCAGGAGCTGCGAGTCGGAGCAGAGATTTAAAAAGTGTGGGAGCTGCGAGTCGGAGCGGAAATTTAAAAAGCGCGGGAGCTGCGAGTCGGAGCAGAGATTTAAAAAGTGCGGGAGCTGCGAGTCGGAGCAGAGATTTAAAAAGCGCGGGAGCTGCGAGTCGGAGCAGAGATTTAAAAAGCGCGGGAGCTGCGAGTCGGAGCAGAGATTTAAAAAGCGCGGGAGCTGCGAGTCGGAGCAGAGATTTAAAAAGCGCGGGAGCTGCGAGTCGGAGCAGAGATTTAAAAAGTGCGGGAGCTGCGAGTCGGAGCAGAGATTTAAAAAGAGCCGGAGCTGCGAGTCGGATCAGAGATTTAAAAAGCGCGGGAGCTGCGAGTCTGAGCGGAGATTTAAAAAGTGCGGGAGCTGCGAGTCGGAGCAGAGATGTAAAAAGCGCAGGAGATGAGAGTCGGAGCAGAGATTTAAAAAGCGCAGGGGCTGCGAGTCGGAGCAGAGATTTAAAAAGCGCAGGAGCTGCGAGTTAGAGCAGAGATTTAAAAAGAGCCGGAGCTGCGAGTCGGAGCAGAGATTTAAAAAGTGTGGGAGCTGCGAGTCGGAGCGGAGATTTAAAAAGCGCACGAGCTGCGAGTCGGAGCAGAGATTTAAAAAGCGCGGGAGCTGTGAGTCGGACCGGAGATTTAAAAAGAGCCGGAGCTGCGAGTCGGAGCAGAGATTTAAAAAGTGTGGGAGCTGCGAGTCGGAGCGGAGATTTAAAAAGCACAGGAGCTGCGAGTCGGAGCAGAGATTTAAAAAGCGCGAGAGCTGAGAGACGCGGAGATATAAAAAGAGCAGGAGCTGCGAGTCGGAGCAGAGATTTAAAAAGCGCGGGAGCTGCGAGTCGGAGCGGAGATTTAAAAAGCACCGGAGCTGCAAGTCGGAGCAGAGATTTAAAAAGTGCGGGAGCTGCGAGTCGGAGCGGAGATTTAAAAAGCGCAGGAGCTGCGTGTCGGAGCGGAGATTTAAAAGGAGCAGGAGCTGCGAGTCGGAGCGGAGATTTAAAAAGCACCGGAGCTGCGAGTGTGAGCAGAGATTTAAAAAGCGCAGGAGCTGCGAGTCGGAGCAGAGATTTAAAAAGTGTGGGAGCTGTGAGTCGGAGCGGAAATTTAAAAAGCGCGGGAGCTGCGAGTCGGAGCAGAGATAGAGCCGGAGCTGCGAGTCGGAGCAGAGATTTAAAAAGCGCGGGAGCTGCGAGTCGGAGCAGAGATTTAAAAAGCGCGGGAGCTGCGAGTCGGAGCAGAGATTTAAAAAGCGCGGGTGCTACGAGTCGGAGCAGAGATTTAAAAAGCGCGGGAGCTGCGAGTCGGAGCAGAGATTTAAAAAGCGCGGGAGCTGCGAGTCGGAGCAGAGATTTAAAAAGCGCGGGAGCTGCGAGTCGGAGCAGAGATTTAAAAAGCGCGGGAGCTGCGAGTCGGAGCAGAGATTTAAAAAGTTCGGGAGCTGCGAGTCGGAGCAGAGATTTAAAAAGTGCGGGAGCTGCGAGTCGGAGCAGAGATTTAAAAAGAGCCGGAGCTGCGAGTCGGAGCGGAGATTTAAAAAGCACCGGAGCTTCGAGTCGGATCAGAGATTTAAAAAGCGCGTGAGCTGCGAGTCTGAGCGGAGATTTAAAAAGTGCGGGAGCTGCGAGTCGGAGCAGAGATGTAAAAAGCGCAGGAGATGAGAGTCGGAGCAGAGATTTAAAAAGCGCAGGAGCTGCGAGTCGGAGCAGAGATTTATAAAGCGCGGGAGCTGCGAGTCAGAGCAGAGATTTAAAAAGAGCTGGAGCTGCGAGTCGGAGCAGAGATTTAAAAAGTGTGGGAGCTGCGAGTCGGAGCGGAGATTTAAAAAGCGCAGGAGCTGCGAGTCGGAGCAGAGATTTAAAAAGCGCGGGAACTGTGAGTCGGAGCGGAGTTTTAAAAAGCACGGGAGCTGCGAGTCAGAGCAGAGATTTAAAAAGAGCCGGAGCTGCGACTCGGAGCAGAGATTTAAAAAGTGCGGGAGCTGCGAGTCGGAGCGGAGATTTAAAAAGCACCGGAGCTGCGAGTCGGATCAGAGATGTAAAAAGCGCGGGAGCTGCGAGTCTGAGCGGAGATTTAAAAACGCGGGAGCTGCGAGTCGGAGCGGAGATTTAAAAAGCGCGGGAGCTGCGAGTCGGAGCGGAGATTTAAAAGGAGCAGGAGCTGCGAGCTGGAGCGGAGATTTTAAATGAGCAGGAGCTGCGAGTCAGAGCAGAGATTTAAAAAGCGCGGGAGCTGCGAGTCGGAGCAGAGATTTATAAAGCGCGGGAGCTGCGAGTGGGAGCAGAGATTTAAAAAGCGCAGGAGCTGCGAGTCGGAGCAGAGATTTAAAAAGTGTGGGAGCTGTGAGTCGGAGCGGAAATTTAAAAAGCGCGGGAGCTGCGAGTCGGAGCAGAGATAGAGCCGGAGCTGCGAGTCGGAGCAGAGATTTAAAAAGCGCGGGAGCTGCGAGTCGGAGCAGAGATTTAAAAAGCGCAGGAGCTGAGAGTCGGAGCAGAGATTTAAAAAGCGCAGGAGCTGCGAGTCGGAGCGGAGATTTAATAGGAGCAGGAGCTGCGAGTCGGAGCAGAGATTTAAAAAGCGCGAAGGCTGCGAGTCGGAGCGGAGATTTAAAAAGCGCGGGAGCTGCGAGTCGGAGCAGAGATTTAAAAAGAGCCGGAGCTGCGAGTCGGAGCAGAGATTTAAAAAGTGCGGCCACTGCGAGTCGGAGCGGAGATTTAAAAAGAGCGGGAGCTGCGAGTCGGAGCAGAGATTTAAAAAGCGCGGGAGCTGCGAGTCGGAGCAGAGATTTAAAAAGTGCGGGAGCTGCGAGTCGGAGCGGAGATTTAAAAAGCGCGAAGGCTGCGAGTCGGAGCGGAGATTTAAAAAGAGCCGGAGCTGCGAGTGGGAGCAGAGATTTAAAAAGCGCAGGAGCTGCGAGTCGGAGCAGAGATTTAAAAAGTGTGGGAGCTGTGAGTCGGAGCGGAAATTTAAAAAGCGCGGGAGCTGCGAGTCGGAGCAGAGATAGAGCCGGAGCTGCGAGTCGGAGCAGAGATTTAAAAAGCGCGGGAGCTGCGAGTCGGAGCAGAGATTTAAAAAGCGCGGGAGCTGCGAGTCGGATCAGAGATGTAAAAAGCGCGGGAGCTGCGAGTCTGAGCGGAGATTTAAAAAGCGCGGGAGCTGCGAGTCGGAGCGGAGATTTAAAAAGCGCGGGAGCTGCGAGTCGGAGCGGAGATTTAAAAGGAGCAGGAGCTGCGAGCCGGAGCGGAGATTTTAAATGAGCAGGAGCTGCGAGTCAGAGCAGAGATTTAAAAAGCGCGGGAGCTGCGAGTCGGAGCAGAGATTTATAAAGCGCGGGAGCTGCGAGTGGGAGCAGAGATTTAAAAAGCGCAGGAGCTGCGAGTCGGAGCAGAGATTTAAAAAGTGTGGGAGCTGTGAGTCGGAGCGGAAATTTAAAAAGCGCGGGAGCTGCGAGTCGGAGCAGAGATAGAGCCGGAGCTGCGAGTCGGAGCAGAGATTTAAAAAGCGCGGGAGCTGCGAGTCGGAGCAGAGATTTAAAAAGCGCAGGAGCTGAGAGTCGGAGCAGAGATTTAAAAAGCGCAGGAGCTGCTAGTCGGAGCGGAGATTTAAAAGGAGCAGGAGCTGCGAGTCGGAGCAGAGATTTAAAAAGCGCGAAGGCTGCGAGTCGGAGCGGAGATTTAAAAAGCGCGGGAGCTGCGAGTCGGAGCAGAGATTTAAAAAGAGCCGGAGCTGCGAGTCGGAGCAGAGATTTAAAAAGTGCGGGAACTGCGAGTCGGAGCGGAGATTTAAAAAGAGCGGGAGCTGCGAGTCGGAGCAGAGATTTAAAAAGCGCGGGAGCTGCGAGTCGGAGCAGAGATTTAAAAAGCGCAGGAGCTGCGAGTCGGAGCAGAGATTTATAAAGCGCGGGAGCTGCGAGTCAGAGCAGAGATTTAAAAAGAGCCGGAGCTGCGAGTCGGAGCAGAGATTTAAAAAGTGTGGGAGTTGCGAGTCGGAGCGGAGATTTAAAAAGCGCAGGAGCTGCGAGTCGGAGCAGAGATTTAAAAAGCGCGGGAGCTGTGAGTCGGAGCGGAGATTTAAAAAGCACGGGAGCTGCGAGTCGGAGCAGAGATATAAAAAGAGCCGGAGCTGCGAGTCGGAGCAGAGATTTAAAAAGTGCGGGAGCTGCGAGTCGGAGCGGAGATTTAAAAAGCACCGGAGCTGCGAGTCGGATCAGAGATGTAAAAAGCGCGGGAGCTGCGAGTCTGAGCGGAGATTTAAAAAGCGCGGGAGCTGCGAGTCGGAGCGGAGATTTAAAAAGCGCGGGAGCTGCGAGTCGGAGCGGAGATTTAAAAGGAGCAGGAGCTGCGAGCCGGAGCGGAGATTTTAAATGAGCAGGAGCTGCGAGTCAGAGCAGAGATTTAAAAAGCGCGGGAGCTGCGAGTCGGAGCAGAGATTTATAAAGCGCGGGAGCTGCAAGTGGGAGCAGAGATTTAAAAAGCGCAGGAGCTGCGAGTCGGAGCAGAGATTTAAAAAGTGTGGGAGCTGTGAGTCGGAGCGGAAATTTAAAAAGCGCGGGAGCTGCGAGTCGGAGCAGAGATAGAGCCGGAGCTGCGAGTCGGAGCAGAGATTTAAAAAGCGCGGGAGCTGCGAGTCGGAGCAGAGATTTAAAAAGCGCAGGAGCTGAGAGTCGGAGCAGAGATTTAAAAAGCGCAGGAGCTGCGAGTCGGAGCGGAGATTTAAAAGGAGCAGGAGCTGCGAGTCGGAGCAGAGATTTAAAAAGCGCGAAGGCTGCGAGTCGGAGCGGAGATTTAAAAAGCGCGGGAGCTGCGAGTCGGAGCAGAGATTTAAAAAGAGCCGGAGCTGCGAGTCGGAGCAGAGATTTAAAAAGTGCGGGAACTGCGAGTCGGAGCGGAGATTTAAAAAGCGCGGGAGCTGCGAGTCGGAGCAGAGATTTAAAAAGTGCGGGAGCTGCGAGTCGGAGCGGAGATTTAAAAAGCGCGAAGGCTGCGAGTCGGAGCAGAGATTTAAAAAGTGCGGGAGCTGCGAGTCGGAGCGGAGATTTAAAAAGCGCGAAGGCTGCGAGTCGGAGCGGAGATTTAAAAAGAGCCGGAGCTGCGAGTGGGAGCAGAGATTTAAAAAGCGCAGGAGCTGCGAGTCGGAGCAGAGATTTAAAAAGTGTGGGAGCTGTGAGTCGGAGCGGAAATTTAAAAAGCGCGGGAGCTGCGAGTCGGAGCAGAGATAGAGCCGGAGCTGCGAGTCGGAGCAGAGATTTAAAAAGCGCGGGAGCTGCGAGTCGGAGCAGAGATTTAAAAAGCGCGGGAGCTGCGAGTCGGATCAGAGATGTAAAAAGCGCGGGAGCTGCGAGTCTGAGCGGAGATTTAAAAAGCGCGGGAGCTGCGAGTCGGAGCGGAGATTTAAAAAGCGCGGGAGCTGCGAGTCGGAGCGGAGATTTAAAAGGAGCAGGAGCTGCGAGCCTGAGCGGAGATTTTAAATGAGCAGGAGCTGCGAGTCAGAGCAGAGATTTAAAAAGCGCGGGAGCTGCGAGTCGGAGCAGAGATTTATAAAGCGCGGGAGCTGCGAGTGGGAGCAGAGATTTAAAAAGCGCAGGAACTGCGAATCGGAGCAGAGATTTAAAAAGTGTGGGAGCTGTGAGTCGGAGCGGAAATTTAAAAAGCGCGGGAGCTGCGAGTCGGAGCAGAGATAGAGCCGGAGCTGCGAGTCGGAGCAGAGATTTAAAAAGCGCGGGAGCTGCGAGTCGGAGCAGAGATTTAAAAAGCGCAGGAGCTGAGAGTCGGAGCAGAGATTTAAAAAGCGCAGGAGCTGCTAGTCGGAGCGGAGATTTAAAAGGAGCAGGAGCTGCGAGTCGGAGCAGAGATTTAAAAAGCGCGAAGGCTGCGAGTCGGAGCGGAGATTTAAAAAGCGCGGGAGCTGCGAGTCGGAGCAGAGATTTAAAAAGAGCCGGAGCTGCGAGTCGGAGCAGAGATTTAAAAAGTGCGGGAACTGCGAGTCGGAGCGGAGATTTAAAAAGAGCGGGAGCTGCGAGTCGGAGCAGAGATTTAAAAAGCGCGGGAGCTGCGAGTCGGAGCAGAGATTTAAAAAGTGCGGGAGCTGCGAGTCGGAGCGGAGATTTAAAAAGCGCGAAGGCTGCGAGTCGGAGCGGAGATTTAAAAAGAGCCGGAGCTACGAGTGGGAGCAGAGATTTAAAAAGCGCAGGAGCTGCGAGTCGGAGCAGAGATTTAAAAAGTGTGGGAGCTGTGAGTCGGAGCGGAAATTTAAAAAGCGCGGGAGCTGCGAGTCGGAGCAGAGATAGAGCCGGAGCTGCGAGTCCGAGCAGAGATTTAAAAAGCGCGGGAGCTGCGAGTCGGAGCAGAGATTTAAAAAGCGCGGGAGCTGCGAGTCGGAGCAGAGATTTAAAAAGCGCGGGAGCTGCGAGTCGGAGCAGAGATTTAAAAAGCGCGGGAGCTGCGAGTCGGAGCAGAGATTTAAAAAGCGCGGGAGCTGCGAGTCGGAGCAGAGATTTAAAAAGCGCGGGAGCTGCGAGTCGGAGCAGAGATTTAAAAAGCGCGGGAGCTGCGAGTCGGAGCAGAGATTTAAAAAGTGCGGGAGCTGCGAGTCGGAGCAGAGATTTAAAAAGTGCGGGAGCTGCGAGTTGGAGCAGAGATTTAAAAAGCGCGGGAGCTGCGAGTCGGAGCAGAGATTTAAAAAGCGCGGGAGCTGCGAGTCGGTGCAGAGATTTAAAAAGCGCGGGAGCTGCGAGTCGGAGCAGAGATTTAAAAAGCGCGGGAGCTGCGAGTCGGATCAGAGATGTAAAAAGCGCGGGAGCTGCGAGTCTGAGCGGAGATTTAAAAAGCGCGGGAGCTGCGAGTCGGAGCGGAGATTTAAAAAGCGCGGGAGCTGCGAGTCGGAGCGGAGATTTAAAAGGAGCAGGAGCTGCGAGCCGGAGCGGAGATTTTAAATGAGCAGGAGCTGCGAGTCAGAGCAGAGATTTAAAAAGCGCGGGAGCTGCGAGTCGGAGCAGAGATTTATAAAGCGCGGGAGCTGCGAGTGGGAGCAGAGATTTAAAAAGCGCAGGAACTGCGAGTCGGAGCAGAGATTTAAAAAGTGTGGGAGCTGTGAGTCGGAGCGGAAATTTAAAAAGCGCGGGAGCTGCGAGTCGGAGCAGAGATAGAGCCGGAGCTGCGAGTCGGAGCAGAGATTTAAAAAGCGCGGGAGCTGCGAGTCGGAGCAGAGATTTAAAAAGCGCAGGAGCTGAGAGTCGGAGCAGAGATTTAAAAAGCGCAGGAGCTGCTAGTCGGAGCGGAGATTTAAAAGGAGCAGGAGCTGCGAGTCGGAGCAGAGATTTAAAAAGCGCGAAGGCTGCGAGTCGGAGCGGAGATTTAAAAAGCGCGGGAGCTGCGAGTCGGAGCAGAGATTTAAAAAGAGCCGGAGCTGCGAGTCGGAGCAGAGATTTAAAAAGTGCGGGAACTGCGAGTCGGAGCGGAGATTTAAAAAGAGCGGGAGCTGCGAGTCGGAGCAGAGATTTAAAAAGCGCGGGAGCTGCGAGTCGGAGCAGAGATTTAAAAAGTGCGGGAGCTGCGAGTCGGAGCGGAGATTTAAAAAGCGCGAAGGCTGCGAGTCGGAGCGGAGATTTAAAAAGAGCCGGAGCTACGAGTGGGAGCAGAGATTTAAAAAGCGCAGGAGCTGCGAGTCGGAGCAGAGATTTAAAAAGTGTGGGAGCTGTGAGTTGGAGCGGAAATTTAAAAAGCGCGGGAGCTGCGAGTCGGAGCAGAGATAGAGCCGGAGCTGCGAGTCCGAGCAGAGATTTAAAAAGCGCGGGAGCTGCGAGTCGGAGCAGAGATTTAAAAAGCGCGGGAGCTGCGAGTCGGAGCAGAGATTTAAAAAGCGCGGGAGCTGCGAGTCGGAGCAGAGATTCAAAAAGCGCGGGAGCTGCGAGTCGGAGCAGAGATTTAAAAAGCGCGGGAGCTGCGAGTCGGAGCAGAGATTTAAAAAGCGCGGGAGCTGCGAGTCGGAGCAGAGATTTAAAAAGCGCGGGAGCTGCGAGTCGGAGCAGAGATTTAAAAAGTGCGGGAGCTGCGAGTCGGAGCAGAGATTTAAAAAGTGCGGGAGCTGCGAGTTGGAGCAGAGATTTAAAAAGCGCGGGAGCTGCGAGTCGGAGCAGAGATTTAAAAAGCGCGGGAGCTGCGAGTCGGAGCAGAGATTTAAAAAGCGCGGGAGCTGCGAGTCGGAGCAGAGATTTAAAAAGCGCGGGAGCTGCGAGTCGGAGCAGAGATTTAAAAAGCGCGGGAGCTGCGAGTCGGAGCAGAGATTTAAAAAGTGCGGGAGCTGCGAGTCGGAGCAGAGATTTAAAAAGTGCGGGAGCTGCGAGTTGGAGCAGAGATTTAAAAAGAGCCGGAGCTGCGAGTCGCAGCAGAGATTTAAAAAGTGCCGGAGCTGCGAGTCGGAGCGGAGATTTAAAAAGCACCGGAGCTGCGAGTCGGAGCGGAGATTTAAAAAGCACCGGAGCTGCGAGTGGGAGCAGAGATTTAAAAAGCGCAGGAGCTGCGAGTCGGAGCAGAGATTTAAAAAGTGTGGGAGCTGTGAGTCGGAGCGGAAATTTAAAAAGCGCGGGAGCTGCGAGTCGGAGCAGAGATAGAGCCGGAGCTGCGAGTCGGAGCAGAGATTTAAAAAGCGCGGGAGCTGCGAGTCGGAGCAGAGATTTAAAAAGCGCAGGAGCTGAGAGTCGGAGCAGAGATTTAAAAAGCGCAGGAGCTGCGAGTCGGAGCGGAGATTTAAAAGGAGCAGGAGCTGCGAGTCGGAGCAGAGATTTAAAAAGCGCGAAGGCTGCGAGTCGGAGCGGAGATTTAAAAAGCGCGGGAGCTGCGAGTCGGAGCAGAGATTTAAAAAGAGCCGGAGCTGCGAGTCGGAGCAGAGATTTAAAAAGTGCGGGAACTGCGAGTCGGAGCGGAGATTTAAAAAGAGCGGGAGCTGCGAGTCGGAGCAGAGATTTAAAAAGCGCGGGAGCTGCGAGTCGGAGCAGAGATTTAAAAAGTGCGGGAGCTGCGAGTCGGAGCAGAGATTTAAAAAGCGCGAAGGCTGCAAGTCGGAGCGGAGATTTAAAAAGAGCCGGAGCTGCGAGTCGGAGCAGAAATTTAAAAAGTGCGGGAGCTGCGAGTCGGAGCAGAGATTTAAAAAGTGCGGGAGCTGCGAGTCGGAGCAAATTTTAAAAAGAGCGGGAGTTGCGAGTCGGAGCAGAGATATAAAAAGAGCGGGAGCTGAGAGACGCGGAGATTTAAAAAGCGCGGGAGCTGCGAGTCGGAGCGGAGATTTAAAAAGAGCGGGAGCTGCGAGTCGGAGCAGAGATTTAAAAAGCGCGAGAGCTGAGAGACGCGGAGATATAAAAAGAGCAGGAGCTGCGAGTCGGAGCAGAGATTTAAAAAGCGCAGGAGCTGCGAGTCGGAGAGGAGATTTAAAAGGAGCAGGAGCTGCGAGCCGGAGCGGAGATTTAAAAAGCACCGGAGCTGCGAGTCGGAGCAGAGATATAAAAAGCGCGGGAGCTGCGAGTCGGAGCAGAGATTTAAAAAGCGCGGGAGCTGCGAGTCGGAGCAGAGATTTAAAAAGCGCGGGAGCTGCGAGTCGGAGCAGAGATTTAAAAAGTGCGGGAGCTGCGAGTCGGAGCAGAGATTTAAAAAGTGCGGGAGCTGCGAGTCGGAGCAGAGATTTAAAAAGAGCCGGAGCTGCGAGTCGGAGCAGAGATTTAAAAAGGGCGGGAGCTGCGAGTCGGAGCAGAGATTTAAAAAGCGCGGGAGCTGCGAGTCGGAGCAGAGATTTAAAAAGCGCGGGAGCCGCGAGTCGGAGCAGAGATTTAAAAAGTGCGGGAGCTGCGAGTCGGAGCAGAGATTTAAAAAGTGCGGGAGCTGCGAGTCGGAGCAGAGATAGAGCCGGAGCTGCGAGTCGGAGCAGAGATTTAAAAAGCGCGGGAGCTGCGAGTCGGAGCAGAGATTTAAAAAGTGCGGGAGCTGCGAGTCGGAGCAGAGATTTAAAAAGCGCGGGAGCTGCGAGTCGGAGCAGAGATTTAAAAAGCGCGGGAGCTGCGAGTCGGAGCAGAGATTTAAAAAGCGCGGGAGCTGCGAGTCGGAGCAGGGATTTAAAAAGCGCGGGAGCTGCGAGTCGGAGCAGAGATTTAAAAAGTGCGGGAGCTGTGAGTCGGAGCAGAGATTTAAAAAGTGCGGGAGCTGCGAGTCGGAGCAGAGATTTAAAAAGTGCGGGAGCTGCGAGTCGGAGCAGAGATTTAAAAAGAGCCGGAGCTGCGAGTCGGAGCAGAGATTTAAAAAGTGCCGGAGCTGCGAGTCGGAGCGGAGATTTAAAAAGCACCGGAGCTGCGAGTCGGATCAGAGATTTAAAAAGTGTGGGAGCTGCGAGTCTGAGCGGAGATTTAAAAAGCGCGGGAGCTGCGAGTCTGAGCGGAGATTTAAAAAGTGCGGGAGCTGCGAGTCGGAGCAGAGATGTAAAAAGCGCAGGAGATGAGAGTCGGAGCAGAGATTTAAAAAGCGCAGGAGCTGCGAGTCGGAGCAGAGATTTAAAAAGCGCAGGAGCTGCGAGTCAGAGCAGAGATTTAAAAAGAGCCGGAGCTGCGAGTCGGAGCAGAGATTTAAAAAGTGTGGGAGCTGCGAGTCGGAGCAGAGATTTAAAAAGTGTGGGAGCTGCGAGTCGGAGCGGAGATTTAAAAAGCGCACGAGCTGCGAGTCGGAGCAGAGATTTAAAATGCGCGGGAGCTGTGAGTCGGACCGGAGATTTAAAAAGATCCGGAGCTGCGAGTCGGAGCAGAGATTTAAAAAGTGTGGGAGCTGCGAGTCGGAGCGGAGATTTAAAAAGCACAGGAGCTGCGAGTCGGAGCAGAGATTTAAAAAGCGCGAGAGCTGAGAGACGCGGAGATATAAAAAGAGCAGGAGCTGCGAGTCGGAGCAGAGATTTAAAAAGCGCGGGAGCTGCGAGTCGGAGCGGAGATTTAAAAAGCACCGGAGCTGCAAGTCGGAGCAGAGATTTAAAAAGTGCGGGAGCTGCGAGTCGGCGCGGAGATTTAAAAAGCGCAGGAGCTGCGAGTCGGAGCGGAGATTTAAAAGGAGCAGGAGCTGCGAGTCGGAGCGGAGATTTAAAAAGCACCGGAGCTGCGAGTGTGAGCAGAGATTTAAAAAGCGCAGGAGCTGCGAGTCGGAGCAAAGATTTAAAAAGTGTGGGAGCTGTGAGTCGGAGCGGAAATTTAAAAAGCGCGGGAGCTGCGAGTCGGAGCAGAGATAGAGCCGGAGCTGCGAGTCGGAGCAGAGATTTAAAAAGCGCGGGAGCTGCGAGTCGGAGCAGAGATTTAAAAAGCGCGGGAGCTGCGAGTCGGAGCAGAGATTTAAAAAGCGCGGGAGCTGCGAGTCGGAGCAGAGATTTAAAAAGCGCGGGAGATGCGAGTCGGAGCAGAGATTTAAAAAGCGCGGGAGCTGCGAGACGGAGCAGAGATTTAAAAAGTGCGGGAGCTGCGAGTCGGAGCAGAGATTTAAAAAGTGCGGGAGCTGCGAGTCGGAGCAGAGATTTAAAAAGAGCCGGAGCTGCGAGTCGAAGCAGAGATTTAAAAAGTGCCGGAGCTGCGAGTCGGAGCGGAGATTTAAAAAGCACCGGAGCTTCGAGTCGGATCAGAGATTTAAAAAGCGCGGGAGCTGCGAGTATGAGCGGTGATTTAAAAAGTGCGGGAGCTGCGAGTCGGAGCAGAGATGTAAAAAGCGCAGGAGATGAGAGTCGGAGCAGAGATTTAAAAAGCGCAGGAGCTGCGAGTCGGAGCAGAGATTTATAAAGCGCGGGAGCTGCGAGTCAGAGCAGAGATTTAAAAAGAGCCGGAGCTGCGAGTCGGAGCAGAGATTTAAAAAGTGTGGGAACTGCGAGTCGGAGCGGAGATTTAAAAAGCGCAGGAGCTGCGAGTCGGAGCAGAGATTTAAAAAGCGCGGGAGCTGTGAGTCGGAGCGGAGATTTAAAAAGCACGGGAGCTGCGAGTCGGAGCAGAGATTTAAAAAGAGCCGGAGCTGCGAGTCGGAGCAGAGATTTAAAAAGTGCGGGAGCTGCGAGTCGGAGCGGAGATTTAAAAAGCACCGGAGCTGCGAGTCGGATCAGAGATGTAAAAAGCGCGGGAGCTGCGAGTCTGAGCGGAGATTTAAAAAGCGCAGGAGCTGCGAGTCGGAGCAGAGATGTAAAAAGTGCGGGAGCTCTGAGACGCGGAGATTTAAAAAGCGCGGGAGCTGCGAGTCGGTGCGGAGATTTAAAAAGCGCGGTTGCTGCGAGTCGGAGCGGAGATTTAAAAGGAGCAGGAGCTGCGAGCCGGAGCGGAGATTTTAAATGAGCAGGAGCTGCGAGTCAGAGCAGAGATTTAAAAAGCGCGGGAGCTGCGAGTCGGAGCAGAGTTTTAAAAAGTGCAGGAGCTGCGAGTCGGAGCAGAGTTTTAAAAAGTGCAGGAGCTGCGAGTTGGAGCAGAGATTTAAAAAGAGCGGGAGCTGCGAGTCGGAGCGGAGATGAAAAAAGCGCGGGAGCTGCGAGTCGGAGCTGAGATTTAAAAAGCGCGGGAGCTGCGAGTCGGAGCAGAGATTTAAAAAGTGCGCGAGCTGCGAGTCGGAGCACAGGTTTAAAAAGTGCGGGAGCTGCGAGTCGGAGCAGAGATTTAAAAAGAGCGGGTGTTGCGAGTCGGAGCGGAGATTTAAAAAGCGCGGGAGCTGCAAGTCGGAGCGGAGATTTAAAAGGAGCAGGAGCTGCGAGTCGGAGCAGAGATTTAAAAAACGCGGGAGCTGCGAGTCGGAGCGGAGATTTAAAAGGAGCAGGAGCTGCGATTCGGAGCAGAGATTTAAAAAGCACCGGAGCTGCGAGTCGGAGCAAAGATTTAAAAAGTGCGGGAGCTGCGAGACGGAGCAGAGATTTAAAAAGCGCAGGAGCTGCGAGTCGGAGCGTAGATTTAAAAAGCGCAGGAGCTGCGAGTCGGAGCGGAGATTTAAAAAGCGCGGCAGCTGCGAGTCGGAGCGGAGATTTAAAAAGAGCAGGAGCTGCGAGTCAGAGCAGAGATTTAAAAAGCACGGGAGCTGCGAGTTGGAGCAGAGTTTTAAAAATTGCGGGAGCTGCGAGTCGGAGCAGAGATTTAAAAAGTGCGGAGCTGCGAGTCGGAGCAGAGATTTAAAAAGTGCGGGAGCTGCGAGTCGGAGCAGAGATTTAAAAAGTGCGGGAGCTGCGATTCGGAGCAGTGATTTAAAAAGAGCGAGAGCTGAGAGACGCGGAGGTTTAAAAAGCGCAGGAGCTGCGAGTCAGAGCAGAGATTTAAAAAACGCGGGAGCTGAGAGTCGGAGCAGAGATTTTAAAAGTGCTGGAGCTTGAGTCGGAGCAGAGATTTAAAAAGCGCGGGTGCTGCGAGTCGGAGCGGAGATTTGAAAAGAGCGGGAGCTGGGAGTCGGAGCAGAGATTTAAAAAGCGCGGGAGCTGCGAGTCGGAGCAGAGAATTAAAAAGCGCAGGAGCTGAGAGTCGGAGCGGAGATTTAAAAAGAGCGGGAGCTGCGAGTCGGAGCAGAGATTTAAAAAGAGCGAAAGCTGAGAGACGCGGAGATTTTAAAAGTGCAGGAGCTGCGAGTCAGAGCAAGATTTACTTAGCGCGGGAGCTGAGAGTCGGAGCGGAGATTTAAAAAGTGGGGGAGCTGCGAGTCGGAGCAGAGATTTAAATAGCGCGGGATCTGCGAGTCGGAGCGGAGATTTAAATAGAGCGGGAGCTGCGAGTCTGAGCGGAGATTTGAAAAGAGAAGGAGCTGCGAGACGGAGCGGTGATTTAAAAAAGCAGGAGCTGCGAGTCGGAGCGGAGATTTAAAAAGAGCAGGAGCTGCGAGTCGGAGCAGAGATTTAAAAAGCGCGGGAGCTGCGAGTCGGAGCGGAGCTTTAAAAAGCGCGGGAGCTGCGAGTCGGAGCGGAGATTTAAAAAGCGCAGTAGCTGCGAGTCGGAGCGGAGATTTAAAAAGCGCGGGAGCTGCGAGTCGCAGCGGAGATTTAAAAAGAGCAGGAGCTGCGAGTCAGAGCAGAGATTTAAAAAGCGCGGGAGCTGCGAGTCGGAGCAGAGATTTAAAAAGTGCGGGAGCTGCGAGGCGGAGCAGAGATTTAAAAAACGCGGGAGTTGCGAGTCGGAGCGGAGATTTAAAAGGAGCAGGAGCTGCGAGTCGGAGCGGAGATTTAAAAAGCACCGGAGCTGCGAGTCGGAGCAAAGATTTAAAAAGTGCGGGAGCTGCGAGTCGGAGCAGAGATTTAAAAAGCGCAGGAGCTGCGAGTCAAAGCGGAGATTTAAAAAGCGCAGGAGCTGCGAGTCGGAGCGGAGATTTAAAAAGCGCGGCAGCTGCGAGTCGGAGCGGAGATTTAAAAAGAGCAGGAGCTGCGAGTCAGAGCAGTGATTTAAAAAGCACGGGAGCTGCGAGTTGGAGCAGAGTTTTAAAAATTGCGGGAGCTGCGAGCCGGAGCAGAGATTTAAAAAGTGCGGGAGCTGCGAGTCGGAGCGGAGATTTAAAAAGAGCGGGAGCTGCGAGTCGGAGCAGAGATTTAAAAAGTGCGTGAGCTGCGAGTCGGAGAGGAGATTTAAAAAGCGCAGGAGCTGCGAGTCGGAGCAGAGATTTAAAAAGTGCAGGAACTGCGAATCGGAGTGGAGGTTTAAAAAGCGTGGGAGCTGCGGGTCGGAGCAGAGATTTAAAAAGCGCGGGAGCTGCGAGTCGGAGCAGAGATTTAAAAAGTGCGGGAGCTGCGAGTCGGAGCAGAGGTTTAAAAAGTGCGGGAGCTGCGAGTCAGAGCAGAGATTTAAAAAGTGCGGGAGCTGCGAGTCGGAGCAGTGATTTAAAAAGAGCGAAAGCTGAGAGACGCGGAGGTTTTAAAAGCGCAGGAGCTGCGAGTCAGAGCAGAGATTTAAAAAGCGCGGGAGCTGAGAGTCGGAGCAGAGATTTAAAAAGTGCTGGAGCTTGAGTCGGAGCAGAGATTTAAAAAGCACGGGTGCTGCGAGTCGGAGCGGAGATTTGAAAAGAGCGGGAGCTGGGAGTCGGAGCAGAGATTTAAAAAGCGCGGGAGCTGCGAGTCGGAGCAGAGAATTAAAAAGCGCAGGAGCTGAGAGTCGGAGTGGAGATTTAAAAAGAGCGGGAGCTGCGAGTCGGATCAGAGATTTAAAAAGAGCGAAAGCTGAGAGACGCGGAGATTTTAAAAGTGCAGGAGCTGCGAGTCAGAGCAAGATTTACTTAGCGCGGGAGCTGAGAGTCGGAGCGGAGATTTAAAAACTGCGGGAGCTGCGAGTCGGAGCAGAGATTTAAAAAGCGCGGGATCTGCGAGTCGGAGCGGAGATTTAAATAGAGCGGGAGCTGCGAGTCTGAGCGGAGATTTGAAAAGAGCAGGAGCTGCGAGACGGAGCGGTGATTTAAAAAAGCAGGAGCTGCGAGTCGGAGCGGAGATTTAAAAAGAGCAGGAGCTGCGAGTCGGAGCAGAGATTTAAAAAGCGCGGGAGCTGCGAGTCGGAGCAGAGATTTAAAAAGCGCGGGAGCTGCGAGTCGGAGCAGAGATTTAAAAAAAGCAGGAGCTGCGAGTCGGAGCGGAGATTTAAAAAGAGCAGGAGCTGCGAGTCGGAGCAGAGATTTAAAAAGAGCAGGAGCTGCGAGTCGGAGCGGCGCATTAAAAAGAGCGGGAGCTGCGAGTCGGAGCAGAGATTTAAAAAGTGCGGGAGCTGCGAGTCTGAGAGGAGATTTAAAAAGCACAGGAGCTGCGAGTCGGAGCGGAGATTTAAAAAGAGCCGGAGCTGCGAGTCGGAGCGGAGATTTAAAAAGAGCGGGAGCTGCGAGTCGGAGCGGAGCTTTAAAAAGCGCGGGAGCTGCGAGTCGGAGCGGAGATTTAAAAAGAGCAGGAGCTGCGAGTCAGAGCAGAGATTTAAAAAGCGCGGGAGCTGCGAGTCGGAGCAGAGATTTAAAAAGTGCGGGAGCTGCGAGGCGGAGCAGAGATTTAAAAAGTGCGGGAGATGCGAGTCGGAGCGGAGATTTAAAAAGAGCGGGAGCTGCGAGTCGGAGCACAGATTTAAAAAGTGCGGGAGCTGCGAGTCGGAGAGGAGATTTAAAAAGCGCTGGAGCTGCGAGTCGGAGCGGAGATTTAAAAAGAGCCGGAGCTGTGAGTCGGAGCGGAGATTTAAATAGAGCGGGAGCTGCGAGTCGGAGCGGAGATTTAAAAAGCACGGGAGCTGCGAGTCGGAGCGGAGATTTAAAAAGCGCAGGAGCTGCGAGTAGGAGCGGAGATTTAAAAAGCGCGGGAGCTGCGAGTCGGAGCGGAGATTTAAAAAGAGCAGGACCTGCAAGTCAGAGCAGAGAATTAAAATGCGCGGGAGCTGCGAGTTGGAGCAGAGATTTAAAAAGTGCGGGAGCTGCGAGTCGGAGCAGGGATTTAAAAAGTGCGGGAGCTGCGAGTCAGAGCGGAGATTTAAAAAGAGCGGGAGCTGCGAGTCGGAGCAGAGATTTAAAAAGTGCGGGAGCTGTGAGTCGGAGAGGAGATTTAAAAAGCGCAGGAGCTGCGAGTCGGAGCAGAGATAGAGACTGAGCTGTTAGTCAGAGCAGAGATTTAAAAAGTGCGGGAACTGTGAGTCGGAGCGGAGATTTAAAAAGAGCGGGAGCTGCGAGTCGGAGCAGAGATTTAAAAAGTGCGGGAGCTGCGAGTCGGAGAGGAGATTTAAAAAGCGCAGGAGCTGCGAGTCGGAGCAGAGATTTAAAAAGTGCAGGAACTGCGAGTCGGAGTGGAGGTTTAAAAAGCGCGGGAGCTGCGGGTCGGAGCAGAGATTTAAAAAGCGCGGGAGCTGCGAGTCGGAGCAGAGATTTAAAAAGTGCGGGAGCTGCGAGTCGGAGCAGAGATTTAAAAAGTGCGGGAGCTGCGAGTCGGAGCAGAGATTTAAAAAGTGCGGGAGCTGCGAGTCGGAGCAGTGATTTAAAAAGAGCGAGAGCTGAGAGACGCGGAGGTTTAAAAAGCGCAGGAGCTGCGAGTCAGAGCAGAGATTTTAAAAGCGCGGGAGCTGAGAGTCGGAGCAGAGATTTAAAAAGCGCGGGAGCTGCGAGTCGGAGCAGAGATTTAAAAAGTGCTGGAGCTTGAGTCGGAGCAGAGATTTAAAAAGCGCGGGTGCTGCGAGTCGGAGCGGAGATTTGAAAAGAGCGGGAGCTGGGAGTCGGAGCAGAGATTTAAAAAGCGCAGGAGCTGCGAGTCGGAGCAGAGAATTAAAAAGCGCAGGAGCTGAGAGTCGGAGCGGAGATTTAAAAAGAGCGGGAGCTGCGAGTCGGAGCAGAGATTTAAAAAGAGCGAAAGCTGAGAGACGCGGAGATTTTAAAAGTGCAGGAGCTGCGAGTCAGAGCAAGATTTACTTAGCGCGGGAGCTGAGAGTCGGAGCGGAGATTTAAAAAGTGCGGGAACTGCGAGTCGGAGCAGAGATTTAAAAAGCGCGGGATCTGCGAGTCGGAGCGGAGATTTAAATAGAGCGGGGGCTGCGAGTCTGAGCGGAGATTTGAAAAGAGCAGGAGCTGCGAGACGGTGCGGTGATTTAAAAAAGCAGGAGCTGCGAGTCGGAGCGGAGATTTAAAAAGTGCGGGAACTGTGAGTCGGAGCGGAGATTTAAAAAGAGCGGGAGCTGCGAGTCGGAGCAGAGATTTAAAAAGTGCGGGAGCTGCGAGTCGGAGAGGAGATTTAAAAAGCGCAGGAGCTGCGAGTCGGAGCAGAGATTTAAAAAGTGCAGGAACTGCGAGTCGGAGTGGAGGTTTAAAAAGCGCGGGAGCTGCGGGTCGGAGCAGAGATTTAAAAAGCGCGGGAGCTGCGAGTCGGAGCAGAGATTTAAAAAGTGCGGGAGCTGCGAGTCGGAGCAGAGATTTAAAAAGTGCGGGAGCTGCGAGTCGGAGCAGAGATTTAAAAAGTGCGGGAGCTGCGAGTCGGAGCAGTGATTTAAAAAGAGCGAGAGCTGAGAGACGCGGAGGTTTAAAAAGCGCAGGAGCTGCGAGTCAGAGCAGAGATTTTAAAAGCGCGGGAGCTGAGAGTCGGAGCAGAGATTTAAAAAGCGCGGGAGCTGCGAGTCGGAGCAGAGATTTAAAAAGTGCTGGAGCTTGAGTCGGAGCAGAGATTTAAAAAGCGCGGGTGCTGCGAGTCGGAGCGGAGATTTGAAAAGAGCGGGAGCTGGGAGTCGGAGCAGAGATTTAAAAAGCGCAGGAGCTGCGAGTCGGAGCAGAGAATTAAAAAGCGCAGGAGCTGAGAGTCGGAGCGGAGATTTAAAAAGAGCGGGAGCTGCGAGTCGGAGCAGAGATTTAAAAAGAGCGAAAGCTGAGAGACGCGGAGATTTTAAAAGTGCAGGAGCTGCGAGTCAGAGCAAGATTTACTTAGCGCGGGAGCTGAGAGTCGGAGCGGAGATTTAAAAAGTGCGGGAACTGCGAGTCGGAGCAGAGATTTAAAAAGCGCGGGATCTGCGAGTCGGAGCGGAGATTTAAATAGAGCGGGGGCTGCGAGTCTGAGCGGAGATTTGAAAAGAGCAGGAGCTGCGAGACGGTGCGGTGATTTAAAAAAGCAGGAGCTGCGAGTCGGTGCGGAGATTTAAAAAGAGCAGGAGCTGCGAGTCGGAGCAGAGATTTAAAAAGCGCGGGAGCTGCGAGTCGGAGCAGAGATTTAAAAAGCGCGGGAGCTGCGAGTCGGAGCAGAGATTTAAAAAAAGCAGGAGCTGCGAGTCGGAGCGGAGATTTAAAAAGAGCAGGAGCTGCGAGTGGGAGCAGAGATTTAAAAAGAGCAGGAGCTGCGAGTCGGAGCGGCGATTTAAAAAGAGCGGGAGCAGCAAGTCGAAGCAGAGATTTAAAAAGTGCGGGAGCTGCGAGTCTGAGAGGAGATTTAAAAAGCACAGGAGCTGCGAGTCGGAGCGGAGATTTAAAAAGAGCCGGAGCTGCGAGTCGGAGCGGAGATTTAAAAAGAGCGGGAGCTGCGAGTCGGAGCGGAGCTTTAAAAAGCGCGGGAGCTGCGAGTCGGAGCGGAGATTTAAAAAGAGCAGGAGCTGCGAGTCAGAGCAGAGATTTAAAAAGCGCGGGAGCTGCGAGTCGGAGCAGAGATTTAAAAAGTGCGGGAGCTGCGAGGTGGAGCAGAGATTTAAAAAGTGCGGGAGATGCGAGTCGGAGCGGAGATTTAAAAAGAGCGGGAGCTGCGAGTCGGAGCAGAGATTTAAAAAGTGCGGGAGCTGCGAGTCGGAGAGGAGATTTAAAAAGCGCTGGAGCTGCGAGTCGGAGTGGAGATTTAAAAAGAGCCGGAGCTGTGAGTCGGAGCGGAGATTTAAATAGAGCGGGAGCTGCGAGTCGGAGCGGAGATTTAAAAAGCACGGGAGCTGCGAGTCGGAGCGGAGATTTAAAAAGCGCAGGTGCTGCGAGTCGGAGCGGAGATTTAAAAAGCGCGGGAGCTGCGAGTCGGAGCGGTGATTTAAAAAGAGCAGGACCTGCAAGTCAGAGCAGAGAATTAAAAAGCGCGGGAGCTGCGAGTTGGAGCAGAGATTTAAAAAGTGCGGGAGCTGCGAGTCGGAGCGGAGATTTAAAAAGAGCGGGAGCTGCGAGTCGGAGCAGAGATTTAAAAAGTGCGGGAGCTGCGAGTCGGAGAGGAGATTTAAAAATCGCAGGAGCTGCGAGTCGGAGCAGAGATAGAGCCTGAGCTGTTAGTCAGAGCAGAGATTTAAAAAGTGCGGGAACTGTGAGTCGGAACGGAGATTTAAAAAGAGCGGGAGCTGCGAGTCGGAGCGGAGATTTAAAAAGAGCGGGAGCTGCGAGTCGGAGCAGAGATTTAAAAAGCGCGGGAGCTGCGAGTCGGAGCAGAGATTTAAAAAGCACAGGAGCAGCGAGTCGGAGCGGAGATTTAGAAAGCGCGGGAAATGCGAGTCGGAGCGGAGATTTAAAAAGTGCGGGAGCTGCGAGTCGGAGCAGAGATTTAAAAAGCGCGGGAGCTGCGAGTAGGAGCAGCGATTTAAAAAGCGCGGGAGCTGCGAATCGGAGCAGAGATTTAAAAAGAGCAGGAGCTGCGAGTCGGAGCGGAGATTTAAAAAGAGCAGGAGCTGCGAGTCGGAGCAGAGATTTAAAAAGAGCAGGAGTTGCGAGTCGCTGCGGAGATTTAAAAAGAGCGGGAGCTGCGAGTCGGAGCAGAGATTTAAAAAGTGCGGGAGCTGCGAGTCGGAGAGGAGATTTAAAAAGCGCAGGAGCTGCGAGTCGGAGCGGAGATTTAAAAAGAGCCGGAGCTGTGAGTCGGAGCGGAGATTTAAAAAGAGCGGAAGCTGCGTGTCGGTGCGGAGATTTAAAAAGCACGGGAGCTGCGAGTCGGAGCGGAGATTTAAAAAGCGCAGGAGCTGCGAGTCGGAGCTGAGATTTAAAAAGTGCGGGAGCTGCGAGTCGGAGTGGAGATTTAAAAAGAGCAGGACCTGCAAGTCAGAGCAGAGATTTAAAAAGAGCGGGAGCTGCGAGTCGGAGCAGAGATTTAAAAAGTGCGGGAGCGGCGAGTCGGAGAGGAGATTTAAAAAGCGCAGGAGCTGCGAGTCGGAGCAGAGATAGAGCCTGAGCTGTTAGTCGGAGCAGAGATTTTAAAAGTGCGGGAGCTGCGAGTCCGAACGGTGATTTAAAAAGAGCGGGAGCTGCGAGTCGGAGCAGAGATTTAAAAAGTGCGGGAGCTGCGAGTCGGAGCAGAGATTTAAAAAGCGCGGGAGCTGCGAGTCGGAGCAGAGATTTAAAAAGCACAGGAGCAGCGAGTCGGAGCGGAGATTTAAAAAGCGCGGGAGCTGCGAGTCGGAGCAGAGATTTAAAAAGTGCGGGAGCTGCGAGTCGGAGCAGAGATTTAAAAAGTGCGGGAGCTGCGAGTCGGAGCAGGGATTTAAAAAGTGCGGGAGCTGCGAGTCGGAGCAGAGATTTAAAAAGTGCGGGAGCAGCGAGTCGGAGCGGAGATTTAAAAAGAGCAGGAGCTGCGAGTCGGAGCAGAGATTTAAAAAGAGCAGGAGCTGCGAGTCGGAGCGGAGATTTAAAAAGCGCGGGAGCTGCGAGTCGGAGCAGAGATTTAAAAAGCGCGGGAGCTGCGAGTCGGAGCAGAGATTTAAAAAGAGCAGGAGCTGCGAGTCGGAGCAGAGATTTAAAAAGAGCAGGAGATGCGAGTCGGAGCAGAGATTTAAAAAGAGCAGGAGCTGCGAGTCGGTGCGGAGATTTAAAAAGAGCGGGAGCTGCGAGTCGGAGCAGAGATTTAAAAAGTGCGGGAGCTGCGAGTCGGAGAGGAGATTTAAAAAGCGCAGGAGCTGCGAGTCGGAGCGGAGATTTAAAAAGAGCCGGAGCTGCGAGTCGGATCAGAGATTTAAAAAGTGCGGGAGCTGCTTGTCGGAGAGGAGATTTAAAAAGCGCAGGAGCTGCGAGTCGGAGCAGAGATTTCAAAAGAGTGGGAGCTGCGACTCGGAGCGGAGCTTTAAAACGCACGGGAGCTGCGAGTCGGAGCGGAGATTTAAAAAGCGCAGGAGCTGCGAGTCGGAGCGGAGATTTAAAAAGCGCGGGAGCTGCGAGTCGGAGCGGAGATTTAAAAAGAGCAGGAGCTGCGAGTCAGTGCAGAGATTTAAAAAGCGTGGGAGCTGCGAGTCGGGGCAGAGATTTAAAAAGTGCGGGAGCTGCGAGGCGGAGCAGAGATTTAAAAAGTGCGGGAGATGCGAGTCGGAGCGGAGATTTAAAAAGAGCGGGAGCTGCGAGTCAGAGCAGAGATTTAAAAAGTGCTGGAGCTGCGAGGCGGAGCAGAGATTTAAAAAGTGCGGGAGCTGCGAGTCGGAGAGGAGATTTAAAAAGCGCTGGAGCTGCGAGTCGGAGCGGAGATTTAAAAAGCGCGGGAGCTGCGAGTCGGAGCAGAGATTTAAAAAGCGCGGGAGCTGCGAGTCGGAGCAGAGATTTAAAAAAAGCAGGAGCTGCGAGTCGGAGCGGAGATTTAAAAAGAGCAGGAGCTGCGAGTGGGAGCAGAGATTTAAAAAGAGCAGGAGCTGCGAGTCGGAGCGGCGATTTAAAAAGAGCGGGAGCTGCGAGTCGGAGCAGAGATTTAAAAAGTGCGGGAGCTGCGAGTCTGAGAGGAGATTTAAAAAGCACAGGAGCTGCGAGTCGGAGCGGAGATTTAAAAAGAGCCGGAGCTGCGAGTCGGAGCGGAGATTTAAAAAGAGCGGGAGCTGCGAGTCGGAGCGGAGCTTTAAAAAGCGTGGGAGCTGCGAGTCGGAGCAGTGATTTAAAAAGAGCGAGAGCTGAGAGACGCGGAGGTTTAAAAAGCGCAGGAGCTGCGAGTTAGAGCAGAGATTTAAAAAGCGCGGGAGCTGAGAGTCGGAGCAGAGATTTAAAATGCGCGGGAGCTGCGAGTCGGAGCAGAGATTTAAAAAGTGCTGGAGCTTGAGTCGGAGCAGAGATTTAAAAAGCGCGGGTGCTGCGAGTCGGAGCGGAGATTTGAAAAGAGCGGGAGCTGGGAGTCGGAGCAGAGATTTAAAAAGCGCGGGAGCTGCGAGTCGGAGCAGAGAATTAAAAAGCGCAGGAGCTGAGAGTCGGAGCGGAGATTTAAAAAGAGCGGGAGCTGCGAGTCGGAGCAGAGATTTAAAAAGAGCGAAAGCTGAGAGACGCGGAGATTTTAAAAGTGCAGAAGCTGCGAGTCAGAGCAAGATTTACTTAGCGCGGGAGCTGAGAGACGGAACGGAGATTTAAAAAGTGCGGGAGCTGGGTCTCGGAGCAGAGATTTAAAAAGCGCGGGATCTGCGAGTCGGAGCGGAGATTTAAATAGAGCGGGGGCTGCGAGTCTGAGCGGAGATTTGAAAAGAGCAGGAGCTGCGAGACGGAGCGGTGATTTAAAAAAGCAGGAGCTGCGAGTCGGAGCGGAGATTTAAAAAGAACAGGAGCTGCGAGTCGGAGCAGAGATTTAAAAAGCGCGGGAGCTGCGAGTCGGAGCAGAGATTTAAAAAGCGCGGGAGCTGCGAGTCGGAGCAGAGATTTAAAAAAACAGGAGCTGCGAGTCGGAGCGGAGATTTAAAAAGAGCAGGAGCTGCGAGTGGGAGCAGAGATTTAAAAAGAGCAGGAGCTGCGAGTCAGAGCGGCGATTTAAAAAGAGCGGGAGCAGCGAGTCGAAGCAGAGATTTAAAAAGTGCGGGAGCTGCGAGTCTGAGAGGAGATTTAAAAAGCACAGGAGCTGCGAGTCGGAGCGGAGATTTAAAAAGAGCCGGAGCTGCGAGTCGGAGCGGAGATTTAAAAAGAGCGGGAGCTGCGAGTCGGAGCGGAGCTTTAAAAAGCGCGGGAGCTGCGAGTCGGAGCGGAGATTTAAAAAGAGCAGGAGCTGCGAGTCAGAGCAGAGATTTAAAAAGCGCGGGAGCTGCGAGTCGGAGCAGAGATTTAAAAAGTGCGGGAGCTGCGAGGCGGAGCAGAGATTTAAAATGTGCGGGAGATGCGAGTCGGAGCGGAGATTTAAAAAGAGCGGGAGCTGCGAGTCGGAGCAGAGATTTAAAAAGTGCGGGAGCTGCGAGTCGGAGAGGAGATTTAAAAAGCGCTGGAGCTGCGAGTCGGAGTGGAGATTTAAAAAGAGCCGGAGCTGTGAGTCGGAGCGGAGATTTAAATAGAGCGGGAGCTGCGAGTCGGAGCGGAGATTTAAAAAGCACGGGTGCTGCGAGTCGGAGCGGAGATTTAAAAAGCGCAGGAGCTGCGAGTCGGAGCGGTGATTTAAAAAGCGCGGGAGCTGCGAGTCGGAGCGGAGATTTAAAAAGAGCAGGACCTGCAAGTCAGAGCAGAGAATTAAAAAGCGCGGGAGCTGCGAGTTGGAGCAGAGATTTAAAAAGTGCGGGAGCTGCGAGTCGGAGCGGAGATTTAAAAAGAGCGGGAGCTGCGAGTCGGAGCAGAGATTTAAAAAGTGCGGGAGCTGCGAGTCGGAGAGGAGATTTCAAAAGCGCAGGAGCTGCGAGTCGGAGCAGAGATAGAGCCTGAGCTGTTAGTCAGAGCAGCGATTTAAAAAGTGCTGGAGCTGCGAGTCGGAGTGGAGATTTAAAAAGAGCCGGAGCTGTGAGTCGGAGCGGAGATTTAAATAGAGCGGGAGCTGCGAGTCGGAGCGGAGATTTAAAAAGCACGGGAGCTGCGAGTCGGAGCGGAGATTTAAAAAGCGCAGGAGCTGCGAGTCGGAGCGGTGATTTAAAAAGCGCGGGAGCTGCGAGTCGGAGCGGAGATTTAAAAAGAGCAGGACCTGCAAGTCAGAGCAGAGAATTAAAAAGCGCGGGAGCTGCGAGTTGGAGCAGAGATTTAAAAAGTGCGGGAGCTGCGAGTCGGAGCGGAGATTTAAAAAGAGCGGGAGCTGCGAGTCGGAGCAGAGATTTAAAAAGTGCGGGAGCTGCGAGTCGGAGAGGAGATTTAAAAAGCGCAGGAGCTGCGAGTCGGAGCAGAGATAGAGCCTGAGCTGTTAGTCAGAGCAGAGATTTAAAAAGTGCGGGAACTGTGAGTCGGAACGGAGATTTAAAAAGAGCGGGAGCTGCGAGTCGGAGCGGAGATTTAAAAAGAGCGGGAGCTGCGAGTCGGAGCAGAGATTTAAAAAGCGCGGGAGCTGCGAGTCGGAGCAGAGATTTAAAAAGCACAGGAGCAGCGAGTCGGAGCTGAGATTTAAAAAGCGCGGGACCTGCGAGTCGGAGCAGAGATTTAAAAAGTGCGGGAGCTGCGAGTCGGAGCAGAGATTTAAAAAGCGCGGGAGCTGCGAGTAGGAGCAGCGATTTAAAAAGCGCGGGAGCTGCGAGTCGGAGCAGAGATTTAAAAAGAGCAGGAGCTGCGAGTCGGAGCGGAGATTTTAAAAGAGCAGGAGCTGCGAGTTGGAGCAGAGATTTAAAAAGAGCAGGAGTTGCGAGTCGCTGCGGAGATTTAAAAAGAGCGGGAGCTGCGAGTCGGAGCAGAGATTTAAAAAGTGCGGGAGCTGCGAGTCGGAGAGGAGATTTAAAAAGCGCAGGAGCTGCGAGTCGGAGCGGAGATTTAAAAAGAGCCGGAGCTGTGAGTCGGAGCGGAGATTTAAAAAGAGCGGGAGCTGCGTGTCGGTGCGGAGATTTAAAAGGCACGGGAGCTGCGAGTCGGAGCGGAGATTTAAAAAGCGCAGGAGCTGCGAGTCGGAGCTGAGATTTAAAAAGCGCGGGAGCTGCGAGTCGGAGTGGAGATTTAAAAAGAGCAGGACCTGCAAGTCAGAGCAGAGATTTAAAAAGAGCGGGAGCTGCGAGTCGGAGTAGAGATTTAAAAAGTGCGGTAGCGGCGAGTCGGAGAGGAGATTTAAAAAGCGCAGGAGCTGCGAGTCGGAGCAGAGATAGAGCCTGAGCTGTTAGTCGGAGCAGAGATTTTAAAAGTGCGGGAGCTGCGAGTCGGAACGGAGATTTAAAAAGAGCGGGAGCTGCGAGTCGGAGCGGAGATTTAAAAAGAGCGGGAGCTGCGAGTCGGAGCAGAGATTTAAAAAGCGCGGGAGCTGCGAGTCGGAGCAGAGATTTAAAAAGCACAGGAGCAGCGAGTCGGAGCGGAGATTTAAAAAGCGCGGGAGCTGCGAGTCGGAGCAGAGATTTAAAAAGTGCGGGAGCTGCGAGTCGGAGCAGAGATTTAAAAAGTGCGGGAGCTGCGAGTCGGAGCAGGGATTTAAAAAGTGCGGGAGCTGCGAGTCGGAGCAGAGATTTAAAAAGTGCGGGAGCAGCGAGTCGGAGCGGAGATTTAAAAAGAGCAGGAGCTGCGAGTCGGAGCAGAGATTTAAAAAGAGCAGGAGCTGCGAGTCGGAGCGGAGATTTAAAAAGCGCGGGAGCTGAGAGTCGGAGCAGAGATTTAAAAAGCGCGGGAGCTGCGAGTCGGAGCAGAGATTTAAAAAGAGCAGGAGCTGCGAGTCGGAGCAGAGATTTGAAAAGAGCAGGAGATGCGAGTCGGAGCAGAGATTTAAAAAGAGCAGGAGCTGCGAGTCGGTGCGGAGATTTAAAAAGAGCGGGAGCTGCGAGTCGGACGAGAGATTTAAAAAGTGCGGGAGCTGCGAGTCGGAGAGGAGATTTAAAAAGCGCAGGAGCTGCGAGTCGGAGCGGAGATTTAAAAAGAGCCGGAGCTGCGAGTCGGAGCAGAGATTTAAAAAGTGCGGGAGCTGCGAGTCGGAGAGGAGATTTAAAAAGCGCAGGAGCTGCGAGTCGGAGCAGAGATTTCAAAAGAGTGGGAGCTGCGACTCGGAGCGGAGCTTTAAAACGCACGGGAGCTGCGAGTCGGAGCGGAGATTTAAAAAGCGCAGGAGCTGCGAGTCGGAGCGGAGATTTAAAAAGCGCGGGTGCTGCGAGTCGGAGCGGAGATTTAAAAAGAGCAGGAGCTGCGAGTCAGTGCAGAGATTTAAAAAGCGTGGGAGCTGCGAGTCGGGGCAGAGATTTAAAAAGTGCGGGAGCTGCGAGGCGGAGCAGAGATTTAAAAAGTGCGGGAGATGCGAGTCGGAGCGGAGATTTAAAAAGAGCGGGAGCTGCGAGTCAGAGCAGAGATTTAAAAAGTGCTGGAGCTGCGAGGCGGAGCAGAGATTTAAAAAGTGCGGGAGCTGCGAGTCGGAGAGGAGATTTAAAAAGCGCTGGAGCTGCGAGTCGGAGCGGAGATTTAAAAAGAGCCGGAGCTGTGAGTCGGAGAGGAGATTTAAAAAGAGCGGGAGCTGCGAGTCGGAGCGGAGATTTAAAAAGCACGGGAGCTGCGAGTCGGAGCGGAGATTTAAAAAGCGGAGGAGCTGCGAGTCGGAGCGGAGATTTAAAAAGCGCGGGAGCTGCGGGTTGGAGCGGAGATTTAAAAAGAGCAGGACCTGCAAGTCAGAGGAGAGATTTAAAAAGCGCGGGAGCTGCGAGTCGGAGCAGAGATTTAAAAAGTGCGGGAGCTGCGAGTCGGAGCAGAGATTTAAAAAGTGCGGGAGCTGCGAGTCGGAGCAGAGATTAAAAAAGCGCAGGAGCTGCGAGTCGGAGCAGAGATAGAGCCTGAGCTGTTAGTCGGAGCAGAGATTTAAAAAGTGCGGGAACTGTGAGTCGGAACGGTGATTTAAAAAGAACGGGAGCTGCGAGTCGGAGTGGAGATGTAAAAAGAGCGGGAGCTGCGAGTCTGAGCAGAGATTTAAAAAGCGCGGGAGCTGCGAGTCGGAGCAGAGATTTAAAAAGCACAGGAGCTGCGAGTCGGTGCGGAGATTTAAAAAGAGCGGGAGCTGCGAGTCGGAACAGAGATTTAAAAAGTGCGGGAGCTGCGAGTCGGAGAGGAGATTTAAAAAGCGCAGGAGCTGCGAGTCGGAGCGGAGATTTAAAAAGAGCCGGAGCTGCGAGTCGGTGCAGAGATTTAAAAAGAGTTGGAGCTGCGAGTCGGAGCGGAGCTTTAAAACGCACGGGAGCTGCGAGTCGGAGCGGAGATTTAAAAAGCGCGGGAGCTGCGAGTCGGATCGCAGATTTAAAAAGAGCAGGAGCTGCGAGTCAGTGCAGAGATTTAAAAAGCGTGGGAGCTGCGAGTCGGGGCAGAGATTTAAAAAGTGCGGGAGCTGCGAGGCGCAGCAGAGATTTAAAAAGTGCGGGAGATGCGAGTCGGAGCGGAGATTTAAAAAGAGCGGGAGCTGCGAGTCGGAGCAGAGATTTAAAAAGTGCTGGCGCTGCGAGTCGGAGAGGAGATTTAAAAAGCGCAGGAGCTGCGAGTCGGAGCGGAGATTTAAAAAGAGCCGGAGCTGTGAGTCGGAGTGGAGATTTAAAAAGAGCGGGAGCTGCGAGTCGGAGCAGAGATTTAAAAAGCCGGGAGCTGCGAGTCGGAGCGGAGATTTAAAAAGAGCCAGAGCTGTGAGTCGGAGAGGAGATTTAAAAAGAGCGGGAGCTGCGAGTCGGAGCGGAGATTTAAAAAGCACGGGAGCTGTGAGTCGGAGCGGAGATTTAAAAAGCGCAGGCGCTGCGAGTCGGAGCGGAGATTTAAAAAGCGCGGGAGCTGCGGGTCGGAGCGGAGATTTAAAAAGAGCAGGACCTGCAAGTCAGAGCAGAGATTTAAAAAGCGCGGGAGCTGCGAGTCGGAGCAGAGATTTAAAAAGTGCGGTTGCTGCGAGTCGGAGCAGAGATTTAAAAAGTGTGGGAGCTGCGAGTCGGAGCAGAGATTTAAAAAGAGCGGGAGCTGCGAGTCGGAGCAGAGATTTAAAAAGTGCGGGAGCTGCGAGTCGGAGAGGAGATTTAAAAAGCGCAGGAGCTGCGAGTCGGAGCAGAGATAGAGCCTGAGCTGGTAGTCGGAGCAGAGATTTAAAAAGTGCGGGAACTGTGAGTCGGAGCAGAGATTTAAAAAGTGCGGGAGATGCGAGTCGGAGCGGAGATTTAAAAAGAGCGGGAGCTGCGAGTCGGAGCAGAGATTTAAAAAGTGCTGGAGCTGCGAGTCGGAGAGGAGATTTAAAAAGCGCAGGAGCTGCGAGTCGGAGCGGAGATTTAAAAAGAGCCGGAGCTGTGAGTCGGAGTGGAGATTTAAAAAGAGCGGGAGCTGCGAGTCGGAGCAGAGATTTAAAAAGCGCGGGAGCTGCGAGTCGGAGCGGAGATTTAAAAAGAGCCGGAGCTGTGAGTCGGAGAGGAGATTTAAAAAGAGCGGGAGCTGCGATTCGGAGCGGAGATTTAAAAAGCACGGGAGCTGCGAGTCGGAGTGGAGATTTAAAAAGCGCAGGCGCTGCGAGTCGGAGCGGAGATTTAAAAAGCGCGGGAGCTGCGGGTCGGAGCGGAGATTTAAAAAGAGCAGGACCTGCAAGTCAGAGCAGAGATTTAAAAAGCGCGGGAGCTGCGAGTCGGAGCAGAGATTTAAAAAGTGCGGTTGCTGCGAGTCGGAGCAGAGATTTAAAAAGTGCGGGAGCTGCGAGTCGGAGCGGAGATTTAAAAAGAGCGGGAGCTGCGAGTCGGAGCAGAGATTTAAAAAGTGCGGGAGCTGCGAGTCGGAGAGGAGATTTAAAAAGCGCAGGAGCTGCGAGTCGGAGCAGAGATAGAGCCTGAGCTGTTAGTCGGAGCAGAGATTTAAAAAGTGCGGGAACTGTGAGTCGTTGCAGAGATTTAAAAAGCGCGGGAGCTGCGAGTCGGAGCGGAGATTTAAAAAGAGCCGGAGCTGTGAGTCGGAGAGGAGATTTAAAAAGAGCGGGAGCTGCGAGTCGGAGCGGAGATTTAAAAAGCACGGGAGCTGCGAGTCGGAGAGGAGATTTAAAAAGCGCAGGAGCTGCGAGTCGGAGCGGAGATTTAAAAAGCGCGGGAGCTGCGGGTCGGAGCGGAGATTTAAAAAGAGCAGGACCTGCAAGTCAGAGCAGAGATTTAAAAAGCGCGGGAGCTGCGAGTCGGAGCAGAGATTTAAAAAGTGCGGTAGCTGCGAGTCGGAGCAGAGATTTAAAAAGTGCGGGAGCTGCGAGTCGGAGCGGAGATTTAAAAAGAGCGGGAGCTGCGAGTCGGAGCAGAGATTTAAAAAGTGCGGGAGCTGCGAGTCGGAGAGGAGATTTAAAAAGCGCAGGAGCTGCGAGTCGGAGCAGAGATAGAGCCTGAGCTGTTAGTCGGAGCAGAGATTTAAAAAGTGCGGGAACTGTGAGTCGGAACGGAGATTTAAAAAGAGCGGGAGCTGCGAGTCGGAGCGGAGATTTAAAAAGAGCGGGAGCTGCGAGTCGGAGCAGAGACTTAAAAAGCGCGGGAGCTGCGAGTCGGAGCAGAGATTTAAAAAGCACAGGAGCAGCGAGTAGGAGCGGAGATTTAAAAATCGCGGGAGCTGCGAGTCGGAGCGGAGATTTAAAAAGTGCGGGAGCTGCGAGTCGGAGCAGAGATTTAAAAAGTGCGGGAGCTGCGAGTCGGAGCAGAGATTTAAAAAGTGCGGGAGCTGCGAGTCGGAGCAGAGATTTAAAAAGAGCAGGAGCTGCGAGTCGGAGCGGAGATTTAAAAAGAGCAGGAGCTGCGAGTCGGAGCAGAGATTTAAAAAGCGCAGGAGCAGCGAGTCGGAGCGGAGATTTAACAAGCGCGGGAGTTGCGAGTCGGAGCAGAGATTTAAAAAGGGCGGGAGCTGCGAGTCGGAGCAGAGATTTAAAAAGTGCGGGAGCTGCGAGTCGGAGCAGAGATTTAAAAAGTGCTGGAGCTGCGAGTCGGAGCAGAGATTTAAAAAGTGCGGGAGCTGCGAGTCAGAGCAGAGATTTAAAAAGTGCGGGAGCAGCGAGTCGGAGTGGAGATTTAAAAAGAGCGGGAGCTGTGAGTCGGAGCAGAGATTTAAAAAGAGCGAGAGCAGAGAGACGCGGAGATTTAAAAAGCCCAGGAGCTGCGAGTCAGAGCAGAGATTTAAAAAGCGCGGTAGCTGAGAGTCGGAGCGGAGATTTAAAAAGTGCGGGAGCTGCGAGTCGGAGCAGAGATTTAAAAAGCGCGGGAGCTGCGAGTCGGAGCGGAGATTTAAAAAGAGCGGGAGCTGCGAGTCGCAGCGGAGATTTGAAAAGAGCAGGAGCAACAAGTCGGAGCGGAGATTTAAAAAGAGCAGGAGCTGCGAGTCGGAGCAGAGATTTAAAAAGAGCAGGAGCTGCGAGTCAGAGCGGAGATTTAAAAGGAGCAGGAGCTACGAGCCGGAGCGGAGATTTAAAAAGAGCAGGAGCTGCGAGTCGGAGCAGAGATTTAAAAAGTGCGGGAGCTGCGAGTCGGAGCAGAGATTTAAAAAGCGCGGGAGCTGCGAGTCGGAGCAGAGATTTAAAAAGTGCGGGAGCTGCAAGTCGGAGCAGTGATTTAAAAAGTGCGGGAGCTGCGAGTCGGAGCGGAGATTTAAAAAGAGCGGGAGCTGCGAGTCGGAGCAGAGATTTAAAAAGTGCGGGAGCTGCGAGTCGGAGAGGAGATTTAAAAAGCGCAGGAGCTGCGAGTCGGAGCAGAGATAGAGACTGAGCTGTTAGTCGGAGCAGAGATTTAAAAAGTGCGGGAACTGCGAGTCGGAAAGGAGATTTCAAAAGAGCGGGAGCTGCGAGTCGGAGCGGAGATTTAAAAAGAGCGGGAGCTGCGAGTCGGAGCAGAGATTTAAAAAGCGCGGGAGCCGCGAGTCGGAGCAGAGATTTAAAAAGCACAGGAGCAGCGAGTCGGAGCGGAGATTTAAAAAGCGCGGGAGCTGCGAGTCGGAGCAGAGATCGAGACTGAGCTGTTAGTCGGAGCAGAGATTTAAAAAGAGCGGGAACTGCGAGTCGGAACGGAGATTTCAAAAGAGCGGGAGCTGCGAGTCGGAGCGGAGAATTAAAAAGAGCAGGAGCTGCGAGTCGGAGCAGAGATTTAAAAAGCGCGGGAGCTGCGAGTCGGAGCAGAGATTTAAAAAGCACAGGAGCAGCGAGTCGGAGCGGAGAATTAAAAAGAGCGGGAGCTGCGAGTCGGAGCGGAGTTTTAAAAAGCGCGGGAGCTGCGAGTCGGAGCGGAGATTTAAAAAGCGCAGGAGCTGCGAGTCGGAGCGGAGATTTAAAAAGCGCAGGAGCTGCGAGTCGGAGCAGAGATTTAAAAAGAGCGAAAGCTGAGAGACGTGGAGATTTTAAAAGTGCAGGAGCTGCGAGTCAGAGCAGAGATTTAATTAGCGCGGGAGGTGAGAGTCGGAGCGGAGGTTTAAAAAGTGCGGCAGCAGCGAGTCGGAGCAGCGATTTAAAAAGCGCGGGAGCTGCGAGTCGGAGCGGAGATTTAAAAAGAGCGGGAGCTGCGAGTCGCAGCGGAGATTTGAAAAGAGCAGGAGCAACAAGTCGGAGCGGAGATTTAAAAAGAGCAGGAGCTGCGAGTCGGAGCAGAGATTTAAAAAGCACAGGAGCAGCGAGTAGGAGCGGAGATTTAAAAGGAGCAGGAGCTACGAGCCGGAGCGGAGATTTAAAAAGAGCAGGAGCTGCGAGTCGGAGCAGAGATTTAAAAAGTGCGGGAGCTGCGAGTCGGAGCGGAGATTTATAAAGAGCGGGAGCTGCGAGTCGGAGCGGAGATTTAAAAAGAGCGGGAGCTGCGAGTCGGAGCAGAGATTTAAAAAGCGCGGGAGCTGCGAGTCGGAGCAGAGATTTAAAAAGCGCAGGAGCAGCGAGTCGGAGCGGAGATTTAAAAAGCGCGGGAGTTGCGAGTCGGAGCAGAGATTTAAAAAGGGCGGGAGCTGCGAGTCGGAGCAGAGATTTAAAAAGTGCGGGAGCTGCGAGTCGGAGCAGAGATTTAAAAAGTGCTGGAGCTGCGAGTCGGAGCAGAGATTTAAAAAGTGCGGGAGCTGCAAGTCAGAGCAGAGATTTAAAAAGTGCGGGAGCAGCGAGTCGGAGTGGAGATTTAAAAAGAGCGGGAGCTGTGAGTCGGAGCAGAGATTTAAAAAGAGCGAGAGCTGAGAGACGCGGAGATTTAAAAAGCGCAGGAGCTGCGAGTCAGAGCAGAGATTTAAAAAGCGCGGTAGCTGAGAGTCGGAGCGGAGATTTAAAAAGTGCGGGAGCTGCGAGTCGGAGCAGAGATTTAAAAAGCGCGGGAGCTGCGAGTCGGAGCCGAGATTTAAAAAGAGCGGGAGCTGCGAGTCGCAGCGGAGATTTGAAAAGAGCAGGAGCAACAAGTCGGAGCGGAGATTTAAAAAGAGCAGGAGCTGCGAGTCGGAGCAGAGATTTAAAAAGAGCAGGAGCTGCGAGTCAGAGCGGAGATTTAAAAGGAGCAGGAGCTACGAGCCGGAGCGGAGATTTAAAAAGAGCAGGAGCTGCGAGTCGGAGCAGAGATTTAAAAAGTGCGGGAGCTGCGAGTCGGAGCAGAGATTTAAAAAGCGCGGGAGCTGCGAGTCGGAGCAGAGATTTAAAAAGTGCGGGAGCTGCAAGTCGGAGCAGTGATTTAAAAAGTGCGGGAGCTGCGAGTCGGAGCGGAGATTTAAAAAGAGCGGGAGCTGCGAGTCGGAGCAGAGATTTAAAAAGTGCGGGAGCTGCGAGTCGGAGAGGAGATTTAAAAAGCGCAGGAGCTGCGAGTCGGAGCAGAGATAGAGACTGAGCTGTTAGTCGGAGCAGAGATTTAAAAAGTGCGGGAACTGCGAGTCGGAAAGGAGATTTCAAAAGAGCGGGAGCTGCGAGTCGGAGCGGAGATTTAAAAAGAGCGGGAGCTGCGAGTCGGAGCAGAGATTTAAAAAGCGCGGGAGCCGCGAGTCGGAGCAGAGATTTAAAAAGCACAGGAGCAGCGAGTCGGAGCGGAGATTTAAAAAGCGCGGGAGCTGCGAGTCGGAGCAGAGATCGAGACTGAGCTGTTAGTCGGAGCAGAGATTTAAAAAGTGCGGGAACTGCGAGTCGGAACGGAGATTTCAAAAGAGCGGGAGCTGCGAGTCGGAGCGGAGAATTAAAAAGAGCAGGAGCTGCGAGTCGGAGCAGAGATTTAAAAAGCGCGGGAGCTGCGAGTCGGAGCAGAGATTTAAAAAGCACAGGAGCAGCGAGTCGGAGCGGAGAATTAAAAAGAGCGGGAGCTGCGAGTCGGAGCGGAGTTTTAAAAAGCGCGGGAGCTGCGAGTCGGAGCGGAGATTTAAAAAGCGCAGGAGCTGCGAGTCGGAGCGGAGATTTAAAAAGCGCAGGAGCTGCGAGTCGGAGCAGAGAGTTAAAAAGAGCGAAAGCTGAGAGACGTGGAGATTTTAAAAGTGCAGGAGCTGCGAGTCAGAGCAGAGATTTAATTAGCGCGGGAGGTGAGAGTCGGAGCGGAGGTTTAAAAAGTGCGGCAGCAGCGAGTCGGAGCAGCGATTTAAACAGAGCAGGAGCTGCGAGTCATAGTAGAGATTTAAAAAGCGCGGGAGCTGCGAGTCGGAGCAGACATTTAAAAAGAGCAGGAGCTGCGAGTCGGAGCGGAGCTTTAAAAAGAGCAGGAGCTGCGAGTCGGAGCAGAGATTTAAAAAGCGCGGGAGCTGCGAGTCGGAGCAGAGATTTAAAAAGCGCGGGAGCTGCGAGTCGGAGCAGAGATTTAAAAAGAGCAGGAGCTGCGAGTCGGAGCGGATATTTAAAAAGAGCAGGAGCTGCGAGTCGGAGCAGAGATTTAAAAAGAGCAGGAGCTGCGAGTCGGAGCGGCGATTTAAAAAGAGCGGGAGCTGCGAGTCGGAGCAGAGATTTAAAAAGTGCGGGAGCTGCGAGTCGGAGAGGAGATTTAAAAAGCGCAGGTGCTGCGAGTCGGAGCGGAGTTTTATAAAGAGCCAGAGCTGCGAGTCGGAGCGGAGATTTAAAAAGAGCGGGAGCTGCGAGTCGGAGCGGAGCTTTAAAAAGCGCGGGAGCTGCGAGTCGGAGCGGAGATTTAAAAAGCGCAGTAGCTCCGAGTCGGAGCGGAGATTTAAAAAGCGCGGGAGCTGCGAGTCGGAGCGGAGATTTAAAAAGAGCAGGAGCTACGAGTCAGAGCAGAGATTTAAAAAGCGCGGGAGCTGCGAGTCGGAGCAGAGATTTAAAAAGTGCGGGAGCTGCGAGTCGGAGCAGAGATTTAAAAAGTGCGGGAGATGCGAGTTGGAACGGAGATTTAAAAAGAGCGGGAGCTGCGAGTCGGAGCAGAGATTTAAAAAGTTCGGGAGCTGCGAGTCGGAGAGGAGATTTAAAAAGCGCAGGAGCTGCGAGTCGGAGCAGAGATTTAAAAAGAGCCGGAGCTGTGAGTCGGAGCGGAGATTTAAAAAGAGCGGGAGCTGCGTGTCGGAGCGGAGATTTAAAAAGCACGGGAGCTGCGAGTCGGAGCGGAGATTTAAAAAGCGCAGGAGCTGCGAGTCGGAGCTGAGATTTAAAAAGCGCGGGAGCTGCGAGTCGGAGCGGAGATTTAAAAAGAGCAGGACCTGCAAGTCAGAGCAGAGATTTAAAAAGAGCGGGAGCTGCGAGTCGGAGCAGAGATTTAAAAAGTGCGGGAGCTGCGAGTCGGAGAGGAGATTTAAAAAGCGCAGGAGCTGCGAGTCGGAGCAGTGATAGAGCCTGAGCTGTTAGTCGGAGCAGAGATTTAAAAAGAGCGGGAGCTGCGAGTCGGAACGGAGATTTAAAAAGAGCGGGAGCTGCGAGTCGGAGCGGAGATTTAAAAAGAGCGGGAGCTGCGAGTCGGAGCAGAGATATAAAAAGCGCGGGAGCTGCGAGTCGGAGCAGAGATTTAAAAAGCACAGGAGCAGCGAGTCGGAGCGGAGATTTAAAAAGCGCGGGAGCTGCGAGTCGGAGCAGAGATTTAAAAAGAGCAGGAGCTGCGAGTCGGTGCGGAGATTTAAAAAGAGCGGGAGCTGCGAGTCGGAGCAGAGATTTTAAAAGTGCGGGAGCTGCGAGTCGGAGAAGAGATTTAAAAAGCGCAGGAGCTGCGAGTCGGAGCGGAGCTTTAACAAGCGCGGGAACTGCGAGTCAGAGCGGAGATTTAAAAAGCGCAGGAGCTGCGAGTCAGAGCAGAGATTGAAAAAGCGCGGGAGCTGCGAGTCGGGGCAGAGATTTAAAAAGTGCGGGAGCTGCGAGGCGGAGCAGAGATTTAAAAAGTGCGGGAGATGCGAGTCGGAGCGGAGATTTAAAAAGAGCGGGAGCTGCGAGTCGGAGCAGAGATTTAAAAAGTGCGGGAGCTGCGAGTCGGAGTGGAGATTTAAAAAGCGGAGGAGCAGCGAGTCGGAGCGGAGATTTAAAAAGAGCCGGAGCTGTGAGTCGGAGTGGAGATTTAAAAAGAGCGGGAGCTGCGAGTCGGAGCGGAGATTTAAAAAGCGCGGGAGTTGCGAGTCGGAGCGGAGATTTAAAAAGCGCAGGAGCTGCGAGTCGGAGCGGAGATTTAAAAAGCGCGGGAGCTGCGAGTCGGAGCGGAGATTTAAAAAGTGCGGGAGCTGCGAGTCGGAGCGGAGATTTAAAAAGAGTGGGAGCTGCGAGTCGGAGCAGAGATTTAAAAAGTGCGGGAGCTGCGAGTCGGAGAGGAGATTTAAAAAGCGATGGAGCTGCGAGTCGGAGCAGAGATAGAGCCTGAGCTGTTAGTCGGAGCAGAGATTTAAAAAGTGCGGGAACTGCGAGTCGGAGCGGAGATTGATAAAGAGCGGGAGCTGCGAGTCGGAGCGGAGATTTAAAAAGAGCGGGAGCTGCGAGTCGGAGCAGAGATTTAAAAAGCGCGGGAGCTGCGAGTCGGAGCAGAGATTTAAAAAGCGCAGGAGCAGCGAGTCGGAGCGGAGATTTAAAAAGCGCGGGAGTTGCGAGTCGGAGCAGAGATTTAAAAAGGGCGGGAGCTGCGAGACGGAGCAGAGATTTAAAAAGTGCGGGAGCTGCGAGTCGGAGCAGAGATTTAAAAATTGCTGGAGCTGCGAGTCGGAGCAGAGATTTAAAAAGAGCAGGAGCTGCGAGTCGGAGCGGATATTTAAAAAGAGCAGGAGCTGCGAGTCGGAGCAGAGATTTAAAAAGAGCAGGAGCTGCGAGTCGGAGCGGCGATTTAAAAAGAGCGGGAGCTGCGAGTCGGAGCAGAGATTTAAAAAGTGCGGGAGCTGCGAGTCGGAGAGGAGATTTAAAAAGCGCAGGAGCTGCGAGTCGGAGCGGAGTTTTATAAAGAGCCAGAGCTGCGAGTCGGAGCGGAGATTTAAAAAGAGCGGGAGCTGCGAGTCGGAGCGGAGCTTTAAAAAGCGCGGGAGCTGCGAGTCGGAGCGGAGATTTAAAAAGCGCAGTAGCTCCGAGTCGGAGCGGAGATTTAAAAAGCGCGGGAGCTGCGAGTCGGAGCGGAGATTTAAAAAGAGCAGGAGCTACGAGTCAGAGCAGAGATTTAAAAAGCGCGGGAGCTGCGAGTCGGAGCAGAGATTTAAAAAGTGCGGGAGCTGCGAGTCGGAGCAGAGATTTAAAAAGTGCGGGAGATGCGAGTTGGAACGGAGATTTAAAAAGAGCGGGAGCTGCGAGTCGGAGCAGAGATTTAAAAAGTTCGGGAGCTGCGAGTCGGAGAGGAGATTTAAAAAGCGCAGGAGCTGCGAGTCGGAGCAGAGATTTAAAAAGAGCCGGAGCTGTGAGTCGGAGCGGAGATTTAAAAAGAGCGGGAGCTGCGTGTCGGAGCGGAGATTTAAAAAGCACGGGAGCTGCGAGTCGGAGCGGAGATTTAAAAAGCGCAGGAGCTGCGAGTCGGAGCTGAGATTTAAAAAGCGCGGGAGCTGCGAGTCGGAGCGGAGATTTAAAAAGAGCAGGACCTGCAAGTCAGAGCAGAGATTTAAAAAGAGCGGGAGCTGCGAGTCGGAGCAGAGATTTAAAAAGTGCGGGAGCTGCGAGTCGGAGAGGAGATTTAAAAAGCGCAGGAGCTGCGAGTCGGAGCAGTGATAGAGCCTGAGCTGTTAGTCGGAGCAGAGATTTAAAAAGAGCGGGAGCTGCGAGTCGGAACGGAGATTTAAAAAGAGCGGGAGCTGCGAGTCGGAGCGGAGATTTAAAAAGAGCGGGAGCTGCGAGTCGGAGCAGAGATATAAAAAGCGCGGGAGCTGCGAGTCGGAGCAGAGATTTAAAAAGCACAGGAGCAGCGAGTCGGAGCGGAGATTTAAAAAGCGCGGGAGCTGCGAGTCGGAGCAGAGATTTAAAAAGAGCAGGAGCTGCGAGTCGGTGCGGAGATTTAAAAAGAGCGGGAGCTGCGAGTCGGAGCAGAGATTTTAAAAGTGCGGGAGCTGCGAGTCGGAGAAGAGATTTAAAAAGCGCAGGAGCTGCGAGTCGGAGCGGAGCTTTAACAAGCGCGGGAACTGCGAGTCAGAGCGGAGATTTAAAAAGCGCAGGAGCTGCGAGTCAGAGCAGAGATTGAAAAAGCGCGGGAGCTGCGAGTCGGGGCAGAGATTTAAAAAGTGCGGGAGCTGCGAGGCGGAGCAGAGATTTAAAAAGTGCGGGAGATGCGAGTCGGAGCGGAGATTTAAAAAGAGCGGGAGCTGCGAGTCGGAGCAGAGATTTAAAAAGTGCGGGAGCTGCGAGTCGGAGTGGAGATTTAAAAAGCGGAGGAGCAGCGAGTCGGAGCGGAGATTTAAAAAGAGCCGGAGCTGTGAGTCGGAGTGGAGATTTAAAAAGAGCGGGAGCTGCGAGTCGGAGCGGAGATTTAAAAAGCGCGGGAGTTGCGAGTCGGAGCGGAGATTTAAAAAGCGCAGGAGCTGCGAGTCGGAGCGGAGATTTAAAAAGCGCGGGAGCTGCGAGTCGGAGCGGAGATTTAAAAAGTGCGGGAGCTGCGAGTCGGAGCGGAGATTTAAAAAGAGCGGGAGCTGCGAGTCGGAGCAGAGATTTAAAAAGTGCGGGAGCTGCGAGTCGGAGAGGAGATTTAAAAAGCGATGGAGCTGCGAGTCGGAGCAGAGATAGAGCCTGAGCTGTTAGTCGGAGCAGAGATTTAAAAAGTGCGGGAACTGCGAGTCGGAGCGGAGATTGATAAAGAGCGGGAGCTGCGAGTCGGAGCGGAGATTTAAAAAGAGCGGGAGCTGCGAGTCGGAGCAGAGATTTAAAAAGCGCGGGAGCTGCGAGTCGGAGCAGAGATTTAAAAAGCGCAGGAGCAGCGAGTCGGAGCGGAGATTTAAAAAGCGCGGGAGTTGCGAGTCGGAGCAGAGATTTAAAAAGGGCGGGAGCTGCGAGACGGAGCAGAGATTTAAAAAGTGCGGGAGCTGCGAGTCGGAGCAGAGATTTAAAAATTGCTGGAGCTGCGAGTCGGAGCAGAGATTTAAAAAGTGCGGGAGCTGCGAGTCAGAGCAGAGATTTAAAAAGTGCGGGAGCAGCGAGTCGGAGTGGTGATTTAAAAAGAGCGGGAGCTGTGAGTCGGAGCAGAGATTTAAAAATAGCGAGAGCTGAGAGACGCGGAGATTTAAAAAGCGCAGGAGCTGCGAGTCAGAGCAGAGATTTAAAAAGTGCGGTAGCTGAGAGTCGGAGCGGAGATTTAAAAAGTGCGGGAGCTGCGAGTCGGAGCAGAGATTTAAAAAGCGCCGGAGCTGCGAGTCGGAGCGGAGATTTAAAAAGAGCGGGAGCTGCGAGTCGCAGCGGAGATTTGAAAAGAGCAGGAGCTGCGAGCCGGAGCGGAGATTTAAAAAGAGCAGGAGCTGCGAGTCGGAGCGGAGATTTAAAAGGAGCAGGAGCTGCAAGCCGGAGCGGAGATTTAAAAAGAGCAGGAGCTGCGAGTCGGAGCAGAGATTTAAAAAGTGCGGGAGCTGCGAGTCGGAGAGGAGATTTAAAAAGCGCAGGAGCTGCGAGACGGAGCAGAGATAGAGACTGAGCTGTTAGTCGGAGCAGAGATTTAAAAAGTGCGGGAACTGCGAGTCGGAAAGGAGATTTCAAAAGAGCGGGAGCTGCGAGTCGGAGCGGAGATTTAAAAAGAGCGGGAGCTGCGAGTCGGAGCAGAGATTTAAAAAGCGCGGGAGCTGCGAGTCGGAGCAGAGATTTAAAAAGCACAGGAGCAGCGAGTCGGAGCGGAGATTTAAAAAGCGCGGGAGCTGCGAGTCGGAGCAGAGATTTAAAAAGGGTGGGAGCTGCGAGTCGGAGCAGAGATTTAAAAAGTGCGGGAGCTGCGAGTCGGAGCAGAGATTTAAAAAGTGCGGGAGCTGCGAGTCGGAGCAGAGATTTAAAAAGTGCGGGAGCAGCGAGTCGGAGCGGAGATATAAAAAGAGCAGGAGCTGCGAGTCGGAGCAGAGATTTAAAAAGAGCAGGAGCTGCGAGTCGGAGCAGAGATTTAAAAAGCGCGGGAGCTGCGAGTCGCAGCAGAGATTTAAAAAGCGCGGGAGCTGCGAGTTGGAGCAGAGATTTAAAAAGAGCAGGAGCTGCGAGTCGGAGCGGAGATTTAAAAAGAGCAGGAGCTGCGAGTCGGAGCAGAGCTTTAAAAGAGCAGGAGCTGCGAGTCGGTGCGGAGATTTAAAAAGAGCGGGAGCTTCGAGTCGGAGCAGAGATTTAAAAAGTGCGGGAGCTGCGAGTCGGAGAGGAGATTTACAAAGCGCAGGAGCTGCGAGTCGGAGCGGAGATTTAAAAAGATCCGGAGCTGCGAGCCGGAGCAGAGATTTAAAAAGAGCAGGAGCTGCGAGCCGGAGCGGAGCTTTAAAAAGCGCGGGAGCTGCGAATCGGTGCGGAGATTTAAAAAGCGCAGGAGCTGCGAGTCGGAGCGGAGATTTAAAAAGCTCGGGAGCTGCGAGTCGGAGCGGAGATTTAAAAAGAGCAGGAGCTGCGAGTCAGAGCAGAGATTTAAAAAGCGCGGGAGCTGCGAGTCGGGGCAGAGATTTAAAAAGTGCGGGAGCTGCGAGGCGGAGCAGAGATTTAAAAAGTGAGGGCGATGCGAGTCGGAGCGGAGATTTAAAAAGAGCGGGAGCTGCGAGTCGGAGCAGAGATTTAAAAAGTGCGGGAGCTGCGAGTCGGAGAGGAGATTTAAAAAGCGCAGGAGCTGCGAGCCGGAGCGGAGATTTAAAAAGAGCAGGAGCTGCGAGTCGGAGCAGAGATTTAAAAAGTGCGGGAGCTGCGAGTCGGAGCAGAGATTTAAAAAGCGCGGGAGCTGCGAGTCGGAGCAGAGATTTAAAAAGTGCGGGAGCTGCAAGTCGGAGCAGAGATTTAAAAAGTGCGGGAGCTGCGAGTCGGAGCGGAGATTTAAAAAGAGCGGGAGCTGCGAGTCGGAGCAGAGATTTAAAAAGTGCGGGAGCTGCGAGTCGGAGAGGAGATTTAAAAAGCGCAGGAGCTGTGAGTCGGAGCAGAGATAGAGACTGAGCTGTTAGTCGGAGCAGAGATTTAAAAAGTGCGGGAACTGCGAGTCGGAAAGGAGATTTCAAAAGGGCGGGAGCTGCGAGTCGGAGCGGAGATTGAAAAAGAGCGGGAGCTGCGAGTCGGAGCAGAGATTTAAAAAGCGCGGGAGCTGCGAGTCGGAGCAGAGATTTAAAAAGCACAGGAGCAGCGAGTTGGAGCGGATATTTAAAAAGCGCGGGAGCTGCGAGTCGGAGCAGAGATTTAAAAAGAGCAGGAGGTGCGAGTCGGAGCAGAGATTTAAAAAGCGCGGGAGCTGCGAGTCGGAGCAGAGATTTAAAAAGCGCGGGAGCTGCGAGTCCGAGCAGAGATTTAAAAAGAGCAGGAGCTGCGAGTCGGAGCGGAGATTTAAAAAGAGCAGGAGCTGCGAGTCGGAGCAGAGATTTAAAAAGAGCAGGAGCTGCGAGTCGGTGCGGAGATTTAAAAAGCGCGGGAGCTTCGAGTCGGAGCAGAGATTTAAAAAGTGCGGGAGCTGCGAGTCGGAGAAGAGATTTACAAAGCGCAGGAGCTGCGAGTCGGAGCGGAGATTTAAAAAGATCCGGAGCTGCGAGTCGGAGCAGAGATTTAAAAAGAGCGGGAGCTGCGAGCCGGAGCGGAGCTTTAAAAAGCGCGGGAGCTGCGAATCGGTGCGGAGATTTAAAAAGCGCAGGAGCTGCGAGTCGGAGCGGAGATTTAAAAAGCTCGGGAGCTGCGAGTCGGAGCGGAGATTTAAAAAGAGCAGGAGCTGCGAGTCAGAGCAGAGATTTAAAAAGCGCGGGAGCTGCGAGTCGGAGCGGAGATTTAAAAAGAGCGGGAGCTGCGAGTCGCAGCGGAGATTTGAAAAGAGCAGGAGCTGCGAGCCGGAGCGGAGATTTAAAAAGAGCAGGAGCTGCGAGTCGGAGCGGAGATTTAAAAGGAGCAGGAGCTGCGAGCCGGAGCGGAGATTTAAAAAGAGCAGGAGCTGCGAGTCGGAGCAGAGATTTAAAAAGTGCGGGAGCTGCGAGTCGGAGAGGAGATTTAAAAAGCGCAGGAGCTGCGAGACGGAGCAGAGATAGAGACTGAGCTGTTAGTCGGAGCAGAGATTTAAAAAGTGCGGGAACTGCGAGTCGGAAAGGAGATTTCAAAAGAGCGGGAGCTGCGAGTCGGAGCGGAGATTTAAAAAGAGCGGGAGCTGCGAGTCGGAGCAGAGATTTAAAAAGCGCGGGAGCTGCGAGTCGGAGCAGAGATTTAAAAAGCACAGGAGCAGCGAGTCGGAGCGGAGATTTAAAAAGCGCGGGAGCTGCGAGTCGGAGCAGAGATTTAAAAAGGGTGGGAGCTGCGAGTCGGAGCAGAGATTTAAAAAGTGCGGGAGCTGCGAGTCGGAGCAGAGATTTAAAAAGTGCGGGAGCTGCGAGTCGGAGCAGAGATTTAAAAAGTGCGGGAGCAGCGAGTCGGAGCGGAGATATAAAAAGAGCAGGAGCTGCGAGTCGGAGCAGAGATTTAAAAAGAGCAGGAGCTGCGAGTCGGAGCAGAGATTTAAAAAGCGCGGGAGCTGCGAGTCGGAGCAGAGATTTAAAAAGCGCGGGAGCTGCGAGTTGGAGCAGAGATTTAAAAAGAGCAGGAGCTGCGAGTCGGAGCGGAGATTTAAAAAGAGCAGGAGCTGCGAGTCGGAGCAGAGCTTTAAAAGAGCAGGAGCTGCGAGTCGGTGCGGAGATTTAAAAAGAGCGGGAGCTTCGAGTCGGAGCAGAGATTTAAAAAGTGCGGGAGCTGCGAGTCGGAGAGGAGATTTACAAAGCGCAGGAGCTGCGAGTCGGAGCGGAGATTTAAAAAGATCCGGAGCTGGGAGCCGGAGCAGAGATTTAAAAAGAGCAGGAGCTGCGAGCCGGAGCGGAGCTTTAAAAAGCGCGGGAGCTGCGAATCGGTGCGGAGATTTAAAAAGCGCAGGAGCTGCGAGTCGGAGCGGAGATTTAAAAAGCTCGGGAGCTGCGAGTCGGAGCGGAGATTTAAAAAGAGCAGGAGCTGCGAGTCAGAGCAGAGATTTAAAAAGCGCGGGAGCTGCGAGTCGGGGCAGAGATTTAAAAAGTGCGGGAGCTGCGAGGCGGAGCAGAGATTTAAAAAGTGAGGGCGATGCGAGTCGGAGCGGAGATTTAAAAAGAGCGGGAGCTGCGAGTCGGAGCAGAGATTTAAAAAGTGCGGGAGCTGCGAGTCGGAGAGGAGATTTAAAAAGCGCAGGAGCTGCGAGCCGGAGCGGAGATTTAAAAAGAGCAGGAGCTGCGAGTCGGAGCAGAGATTTAAAAAGTGCGGGAGCTGCGAGTCGGAGCAGAGATTTAAAAAGCGCGGGAGCTGCGAGTCGGAGCAGAGATTTAAAAAGTGCGGGAGCTGCAAGTCGGAGCAGAGATTTAAAAAGTGCGGGAGCTGCGAGTCGGAGCGGAGATTTAAAAAGAGCGGGAGCTGCGAGTCGGAGCAGAGATTTAAAAAGTGCGGGAGCTGCGAGTCGGAGAGGAGATTTAAAAAGCGCAGGAGCTGTGAGTCGGAGCAGAGATAGAGACTGAGCTGTTAGTCGGAGCAGAGATTTAAAAAGTGCGGGAACTGCGAGTCGGAAAGGAGATTTCAAAAGGGCGGGAGCTGCGAGTCGGAGCGGAGATTGAAAAAGAGCGGGAGCTGCGAGTCGGAGCAGAGATTTAAAAAGCGCGGGAGCTGCGAGTCGGAGCAGAGATTTAAAAAGCACAGGAGCAGCGAGTTGGAGCGGAGATTTAAAAAGCGCGGGAGCTGCGAGTCGGAGCAGAGATTTAAAAAGAGCAGGAGGTGCGAGTCGGAGCAGAGATTTAAAAAGCGCGGGAGCTGCGAGTCGGAGCAGAGATTTAAAAAGCGCGGGAGCTGCGAGTCCGAGCAGAGATTTAAAAAGAGCAGGAGCTGCGAGTCGGAGCGGAGATTTAAAAAGAGCAGGAGCTGCGAGTCGGAGCAGAGATTTAAAAAGAGCAGGAGCTGCGAGTCGGTGCGGAGATTTAAAAAGCGCGGGAGCTTCGAGTCGGAGCAGAGATTTAAAAAGTGCGGGAGCTGCGAGTCGGAGAAGAGATTTACAAAGCGCAGGAGCTGCGAGTCGGAGCGGAGATTTAAAAAGATCCGGAGCTGCGAGTCGGAGCAGAGATTTAAAAAGAGCGGGAGCTGCGAGCCGGAGCGGAGCTTTAAAAAGCGCGGGAGCTGCGAATCGGTGCGGAGATTTAAAAAGCGCAGGAGCTGCGAGTCGGAGCGGAGATTTAAAAAGCTCGGGAGCTGCGAGTCGGAGCGGAGATTTAAAAAGAGCAGGAGCTGCGAGTCAGAGCAGAGATTTAAAAAGCGCGGGAGCTGCGAGTCGGGGCAGAGATTTAAAAAGTGCGGGAGCTGCGAGGCGGAGCAGAGATTTAAAAAGTGAGGGCGATGCGAGTCGGAGAGGAGATTTAAAAAGAGTGGGAGCTGCGAGTCGGAGCAGAGATTTAAAAAGTGCGGGAGCTGCGAGTCGGAGAGGAGATTTAAAAAGCGCAGGAGCTGCGAGTCGGAGCGGAGAATAAAAAGAGCCGGAGCTGCGAGTCGGAGTGGAGATTTAAAAAGAGCGGGAGCTGCGATTCGGAGCGGAGATTGAAAAACGCGGGAGTTGCGAGTCGGAGCGGAGATTTAAAAAGCGCAGAGCTGCGAGTCGGAGCGGAGATTTAAAAAGCGCGGGAGCTGCGAGTCGGAGCGGAGATTTAAAAAGAGCAGGAGCTGCAAGTCAGAGCAGAGATTTAAAAAGTGCGAGAGCTGCGAGTCGGAGAGGAGATTTAAAAAGCGCAGGAGCTGCGAGTCGGAGAAGAGATAGAGCCTGAGCTGTTAGTCGGAGCAGAGATTTAAAAAGTGCGGGAACTGCGAGTTGGAGCAGAGATTTAAAAAGAGCAGGAGCTGCGAGTCGGAGCGGAGATTTAAAAAGAGCGGGAGCTGCGAGTCGGAGCAGAGATTTCAAAAGCGCGGGATCTGCGAGTCGGAGCAGAGATTTAAAAAGCGCAGGAGCAGCGAGTCGGAGCGGAGATTTAAAAAGCGCGGGAGTTGCGGGTCGGAGCAGAGATTTAAAAAGCGCGGGAGATGCGAGTCGGAGCAGAGATTTAAAAAGTGCGGGAGCTCCGAGTCGGAGCAGAGATTTAAAAAGTGCGGGAGCTGCGAGTCGGAGCAGAGATTTAAAAAGTGCGGGAGCTGCGAGTCGGAGCAGAGATTTAAAAAGTGCGGGAGCAGCGAGTCGGAGTGGAGATTTAAAAAGGGCGGGAGCTGCGAGTCGGAGCAGAGATTTAAAAAGAGCGAGAGCTGAGAGACGCGGAGATTAAAAAAGAGCAGGAGCTGCGAGTCAGAGCAGAGTATTAAAAAGCGCGGTAGCTGAGAGTCGGTGCGGAGATTTAAAAAGTGCGGGAGCTGCGAGTCGGAGCAGAGATTTAAAAAGCACGGGAGCTGCGAGTCGGAGGGGAGATTTAAAAAGAGCGGGAGCGGCGAGTCGGAGCGGAGATTTAAAAAGAGCAGGAGCTGCGAGTCGGAGCAGAGATTTAAAAAGCGCGGTAGCTGAGAGTCGGAGCGGAGATTTAAAAAGTGCGGGAGCTGCGAGTCGGAGCAGAGATTTTGAAACGCGGGAAATGCGAGTCGGAGCAGAGATTTAAAAAGCGCGGGAGCTGCGAGTCGGAGCAGAGATTTAAAAAGAGCAGGAGCTGCGAGTCGGAGCGGAGATTTAAAAAGGGCAGGAGCTGCGAGTCGGAGCAGAGATTTAAAAAGAGCAGGAGCTGCGAGTCGGTGCGGAGATTTAAAAAGAGCGGGAGCTGCGAGTCGGAGCAGAGATTTAAAAAGTGCGGGAGCTGCGAGTCGGAGAGGAGATTTACAAAGCGCAGGAGCTGCGAGTCGGAGCGGAGATTTAAAAAGCGCGGGAGCTGCGAATCGGTGCGGAGATTTAAAAAGCGCAGGAGCTGCGAGTTGGAGCGGAGATTTTAAAAGCTCGGGAGCTGCGAGACGGAGCGGAGATTTAAAAAGAGCAGGAGCTGCGAGTCAGAGCAGAGATTTAAAAAGCGCGGGAGCTGCGAGTCGGGGCAGAGATTTAAAAAGTGCGGGAGCTGCGAGGCGGAGCAGAGATTTAAAAAGTGCGGGCGATGCGAGTCGGAGCGGAGATTTAAAAAGCGCAGGAGCTGTGAGTCGGAGCAGAGATAGAGACTGAGCTGTTAGTCGGAGCAGAGATTTAAAAAGTGCGGGAACTGCGAGTCGGAAAGGAGATTTCAAAAGGGCGGGAGCTGCGAGTCGGAGTGGAGATTGAAAAAGAGCGGGAGCTGCGAGTCGGAGCAGAGATTTAAAAAGCGCGGGAGCTGCGAGTCGGAGCAGAGATTTAAAAAGCACAGGAGCAGCGAGTTGGAGCGGAGATTTAAAAAGCGCGGGAGCTGCGAGTCGGAGCAGAGATTTAAAAAGAGCAGGAGGTGCGAGTCGGAGCAGAGATTTAAAAAGCGCGGGAGCTGCGAGTCGGAGCAGAGATTTAAAAAGCGCGGGAGCTGCGAGTCCGAGCAGAGATTTAAAAAGAGCAGGAGCTGCGAGTTGGAGCGGAGATTTAAAAAGAGCAGGAGCTGCGAGTCGGAGCAGAGATTTAAAAAGAGCAGGAGCTGCGAGTCGGTGCGGAGATTTAAAAAGCGCGGGAGCTTCGAGTCGGAGCAGAGATTTAAAAAGTGCGGGAGCTGCGAGTCGGAGAAGAGATTTACAAAGCGCAGGAGCTGCGAGTCGGAGCGGAGATTTAAAAAGATCCGGAGCTGCGAGTCGGAGCAGAGATTTAAAAAGAGCGGGAGATGCGAGCCGGAGCGGAGCTTTAAAAAGCGCGGGAGCTGCGAATCGGTGCGGAGATTTAAAAAGCGCAGGAGCTGCGAGTCGGAGCGGAGATTTAAAAAGCTCGGGAGCTGCGAGTCGGAGCGGAGATTTAAAAAGAGCAGGAGCTGCGAGTCAGAGCAGAGATTTAAAAAGCGCGGGAGCTGCGAGTCGGGGCAGAGATTTAAAAAGTGCGGGAGCTGCGAGGCGGAGCAGAGATTTAAAAAGTGAGGGCGATGCGAGTCGGAGAGGAGATTTAAAAAGAGTGGGAGCTGCGAGTCGGAGCAGAGATTTAAAAAGTGCGGGAGCTGCGAGTCGGAGAGGAGATTTAAAAAGCGCAGGAGCTGCGAGTCGGAGCGGAGAATAAAAAGAGCCGGAGCTGCGAGTCGGAGTGGAGATTTAAAAAGAGCGGGAGCTGCGATTCGGAGCGGAGATTGAAAAACGCGGGAGTTGCGAGTCGGAGCGGAGATTTAAAAAGCGCAGAGCTGCGAGTCGGAGCGGAGATTTAAAAAGCGCGGGAGCTGCGAGTCGGAGCGGAGATTTAAAAAGAGCAGGAGCTGCAAGTCAGAGCAGAGATTTAAAAAGTGCGAGAGCTGCGAGTCGGAGAGGAGATTTAAAAAGCGCAGGAGCTGCGAGTCGGAGAAGAGATAGAGCCTGAGCTGTTAGTCGGAGCAGAGATTTAAAAAGTGCGGGAACTGCGAGTTGGAGCAGAGATTTAAAAAGAGCAGGAGCTGCGAGTCGGAGCGGAGATTTAAAAAGAGCGGGAGCTGCGAGTCGGAGCAGAGATTTCAAAAGCGCGGGATCTGCGAGTCGGAGCAGAGATTTAAAAAGCGCAGGAGCAGCGAGTCGGAGCGGAGATTTAAAAAGCGCGGGGGTTGCGGGTCGGAGCAGAGATTTAAAAAGCGCGGGAGATGCGAGTCGGAGCAGAGATTTAAAAAGTGCGGGAGCTCCGAGTCGGAGCAGAGATTTAAAAAGTGCGGGAGCTGCGAGTCGGAGCAGAGATTTAAAAAGTGCGGGAGCTGCGAGTCGGAGCAGAGATTTAAAAAGTGCGGGAGCAGCGAGTCGGAGTGGAGATTTAAAAAGGGCGGGAGCTGCGAGTCGGAGCAGAGATTTAAAAAGAGCGAGAGCTGAGAGACGCGGAGATTAAAAAAGAGCAGGAGCTGCGAGTCAGAGCAGAGTATTAAAAAGCGCGGTAGCTGAGAGTCGGTGCGGAGATTTAAAAAGTGCGGGAGCTGCGAGTCGGAGCAGAGATTTAAAAAGCACGGGAGCTGCGAGTCGGAGGGGAGATTTAAAAAGAGCGGGAGCGGCGAGTCGGAGCGGAGATTTAAAAAGAGCAGGAGCTGCGAGTCGGAGCAGAGATTTAAAAAGCGCGGTAGCTGAGAGTCGGAGCGGAGATTTAAAAAGTGCGGGAGCTGCGAGTCGGAGCAGAGATTTTGAAACGCGGGAAATGCGAGTCGGAGCAGAGATTTAAAAAGCGCGGGAGCTGCGAGTCGGAGCAGAGATTTAAAAAGAGCAGGAGCTGCGAGTCGGAGCGGAGATTTAAAAAGGGCAGGAGCTGCGAGTCGGAGCAGAGATTTAAAAAGAGCAGGAGCTGCGAGTCGGTGCGGAGATTTAAAAAGAGCGGGAGCTGCGAGTCGGAGCAGAGATTTAAAAAGTGCGGGAGCTGCGAGTCGGAGAGGAGATTTACAAAGCGCAGGAGCTGCGAGTCGGAGCGGAGATTTAAAAAGCGCGGGAGCTGCGAATCGGTGCGGAGATTTAAAAAGCGCAGGAGCTGCGAGTCGGAGCGGAGATTTTAAAAGCTCGGGAGCTGCGAGACGGAGCGGAGATTTAAAAAGAGCAGGAGCTGCGAGTCAGAGCAGAGATTTAAAAAGCGCGGGAGCTGCGAGTCGGGGCAGAGATTTAAAAAGTGCGGGAGCTGCGAGGCGGAGCAGAGATTTAAAAAGTGCGGGCGATGCGAGTCGGAGCGGAGATTTAAAAAGAGCGGGAGCTGCGAGACGGAGCAGAGATTTAAAAAGTGCGGGAGCTGCGAGTCGGAGAGGAGATTTAAAAAGCGCAGGAGCTGCGAGTCGGAGCGGAGATTTAAAAAGAGCCGGAGCTGTGAGTCGGAGTGGAGATTTAAAAAGAGCGGTAGCTGCGAGTCGGAGCGGAGATTTAAAAAGCGCGGGAGCTGCGAGTCGCAGCAGAGATTTAAAAATTGCGGGAGCTGTGAGCCGGAGCAGAGATTTAAAAAGAGCGGGAGCTGCGAGTCGGAGCAGAGATTTAAAAAGTGCGGGAGCAGCGAGTCGGAGTGGAGATTTAAAAAGAGCGGGAGCTGCGAGTCGGAGGAGAGATTTAAAAAGAGCGAGAGCTGAGAGACGCGGAGATTGAAAAAGAGCAGGAGCTGCGAGTCAGAGCAGAGTTTTAAAAAGCGCGGTAGCTGAGAGTCGGAGCGGAGATTTAAAAAGTGCGGGAGCTGCGAGTCGGATCAGAGATTTAAAAAGCGCGGGAGCTGCGAGTCGGAGGGGAGATTTAAAAAGAGCGGGAGCTGCGAGTCGGAGCGGAGATTTGAAAAGAGCAGGAGCTGCGAGTCAGAGCGGAGATTTAAAAAGCGCAGGAGCTGCGAGTCGTAGCGGAGATTTAAAAAGTGCGGGAGCTGCGAGGCGGAGCAGAGATTTAAAAAGTGCGGGAGATGCGAGTCGGAGCGGAGATTTAAAAAGGACGGGAGCTGCGAGTCGGAGCAGAGATTTAAAAAGTGCGGGAGCTGCGAGTCGGAGAGGAGATTTAAAAAGCGCAGGAGCTGCGATTCGGAGCGGAGATTTAAAAAGAGCCGGAGCTGTGAGTCGGAGTGGAGATTTAAAAAGAGCGGGAGCTGCGAGTCGGAGCGGAGATTTAAAAAGCGCGGGAGCTGCGAGTCGGAGCGGAGATTAAAAAGCGCAGGAGCTGCGAGTCGGAGCGGAGATTTAAAAAGCACGGGAGCTGCGAGTCGGAGCGGAGATTTAAAAAGAGCAGGAGCTGCAAGTCAGAGCAGAGATTTAAAAAGCGCGGGAGCTGCGAGTCGGAGCAGAGATTTAAAAAGTGCGGGAGCTGCGATTCGGAGCAGAGATTTAAAAAGAGCGGGAGCTGCGAGTCGGAGCGGAGATTTAAAAAGAGCGGGAGCTACGAGTCGGAGCAGAGATTTAAAAAGTGCGGGAGCGGCGAGTCGGAGAGGAGATTTAAAAAGCGCAGGAGCAGCGAGTCGGAGCGGAGATTTAAAAAGCGCGGGAGTTGCGAGTCGGAGCAGAGATTTAAAAAGGGCGGGAGCTGCGAGTCGGAGCAGAGATTTAAAAAGTGCGGGAGCTGCGAGTCGGAGCAGAGATTTAAAAAGTGCTGGAGCTGCGAGTCGGAGCAGAGATTTAAAAAGTGCGGGAGCTGCGAGTCAGAGCAGAGATTTAAAAAGTGCGGGAGCAGCGAGTAGGAGTGGAGATTTAAAAAGAGCGGGAGCTGCGAGTCGGAGCAGAGATTTAAAAAGAGCGAGAGCTGAGAGACGCGGAGATTTAAAAAGAGCGGGAGCTGCGAGTCGGAGCGGAGATTTGAAAAGAGCAGGAGTTGCGAGTCGGAGCGGAGATTTAAAGAGAGCAGGAGCTGCGAGTCGGAGCGGAGATTTAAATAGAGCAGGAGCTGCGAGTCGGAGCAGAGATTTAAAAAGCGCGGGAGCAGCGAGTCGGAGCAGAGATTTAAAAAGCGCGTGAGCTTCGAGTCGGAGCACAGATTTAAAAAGAGCAGGAGCAACAAGTCGGAGCGGAGATTTAAAAAGAGCAGGAGCTGCGAGTCGGAGCAGAGATTTAAAAAGAGCAGGAGCTGCGAGTCGGAGCGGAGATTTAAAAGGAGCAGGAGCTGCGAGCCGGAGCGGAGATTTAAAAAGAGCAGGAGCTGCGAGTCGGAGCAGAGATTTAAAAACTGCGGGAGCTGCGAGTCGGAGCAGAGATTTGAAAAGCGCGGGAGTTACGAGTCGGAGCAGAGATTTAAAAAGTGCGGGAGCTGCAAGTCGGAGCAGAGATTTAAAAAGTGCGGGAGCTGCGAGTCGGAGCGGAGATTTAAAAAGAGCGGGAGATGCGAGTCGGAGCAGAGATTTAAAAAGTGCGGGTGCTGCGAGTCGGAGAGGAGATTTAAAAAGCGCAGGAGCTGCGAGTCGGAGCAGAGATAGAGACTGAGCTGTTAGTCGGAGCAGAGATTTAAAAAGTGCGGGAACTGCGAGTCGGAAAGGAGATTTCAAAAGAGCGGGAGCTGCGAGTCGGAGCGGAGATTTAAAAAGAGCGGGAGCTGCGAGTCGGAGCAGAGATTTAAAAAACGCGGGAGCTGCGAGTCGGAGCAGAGATTTAAAAAGCACAGGAGCAGCGAGTCGGAGCAGAGATATAAAAAGCGCGGGAGCTGCGAGTCGGAGCAGAGATTTAAAAAGTGTGGGAGCTGCAAGTCGGAGCAGAGATTTAAAAAGTGCGGGAGCTGCGAGTCGGAGCAGAGATTTAAAAAGTGCGGGAGCTGCGAGTCGGAGCAGAGATTTAAAAAGTGCGGGAGCTGCGAGTCGGAGCGGAGATATAAAAAGAGCGGGAGCTGCGAGTCGGAGCGGAGATTTAAAAAGAGCAGGAGCTGCGAGTCGGAGCAGAGATTTAAAAAGCGCGGGAGCTGCGAGTCGGAGCAGAGGTTTAAAAAGCGCGGGAGCTGCGAGTCGGTGCAGAGATTTAAAAAGAGCAGGAGCTGCGAGTCGGAGCGGAGATTTAAAAAGAGCAGGAGCTGCGAGTCGGAGCAGAGATTTAAAAAGAGCAGGAGCTGCGAGTCGGTGCGGAGATTTAAAAAGAGCGTGAGCTGCGAGTCGGAGCAGAGATTTAAAATGTGCGGGAGCTGCGAGTCGGAGAGGAGATTTACAAAGCGCAGGAGCTGCGAGTCGGAGCGGAGATTTAAAAAGATCCTGAGCTGCGAGTCGGAGCAGAGATTTAAAAAGAGCGGGAGCTGCGAGTCGGAGCGGAGCTTTAAAAAGCGTGGGAGCTGCGAATCGGTGCGGAGATTTAAAAAGCGCAGGAGCTGCGAGTCGGAGCGGAGATTTAAAAAGCTCGGGAGCTGCGAGTCGGAGCGGAGATTTAAAAAGAGCAGGAGCTGTGAGTCAGAGCAGAGATTTAAAAAGCGCGGGAGCTGCGAGTCGGAGTGGAGATTTAAAAAGAGCGAGAGCTACGAGTCGGAGAGGAGATTTAAAAAGCGCAGGAGCTGCGAGTCGGAGCGGAGCTTTAAAAAGCGCGGGAGCTGCGAATCGGTGCGGAGATTTAAAAAGCGCAGGAGCTGCGAGTCGGAGCGGAGATTTAAAAAGCTCGGGAGCTGCGAGTCGGAGCGGAGATTTAAAAAGAGCAGGAGCTGTGAGTCAGAGCAGAGATTTAAAAAGCGCGGTAGCTGCGAGTCGGAGTGGAGATTTAAAAAGAGCGAGAGCTACGAGTCGGAGAGGAGATTTAAAAAGCGCAGGAGCTGCGAGTCGGAGCGGAGATTTAAAAAGAGCCGGAGCTGCGAGTCGGAGTGGAGATTTAAAAAGAGCGGGAGCTGCGATTCGGAGCGGAGATTGAAAAAGCGCGGGAGCTGCGAGTCGGAGCGGAGATTTAAAAAGCGCAGAGCTGCGAGTCGGAGCGGAGATTTAAAAAGCGCGGGAGCTGCGAGTCGGAGCGGAGATTTAAAAAGAGCAGGAGCTGCAAGTCAGAGCAGAGATTTAAAAAGCGCGGGAGCTGCGAGTCGGAGCAGAGATTTAAAACGTGCGGGAGCTGCGAGTCGGAGCAGAGATTTAAAAAGTGCGGGAGCTGCGAGTCGGAGCAGAGATTTAAAAAGTGCGGGAGCTGCGAGTCGGAGCAGAGATTTAAAAAGTGCGGGAGCGACGAGTCGGAGCGGAGATATAAAAAGAGCGGGAGCTGCGAGTCGGAGCGGAGATTTAAAAAGAGCAGGAGCTGCGAGTCGGAGCAGAGATTTAAAAAGCGCGGGAGCTGCGAGTCGGAGCAGAGGTTTAAAAAGCGCGAGAGCTGCGAGTCGGTGCAGAGATTTAAAAAGAGCAGGAGCTGCGAGTCGGAGCGGAGATTTAAAAAGAGCAGGAGCTGCGAGTCGGAGCGGAGATTTACAAAGCTCAGGAGCTGCGAGTCGCAGCGGAGATTTAAAAAGATCCGGAGCTGCGAGTCGGAGCAGAGATTTAAAAAGAGCGGGAGCTGCGAGTCGGAGCGGAGCTTTAAAAAGCGCGGGAGCTGCGAATCGGTGCGGAGATTTAAAAAGCGCAGGAGCTGCGAGTCGGAGCGGAGATTTAAAAAGCTCGGGAGCTGCGAGTCGGAGCGGAGATTTAAAAAGAGCAGGAGCTGTGAGTCAGAGCGGAGATTTAAAAAGCGCAGAGCAGCGAGTCGGAGCAGAGATTTAAAAAGTGCGGGAGCTGCAAGTCGGAGCAGAGATTTAAAAAGTGCGGGAGCTGCGAGTCGGAGCGGAGATTTAAAAAGAGCGGGAGATGCGAGTCGGAGCAGAGATTTAAAAAGTGCGGGTGCTGCGAGTCGGAGAGGAGATTTAAAAAGCGCAGGAGCTGCGAGTCGGAGCAGAGATAGAGACTGAGCTGTTAGTCGGAGCAGAGATTTAAAAAGTGCGGGAACTGCGAGTCGGAAAGGAGATTTCAAAAGAGCGGGAGCTGCGAGTCGGAGCGGAGATTTAAAAAGAGCGGGAGCTGCGAGTCGGAGCAGAGATTTAAAAAACGCGGGAGCTGCGAGTCGGAGCAGAGATTTAAAAAGCACAGGAGCAGCGAGTCGGAGCAGAGATATAAAAAGCGCGGGAGCTGCGAGTCGGAGCAGAGATTTAAAAAGTGTGGGAGCTGCGAGTCGGAGCAGAGATTTAAAAAGTGCGGGAGCTGCGAGTCGGAGCGGAGATTTAAAAAGAGCAGGAGCTGCGAGTCGGAGCAGAGATTTAAAAAGCGCGGGAGCTGCGAGTCGGAGCAGAGGTTTAAAAAGCGCGGGAGCTGCGAGTCGGTGCAGCGATTTAAAAAGAGCAGGAGCTGCGAGTCGGAGCGGAGATTTAAAAAGAGCAGGAGCTGCGAGTCGGAGCAGAGATTTAAAAAGAGCAGGAGCTGCGAGTCGGTGCGGAGATTTAAAAAGAGCGTGAGCTGCGAGTCAGAGCGGAGATTTAAAAAGCGCAGGAGCTGCGAGTCGTAGCGGAGATTTAAAAAGTGCGGGAGCTGCGAGGCGGAGCAGAGATTTAAAAAGTGCGGGAGATGCGAGTCGGAGCGGAGATTTAAAAAGGACGGGAGCTGCGAGTCGGAGCAGAGATTTAAAAAGTGCGGGAGCTGCGAGTCGGAGAGGAGATTTAAAAAGCGCAGGAGCTGCGATTCGGAGCGGAGATTTAAAAAGAGCCGGAGCTGTGAGTCGGAGTGGAGATTTAAAAAGAGCGGGAGCTGCGAGTCGGAGCGGAGATTTAAAAAGCGCGGGAGCTGCGAGTCGGAGCGGAGATTAAAAAGCGCAGGAGCTGCGAGTCGGAGCGGAGATTTAAAAAGCACGGGAGCTGCGAGTCGGAGCGGAGATTTAAAAAGAGCAGGAGCTGCAAGTCAGAGCAGAGATTTAAAAAGCGCGGGAGCTGCGAGTCGGAGCAGAGATTTAAAAAGTGCGGGAGCTGCGATTCGGAGCAGAGATTTAAAAAGAGCGGGAGCTGCGAGTCGGAGCGGAGATTTAAAAAGAGCGGGAGCTACGAGTCGGAGCAGAGATTTAAAAAGTGCGGGAGCGGCGAGTCGGAGAGGAGATTTAAAAAGCGCAGGAGCAGCGAGTCGGAGCGGAGATTTAAAAAGCAAGGGAGTTGCGAGTCGGAGCAGAGATTTAAAAAGGGCGGGAGCTGCGAGTCGGAGCAGAGATTTAAAAAGTGCGGGAGCTGCGAGTCGGAGCAGAGATTTAAAAAGTGCTGGAGCTGCGAGTCGGAGCAGAGATTTAAAAAGTGCGGGAGCTGCGAGTCAGAGCAGAGATTTAAAAAGTGCGGGAGCAGCGAGTAGGAGTGGAGATTTAAAAAGAGCGGGAGCTGCGAGTCGGAGCAGAGATTTAAAAAGAGCGAGAGCTGAGAGACGCGGAGATTTAAAAAGAGCGGGAGCTGCGAGTCGGAGCGGAGATTTGAAAAGAGCAGGAGTTGCGAGTCGGAGCGGAGATTTAAAGAGAGCAGGAGCTGCGAGTCGGAGCGGAGATTTAAATAGAGCAGGAGCTGCGAGTCGGAGCAGAGATTTAAAAAGCGCGGGAGCTGCGAGTCGGAGTGGAGATTTAAAAAGTGCGGGAGCGACGAGTCGGAGCGGAGATATAAAAAGAGCGGGAGCTGCGAGTCGGAGCGGAGATTTAAAAAGAGCAGGAGCTGCGAGTCGGAGCAGAGATTTAAAAAGCGCGGGAGCTGCGAGTCGGAGCAGAGGTTTAAAAAGCGCGAGAGCTGCGAGTCGGTGCAGAGATTTAAAAAGAGCAGGAGCTGCGAGTCGGAGCGGAGATTTAAAAAGAGCAGGAGCTGCGAGTCGGAGCGGAGATTTACAAAGCTCAGGAGCTGCGAGTCGCAGCGGAGATTTAAAAAGATCCGGAGCTGCGAGTCGGAGCAGAGATTTAAAAAGAGCGGGAGCTGCGAGTCGGAGCGGAGCTTTAAAAAGCGCGGGAGCTGCGAATCGGTGCGGAGATTTAAAAAGCGCAGGAGCTGCGAGTCGGAGCGGAGATTTAAAAAGCTCGGGAGCTGCGAGTCGGAGCGGAGATTTAAAAAGAGCAGGAGCTGTGAGTCAGAGCGGAGATTTAAAAAGCGCAGAGCAGCGAGTCGGAGCAGAGATTTAAAAAGTGCGGGAGCTGCAAGTCGGAGCAGAGATTTAAAAA